>NC_136119.1:14267704-14575204 GCF_965212315.1 Lampetra planeri
CGCCTGCTGCTGTATATTTGAGGTTTGCGTGTTTCTGTCTCCCGGACCTCCGGGTTCTCCCTCCACATTTAGAATGAGCATCACGCGTTTAGAGTATTTGGCTGCTATACATTTCCACGTGACAACCCGCTTCCTTGAGGTACAATTTGTGTCCAGGTCACCTCTGACAAAGAGCTATACAACTCAGTGGGCCTTACCTGGAAAAATAAAAAAAAACAAGTTTAGTTGACTTTAGTGTCACCCCCCGTGGCGCGGCGAAGCGGAGGTCTCCACTCTGCGAGCGAGGGTCTCGGCCCGAGTTGATGTTGTCGATGTTGTCGAAGCAGCGGGGTGCGTGGTTCACAGTGGCGGCTCACTCATTCAGAGACGCTTGTTCATGGCCGAGATGACAACATCACACCAAGCTGGCAATCCCACAGTGCCTCCCTTCATATCTAACGGTGGTGTTCTTAGCCCCGTAGTAAAACCATTATATGCTTGGAACAACAATCTCGCCTTGCCTGTCATGGAATGTCTGTGTCAATAATTTGGCCAAGGAGGCACCAAAGAAGATTTATTGTATTTTCTTGTGCGGAACTCTCTTTAAGTTTGAGCAATCATTGCTCCTGCTGTTGAGCGATGTGAGATGAGCGATGGGAGATGAGCGATGGGAGATGAGCGATGGGAGATGACGACGCCGACACGAGGGGGATGCTTCGTCCCCAGCCCCGTGCCGCGCGCTCAATGAGGCCGAGCGGCAGCCACTGGGGCCCCGCGAGGCGCCGCTGCCCCTGCGCGCGGTGTTCGTGATCAATCAGCGCGACACGCGGCGCCGCGCTTGGCCGCACTGAGAGAGGTGCATCCGCAGCGAGTGAGCGAGGCAGATAGATGCGAATGGCTCTCGCCGTGTCGGCGATGATCACGGCGCGTTCCGCTTGCCGCCTGATCGTCGTGATTACTGCAGCCGCGCTCGTCGCGCCCGTAGCGAACACACAAACTCAGCGCGAGCGGCGGCGGCTTCGTGAACTCGCGGAGGACGAGCGGTGGCGGCGGCGGTGGCCGTGGTGGTGGTGGCGGTGGTGGTGGTGGTGGTGGCCGTGGTGGTGGTGGTGGTGGCGGTGGTGGTGGCCGTGGCCGTGGTGGTGGTGGCGGCTTTGGCGAGACGCGGGGCTTGCGGGGGGAGGGCCCCGCGCGCGGACGCCGCTCCCGTGACCTTCACCGCCGCTGCTGCTGCTGCTGTGCCATAGGCAGCGGCACGTGGAGTCAAGTTACCGAATCTTTACAGAGCTTGTGACTCAGATGTGCTCACGGCATGCGGTCACCGTGGATGTTGTCATCCAGTTTCCCCACGCATCGCCGTGTCCGCTAAGACGCAGCCCCAGTGGCAGATTCAGAAGAGAGCGGCTGATGAGGGTAAATGCCCCACCCAGCCCTCTGAGACCCGGAAATAAGTATTTATCGTTATTACTAAAGAGGAAAGACGTTAAATGTTTGTGTAATTACTGTAGGGGGTCCTATTAAAGAGCTATAAATGTTGGGACCCGTCAACCCCTTTCCCGTGGGAAGTTTATTGTATCTCCACCTCTGGAGGTGGCAATGTTTCGTGAATATTCACAAACGTGGCATTTATTAAACGCCACAAAGCCGACTTCGTGGCAATTAACTCGGGGCATTGTAACCGCATGCGAACATTTGTCCCGGCGCCTCAAGGCACCGGTCCTGTCCACACGCGTGGCCACCCGCACCAGGTGGGGTCCGTGTCGTCTGCGGTGTACAGCACGCGGCGCTATTGATCATTCAATTATACCTATTGGCTTCCGCCGTCAATTGCATTCTTCATAGACACTCGGGTCAAAGGACGGACGGATATAGAGCACTTTCGTTCCCACATATCGGCTGCGGAGTGCAGAGGGAGCGCTTCGTTTATACCGATATTTGTGTTTCTGTAAACTGGTTCTGGCATAAAAATCACGCAAACCGCGTGCGTCATCTTGTTTTATTTTACTTGAAATTTCTCATAAGCACACATTTTCCAGATGTAATTTTAAGTAAAATAAAATGTGCGACTTGGGCTTCTCAAAATGAAACCCTCACCATGCCTGCGATTTAAATTTCCTTATCAGCCAATTATAGTAATATCCGTGTAAATTACACACCGTAATATGCCACTCATGAATATTTTATTGGCTCGATGTGTAAGCTGGTCGGTAGGGACTCGTGAGTGAGAGAGGAGGGGGGCTGTTTGAGAAGCAAGGGCTCACGGGGTCTCTAAGTGTGCCCGCATGTTCACACCCCTATCCGTGCATCGCGTCGGGTCTCTTTAAAGCACTGCCCATTCATTGCGATAATGAAAATTCACTTTCACAGCGAATATCATTAAATATTCCCATTGTTGAAACATTCTTGTAAAGCAGGCCAAGGTGGGTAATAACGGTCATACATTACACGGCATTTGGTAGTAACGGTGGCAATTTTACAAAGCGGGATGAAATAGAGTTGAAGAGGTGACCAGATGATTTGTCCTCAACGGTAGCGCCGTGAACGCGTCCCCATCCACATGCGATTGGGAGATTTCGCAATCAAAAGATTGTTCTAATTGGGCCACTCGTGCGTAATTAAGGGACGGTTTTGAATTGTTTGCGTTTAATAGTTGCGCAAGTGATGAGTTACACCTTCAGTGACCACTGTAAATCACGGACGTTACTTGATCAGTTTACAGAAGACAGCAGGAACGGCTTGACGGTAATTGCACGTTTGGCGCGGCGGCCCAGGCTGGGCGTGGGGTGCGAGTGTCACGTCTCTCGCCCCCTCGCCTGGCGAGCTCGGCCACCCGGGGGTGGGGGGGGGGGGGCCGCGGCCCTCCGGCCAAGACGAGACGAGCTCCTCGCCTCGTCGTCGTCTCGTCGTCGTCGTCGCGCGGGGTCCACGTGGGCGCACGCGTTTGTTGACTGCCTCGCGAATGCAGCGATGCGTTGTTGGCAGTGTCCCCTCGTGAGTTGCGTGTTGGTGTAAAGGACACGGCTGATGCAGCTGCGGGCAGGGCAGTTCATCTCGCGAGTCGCCTGCGTGCCGCAATAACAGCTGCTTGGTCGCCGGCGCTGCAAGGAAAGTCAATAATGGGCGCCGACGCGCGCACTTTGTTCAAATTGGGACCATCGCTCAAAGGTCCTCCACTCAATTACTCCGCAAACCGGGCGGGAGCGCTTAGGTGCCGCGCAGGGACTCGTGAGGTCGGAGTCGCGGGAGATCGGGGCAGCAGTGGAGGCAGGGAAGAGCGCGTTTATCAGCACAGCCACGCCGAGTCTCAAGGCTCTCTCTCAGGAGGGTCCTGCCGAGTTTTGTTTTCAGGAAGGGCGGCGATGTTGCTGCATTAAATCCCGACTGAGTAATTTGTGGGTCATTTTTGGCATTGGGATGTTTGACCAATACCAGGTACAGGGTATGATTTTTTTTTGCTAACCCCGAGGAAACCCATGTTGAGAAAGGGGGAGAGCATACAAACCCCGCACAGAAACAGACCGAGTCGTAGAAATGTGTTGCTGTGGGGCGCCACCTGCCCCCATCGTATCACCGACATTCGATTTTGCTTGGGGGTTAGGGGAGGCCCCGGGAACGATAGAGTCGTTAATTCCCCTAACGAGATGAGTCACCACACTCCCCTGCACCGCTCGTGGCACGCGAGTGCCGCTTCATCACGAGGCTGCTTCACAACGCCACGCCACACAGCTCGGGTTCGTGCATTTTACGTTCAAACACTTTCCCAACACACAGTTAGATGCTGCTTCGAACCTTTAACGAAGAATAGTGCCGGAAACTACTTATCGTGCGTCGTTGTGTTTGAACAGACGTCTGAGCTGTTTTGTTGAGCCAGGTGAGAAGGCGAGAGACGAGGAGAGAGCCTCACCAACGTGACAAAGCGGCAACGCACAAACACAGACCAGCAATGGAACACAGAGACACCAGGACAAAAGCAACCAAGTTATAGAATGCAAACTAGATTAGAAGCTTTCGTGACTGCAGGAATTACTCTTTGGTTCTTTCAGCAAAGTCACGTAGAAAGAAAATAAATGTAATAATAATAGAATACGACGTTTCGATTGCAACACAAGCAACCATCATCAGGTAAGAATGAATGAGAAAAGAAACATCGTATTCTATTATTATTATTATTTTGTTATTCTGTAATTTATTTTCTTTCTACGTGACTTTACCGAAAGAACCAAAGAGTTGAGAATACATTTAAAACAGTGCTCAAACATAACGAATAGGACATTTTATTATTTGCTCTTCCGTCATTGCAAAAAGTGCATTTCGTTTCAGTTGAAAAATTCAGGTCATAGGCAAACAATGTAAGCGACATCACGAGCCGCAGCCACACTGCTGCCCACGTCACGTGGCCGAGCATCAGCGCAACCTCAGAAGCAGGCGACTGCGAAGCGATCGTCAGTACGAATCTGCTCGCGTACCCAGGAACACCTCACAGAGCCTCAAGGAACATTTTCAAGAGGGTCCTGCCAAGTTTTCACAGTCACGGGTAATGTTGCCTCGTGTAATCCCAATTGAGGAAATGTGCAAATCACTTTTTAGCATTGGGATGTTTGGCCAATCCCCGTTATATTGTGTGCTTTATTTAACTAAAGTGGAGAATCCAGAGGAGACCCCTTACAGAACAGGTGGAGACCACACCAACTCCACTCACTCACTCGCACTCTGTAGAGCAGGGGCGGGACATACGAACTCATACTCACTCTGACTGTAGAACACGTTGAGAACATACAAACTCCACTCACTCGCTCTCACTGCAGAACAGAGGTAGAACACACGAACTCCCCACAGAGAGGTGGTCAACACCCTTCCGCCCATCTCCGTGAACTCTCAACCGCGTTGTGAAATGTCAACAAAACAGGAACAGCCTTCTTTACAGTTGATATCAACAAAACATATCAACAAAACAGTTGATATCAACAAATCAGTTGATATCAACAAAATAACTCACATCTGCTTCCCGCGCACAGCGTTGCCACCACTGCCCACATCGGCCACACTCCGCTTGCGTGTCTCCACTTGCGTGTCTCCACTTGCGTGTCTCGGCTTGCGTGTCTCCACTTGCGTGTCTCCACTTGCGTGGCTCCGCTTGCGTGTCTCCGCTTGCGTGTCTCCACTTGCGTGGCTCCGCTTGCGTGTTTCCGCCTGCGTGACTCCACTTGCGTGTCTCCGCTTGCGTGTCTCCGCGTGCGTGTCTCCACTTGCGTGTCTCCACTTGCGTGTCTCCACTTGCGTGGCTCCGCTTGCGTGTCTCCGCTTGCGTGTCTCCACTTGCGTGGCTCCGCTTGCGTGTCTCCGCCTGCGTGACTCCACTTGCGTGTCTCCGCTTGCGTGTCTCCGCGTGCGTGTCTCCACTTGCGTGTCTCCACTTGCGTGGCTCCGCTTGCGTGTCTCCACTTGCGTGTCTCCACTTGCGTGGCTCCGCTTGCGTGTCTCCGCCTGCGTGACTCCACTTGCGTGTCTCTGCTTGCGTGGCTCCGCTTGCGTTGCTCCGCTTGCGTGTCTCCACTTGCGTTGCTCCGCTTGCGTGGCTCCGCCTGCGTGACTCCACTTGCGTGTCTCCACTTGCGTGTCTCCACTTGCGTGTCTCCGCCTGCGTGACTCCACTTGCGTGTCTCCGCTTGCGTGTCTCCGCTTGCGTGGCTCCGCTTGCGTGGCTCCGCTTGCGTGGCTCCGCTTGCGTGGCTCCGCTCGCCTTCCCCTGTGGCGTTGCTGACGCAGATTTGCAGCGTCCCGCGTCACTATCTCAGGAATGGTCATCGACCCTTAAAGGAGTGCAGAGTAACCTCACTGGGGCGACGGATGGACGGCACGGGGCGCTGCCAGCCGCCCTGGTAAATTCTGCGGAGCGTCCATTACTAGCACGAGTCCGCACCCCACGTATTTCACGGTGGATGTGGAAGGTTCCGTGGGCCAGGCCATTGTGTGCCGGTGTCTTGGTCCTAATTTGCCAAATTAGAAAAATGACCCCGTAAGTTACTCAATCGCAAACGACTTCGCAATCGTCATAAAAGAGCGATGGAACGCGGGAAGCTGTCCTGGGTAAACGAGCGAAGTAATAATGGGTAAATAAAGGGATGTGTGATACTGCCTCGTGGAAACGGCGTGGGTTGTCATTTATATATTTAGTGAACAAGTTGGCTTTTCCCTCAACAACATCGCAGCAGCAGCAGCTGCAGCAGCAGCAGCAGCTGCAGCAGCAGCAGCAGCAGCTGCAGCAGCAGCAGCAGCATAGATTCAACAGCGCGGCTCGCATTCAAGACAACGGTTTACGAAGGCAAGCAATTAGATTGACAAATTATTATTTTTACAGCCTAATTGTCCATAATGAATAATTCAGTGTTTGTAGACAGTGTAAGCCTGGGAGAAATGCATTATGTCAATCGTGATACATTCCCGCTACGCCTATCAAATTATTAAGAAATACAATTCATCACATTTAATTGGAAACTATTAAAGTTGTAGCCCAGCGTGTCCGCGCGCGCGGTGTGCACAGGCAGAGGCGCGACTCTCGTGGTGCGGCACGAGGCGGCAGCAGCAGCAGCAGCAGCATCACCTCGACGCTGCTCATCGGTAGCGCATTCGCCGCTCGTTGCAGAGGTTCTCGGTTCGAATCTGGCAGCCACCCTGGTTAATACTGCGGCGTGGCACTAACCCTGAAATTCCGTTTGGTTCACACACAGGCCCCCTGACGTCATTCGCACGAGTCGGCCATTGTGTGCCGGCTTCATGGCCCAAATTTGAAAAATGACATCGCAAATGACCGAATTGGGATGACACCCAATTCTCACCGCCTCCAGCGAAAACTTGGCAGAGCCCTCCTGAGAAAGGGGTCACGAGACTCCTCAGCGAGCGCAATCGGAGTGAGCCTGGGAGCCAGCGCTCGGGCTCACAGCCACCCGGGCTCACAGGGCCCGCGGGGAGGGGGGGTCAGTGGGGAGCCGCAGCAGTCGCCATGGCGTCTCGCCTCGCTCCCGCACTCGCAGTCGGGCCCCTTTCGTCGCGCAGCCACCCTCAGGGACCCCTCTCATAGTCCCACCGCCAGAGACTCTCATAGTCCCACCGTCAGAGACTCTCATAGTCCCACCGCCAGAGACTCTCATAGTCCCACCGTCAGAGACTCTCATAGTCCCACCGTCAGAGACTCTCATAGTCCCACCGTCAGAGACTCTCATAGTCCCACCGTCAGAGACTCTCATAGTCCCACCGTCAGAGACTCTCATAGTCCCACCGTCAGAGACTCAGCGAATCATTATTTAAAAGTGCATAACGGGGCAATAATCACCTGTAATGTGTAAAATTATTATTCAGTTATGTGGCTGCTATTGGATGTATTTCCCACCGACTAAAGCCCACTGAGCTAAGAAGCTCTTTTGTAAGGGCGACTCTGCCGGCAGACGACATCGCCCCATGGGGACCGACTGGCCACACTTCACCACCTCGCTGCTCACTCCGTTCCATGTCACCCCCCCACCCCAACTGGAAAGGCTCCAGAATCGGCCGCTGCCTCTCGCGTCGCCCGACGCTCGTCGCTGATTGGCCGCATTCAGCAACCGCGATTGGAGTGATCGCGACTGATCGCGAGCGATCTTGTCGTGAAACATTACAACAACTTCCTTCGCATAGTTGGCCCGTGTGGCAATGCACGGAAGCTGACGGCTGTCTCCATGCTCTAACGACCTCATGGCGCCCACGTTCCCCTGGAGAGTCCGTCTGTCCCGCTGGGGACACCCCGGGGGGTGAAATCCCCGGGGGGGCTGCGAGCCCGTCCCACCCGCCAGCACCGCAGCAGCAGCAGCAGCGAGACGTCGCGATCGTAGTCACGGCTCGGCACAGCCTCGAGCCGGCTCAAGGTCATTCGCTTGACTCGAGCCGGCTCTGAGCGTTGTCCCGACCATGCTCAGACTTTCCCGAGCCGCGACGACGAATGCGGCTCTAAGAGCGTGGAGTCGGCGGGCGACGTGAAGACACCGCACAGGGAGGGAGGGAGGGAGAGCTGTGGCTGTTGCGACGCCTCCCTTGACAAGGGGACCGCTCCCGCTGAGCCCTCGCTCGATTTCAAGGCTGGACTCATTTGAGGTGTTCACTTTAAGCCCGACTACTGCCCTGCCCGCGCATCGACTCGCATAGCCACGAGAGCGGCATCCCGACGTGGAGGATGCTCGTTCCAGGAGCCCCGCTTGGGAGGCCGCCTGCTGCTCACACAACGGCGTTCAGTTCGAGCCATTGCTCATGGCCATGCGTGGGATTGGAGTCAGGTGGCGGGATTCGTAGTGCAGTGCGCTAACCACTGCGCCACTGCTCCCAGCGCACAAACACACACACACACACAAGTAGTAACCCCTCGTAGCCTTTAACAAACTGTTGGGCGAGTGGTGTGAGCGGGCACCTATTAAGTCCGGGACGAGACTCGAGAGGGTGCATGGCACACACGACGCGTGGCCACCTCTGGCGCCCACCCCCCACACGCCGTCGTGCCGAGCGGGGCGTGCGGCGAGGGCCACTCTCGGTCGGCCTGGCGCTCCACAACGGAGACCCGAGCCTTGAACATTCATGAAGGTTTTCATTGAGGAAAAGCAGCTGCTGCGGCTGCGGCTGCTGGCACGACGTTCTAATTAAACAGATCCGTCTCTCGCAGCGCCCCGCCATGTAGCGGCGTGCGTGTGGAGGCGTTGTTAGAGTTTGGGTAAATAGCTGAAGATCCAAGCACCGACATCACAAACGCGTTCCTTTTGTAAAACGTGTGTTTGATCTGAAGATACGATGAATATATAAATATAAAGAACAATGAAATATGTGATGTTGATTGAGCGTCCTTCACAGCGCGGCGTCTTTCTCAGAGTGCTTTCTGCGCGATTCGCACCTCGCCTCAAACATCCGAAGGGCGCCCCCCGTGGCAGCTGTTCCTGTGCGGCACGAGGAGACTCGGTACCTCACCTGCAAGCGGGCGGTCGTCGACGTGTAGGTGACGCGATGTTTCATCCTCACAAATGACTCAATTGTGAAGATTATTTAGAACCTGCCAAGTTTTGATCACGCCGCCGGCACACAATGGCCTACTCGTTTCGAATGACGTCAGGGGATGTTTAACGTTCCACTGCGAAGCAGATGGTGCGTGTTTTATGGTTATATTACACCTGCAGCAATAATTGGGGCAGCCGCTGGATTCGAACCGTGAACCTCTGCGAGGCACACGCCCCCCCCCCTCTCCCAGGAGATCATTACGTGGGTGAAATCAAACAGCAGGATCGGCTTGACCCGTGGTAGTCAGAGGAGTCAGTCTGTATTAGGATGCCGGTGCAGTGCTGGGGCTTAATTGAGTGCCCAGAGCAGAGACAGCCAAGCTGAGGCATGATTAGGATGATTAAGCCTCATTGGATGCGCCCAAGGCTCAGAGAAACAACCCGACACCGCTACAATGGCCAGTGCTCAATAAACAGAATTTAACGGAGTGGGTTTATTCCTCTACTCACATGGAATGAGCCAATGGGTCTTTTGCAAAGATGTTTTCCAGCAGCGTTTGCTTAATTAGGAAAACACTGCACACATTTCCACTGTTTAAGACTCATCAGGCGGGTGTGGCTCGTTGATAGACATCTAAAGAGCTCAGGGATGACATTGCACAGTAATATATCCAGAATGATAGAGTTGTGAATTTTGGATTATGTGAATCTTTGTTTACAGCACACGCATTGTTTGTGTGTGTTTTTGTGTAATTTGCGTTATCCACGATGGGAATTGCGGTCACGTGGAGGCTCATCAGTCGGGTGGGTCGTTAATAGACACCGATGCTTCAGTGGTCAACAGTGATCGTCCTGTGAAGAGACCGGCCCTGCAGTGGGAATGGTGAAAACATTCAGTGCAAGGAAAAATAAAGTGTTGTTTTTCAACTCCTAGCTTAATTCTTAAAATACGCACTTTTCTTTCTATTTTGCAACTGATGTGAGATGTCAAGATTGCAGCCACCTCGGGCAGGAGAGGAGGATTGACGTTGTCCAGACGCGGAGACGTCCCCGCCTCCAGGCGAGGCCACGGCCCACGACGCTCCCCCGTGCGACGATGAACGTCACCGCAGGAGCGGAACTTTGCTCAGCGAGCGCATCGCCCCAGTAAATTAGCCCTGCCTTGCATGGGAATGTGAAATCACAGCCACAGGCTCAGCCCCATCAATGGGCATGGCCCACCAATACTGTGGCCACCCTTGCCAACTAAATTTCCCATGGCAAGAGACGTTTCCGTGCAAGTGAGATATTATAAAAGATTAAATTTAAGATGAGGAGATAGTCCATGCTCTGAGGAGGAAAGATCGTGAGCACTTGGCAAAAACAGAATAAGCTCCCGCCAGGCCCCTTGCATTTTCATGGTGAGATAAGAGATACATACGTCTTTCGTCCATCATCAGAGGTTAATCGTGAATCTAAATTACTTCTCAAGGAAAGGGGGGGGTCCTGAAATGTAAATATTTTAAAGTAGGGTGCTCCAGAGATAAGAACAAAACATCCAAGTGTTTTTTTTTCTGGTAAATATCAAGAAAATGTAAATGTTCAAGGTCTCAAGTTGGAGGGACATCATCTCCATGCCTCCCCCCGTGGATCCGCCACTGCCGTATCACGGTGGCCGCTCGTGCCGGGGAAATGAAACCACCCAGAGGAGGCAGCGCCCCTCAAACCAACTCCAATTCGCCCCTCGGAGAGAACGAGCGGCTAGAGAGCCCTGGTGGTGGCTGCAGTCGCAATCGCCGCTGCTGCCACTGCTGTTGCCGCTGCTGCCACTGCTGCTGCTGTTGCCGCCGCTGCTGCCGCTGCTGCCGCTGCTGCCGCTGCTGCTGCTGCTGCCGCTGGCGGCCGAGGGAGGCGCGCGAGTGGTCGGGGGCCGCGGGACCGCGAGCGGTGGATGGAGGCGGCGCGACAGCAGAAGCACAGAGGAGTTTTGTTGGGAAGACTTCGTATTTATTTTGTATTTCTATTCAACATCGAGTATTTATGTTGAAAATTTAGTATTTAAATTTAACACCGATTCACGTTCGTGCGATACATATGTTTGTGCAATAGTTTCGATTTCTCACGCTGTATCGCTGCTTGCTGTACTGCATTTAATTTTATTTGTTTTGCTTTTGTAGTTTTGGTGAGCCAGGCATTACTCTTCAAAGGAGACTCTATCCTGGTCTCTTGAGTTCTCGCTTGGGTAAACAAATCAGCCTGAGAGCTGTGTGAGCCATGGCTGGGAGCCTGCTACCAGGGGATTCACACTCGTTTATTGCTACTATCGTATTAACAATACTGTAGTAGTAGTAGTAATACTATGAAATGCCAGAGCTATAAGCAATGGCCATGCATAGGCAGGAACTGTTATCTATCACGTGTCATTTGTTCGAGAATATTCCCCAATGGTAACCCCATTGTGTATCTGATGTCGTGAAACACAGGGTCCATTATGATCTCTCTCGCAAAGCAGTGTGACCTCTGTGTTACAGAAAGGCCCAGGCAACTGGACACCACCGAGGTTCCTCTGAGACCTCTTCGGGAGACTTCTGTTCCACAGGGGAGAGGGCTGCCACGGAGGGTCATGTTCCCCGCACTACCGTAAAGCCGATGTCTTTCAAATTCAACGAAGGCCATCACCGATGACTGCACATATCCCATGGCATCAGGATTACAGCTCGTGACCCACACATGACCTTGTTTGTGCGGTCGTGACGTCCCACAAAGTTTTACTTATTTTAGTGACCACAGTAGGAATGATGGGATGACTCAACCCCGACAGGATTCATATGTACGAGCTTTTGATCACTCTGTCACTGCAACACCTAATCAAATCATTCTGCAATGGGTGTTCTATGCAGTCATCTAATAGCATCTTTGCAGCGCTATTAATAAGCACGACAGCTACTCTAGTCCACATCAGCGTTCAAAGTACGATGATACAGAAAGTTCCGGCGCACTCGATGTGAGATCTGACTCGCCGGGGCTGGGAAGCGACTGCATTTCTCACGTCACGCGCTCCACCGTGGATGGGGCGCAGCGAAGGCTTACACTTGAAGGCTTGCACTTGATTTCGGAGACATCGGCTTTGATGAATACATGTAGGCACATTAATATTGCATTTACATGGCCGGAATTGCTTTTGAAATTTTTGAAACTTCCTTTATATATGTGTATACAACATTATACTTCCATTACATTACTGGCGGGGAGGGTATTTTATTAATGCTCTACGCTTCAGTATTAGAGGTCACAGTAAAATCATTAGGCAGAGGTTACAGGGAAATGGATCCTTCCTCATCGACTGGGAGCGGCTCACGCAGCGCCAGGTGTGCTGAGGCCCGTGGCAGATCCGACGAGGGGGGGGGGGGGCGATGGGAGTCATCGCCCCCCTCGCCCCTCGGAGGCCGCACGGCAGTGGCTATCGATGTGCAGAGGGCGCGCACGGAGGGCCGGGGTCACGAGGTGTTCACACCAAGGTGGCTACCGGCCCGGGGCTATTGCCACCAGTGCTGCATCCACACTCGTGCCTCACAATGAGAAGAACGCGGGTTCCATTTTCCATTTTGACGCCTTTCCGTGTGGAGTTTGTATGTCCACCCCCTGTTCTGCATTGGTTTCCTCCCAATACTGAACAATTACTTGCCAATTACTCAATCAGGATTAGACACCGCAGTAATGTCGCAGCCTGTAGCGAATACTTGGCAAGACCCTCTTGATGAAGAGTCTTCAGACTCGGTGAGGCTCTTCTACGTAAACAAGATCAATTAACAATCCTTGGTTAATGTGCAAGGCATGGGATTTGTTTTACAATGAACAAAAATAAATCATGATGCAAGATAATTTCCACACAATACCGCATGAATATCGGTCTTATCTCAGAGCTTTGTGAAGGCCTCGAGCGGGCAGGGACGCACCACAAATCCCGCGACCAGGAAGCATCTCACGATATTCACGCCGCACAAGGCAGCTTCTCTGGTGTCCATTAACTCGGTATAAAACACGGCCAACGTCAATCAATAATGCACGGCAGCGAGATGGATTTGCGACCACAGGGCCCTGTCTCTTATCTCTAAGTATCGGATGGCGCTTGAAGAGCAATTCTGCGGCCGTCTGTATCCGCAACATTCCACCAAATCAGAGGTTCGTGTCCAGGCCTGGGCGGGACAGACGAATCACTCTGGCTCCAGACGCCACCCAGCGCGGAGCTTAAAAAGAGTGGTATTTAAGGACTAACACGACGTTATATTTTGATGATGTTTGTTCACTTGAATGTGTCTGAGAGGACGTCCACTGATGAGATTGGTTCACGCGCAGGCGCTGGGTGGATTGTTGTCGCTGCGCAGGATCGTTCGAGGGGAGGACTTCATCCACCAGTGGATTGATTGTGGCGGACACGGATGTTTGCTCTGATTAAACGATGTTCTCTTTCATTGGTTAATAAGGTCATAATTCTTACCAATAATCATTTGGGATTACGACCTGATATTTGTACACGACGTTTGCATATTACAATTGCCCAATACACGTGATTAGAGTGTTAATTCTCCGGGCATATTATCAATAATTTGAAGCCATTACAGCAGTCTCACAAACACAATTAAAGCTGCGATGCGAATGCTCGAGGCGTCCCTGGAGCGTCGGGTGCAGTGCCTCCGCGTGCACGGAAATCCGTCTCACCCAGCGCGTCGTGACGCGGCACGGGATGCCGCGGAGCCCTGCGCTCTTGCGCCTCGCTGCCGCGTCCCGTGGCTTCTGCTTCTCCACTCCATTGCCGCCAGAGCCACGGCGAGTCAAGGGACTGCATTTACAGTTCTCCAAGGGACAATTCTGGGCCATTGCGTGGAAATTCCATATTCCTGTGGCAAGAACAATTTTCTTCAAAGGACGATATTCTCTTGAGTGCACACACACGCACATTTGAGTGACTGTCATAAACCCACCCGTGGTAGAGATAGCGCGAAAGCATGTGCAGGCAGAGTTATACACGTCATTAAAGGCAATACGGTGCACGTGCAGGACAATACAATGCGCACCCTGTCCAGAGAGACGTGGAACGGAGATGGGTGCGAGGTTAACAGTTACACGGAGCGAGGACTTACACAGCCAACAGCTTCACAACGACGCAGAGAGGCGCGTAAGTCGCGTGGCCTGCCTGCCATCACAACCGACGAGTGGGCTGGAGGGATCACGTGTCAGTTGTCACTTCATTAAAGTCACCCGTTTCATGAAGCGTGTGGGACACTCGGTAGGGTGCAAGACGCTGGGTAGAAGAATGGTCGAGTAGGCCCACCCGTGTTAGATACTCCATGGGTTGTGCGTGAAATTAGATCGCTCGCGCGCGTAGTAGGATGCTTGGTAGAGTGTGTGTGTGTGTCGGAGACTGACCGGGTGTGTCTAAATACTGACACGTCGTGTGTTTCTCAAAGTAGTCATCATCAGAGAGGCTCCGTTGCGATGGAGTCGAGAGTTGAGATGAAGCGCACAGCACGGCCTTTGCTCTTCCCCAGCTCTCTTTGTGTTTTTATATCTTCAGAACACGACAAAAGCACGCCACGCCGGAGGCACGCGAGAACGCTGATCGCTTCCAGGCCCGTGGCAAGGAAGCGACGAGCGCTTTTGTGAGTCTGGCCGACTTCGCAGGTCAGGTGTGATCTGTGCAAGAGCTGCCGCATGTGGTGGCGGTGCAATCCATCAGTGTGTGGAGGCGAGGGTTGGTGGACCACACACAGATGTTGTGCAGGAGGTGCCACAATCTCACTCGCCAGGAAAAGGCGGTACAGAAAAATGAGGACTCCATCTGTTCCATCTGTATAGGATAGAATCTAGTCTATGCGTGGGGTTTTTCCGGGTGCTGTGGTTTCCTTTCACATGTAACCACTCATTCCTTGTCCGATACCAACTTCATACATAGAGGACCGCAGAGCGGGGGGGGGGGGCAGCAGCTCACCGCGTGGCTGCCTCTCCGCTCGTCTGTGCTTCCTCGCACTGCAGAGTCGTTCTCTCTCCACGACAGGGAGCGAACAGTTTGCGGCGCGTTACGAGTTTAAATCATGACATCGTGCAGGAAAGACGTTCTGGTTAGGTGTGGCAGTAGCGGTGACATTGACTCTGATGACCTCTTGAGCCTTAGCCGAGCTCCGCTGACTCTTGCGACTGCCACAGCCGCACACCCGGAGGCCGTGCTGCGCGACTTGGTACGAGGTCACCGTTGACACATTCATCAGTAGGACAATGAGGCCACTGTAGACCGGTTTGTTATTATTAGGACTCATCGGTACGATACAGTCACCAATGCTCACTGCTGCCACGTCCCTGCCTGGGAACCCCGTATATGCAGAGACGTCATCTCCACACCCTGGGGAGCCATAACTTGCCTAATGGCGACAATAATGACGACGTCTAAATGAAGAGAAAGCTCCCCGCGCGCAAGCCGCTGCACAACAAAGACTCGCCGCGCGTGCCCCGCACAGGAACTGTAAATGCAGCAATGATTGAGACATCCTCTATTTGCAAATTAGGTTTACCATCCCGCGGCCACAACCAATTGAGCAATATTCTCTGGGTCTTTCACGTAAAGTCACATTGATAGGTTCAAAGAAAATAACAAAAAACTACGACGTTTCGATCGCAACACACGCGGTCGTTTTTTTCCTGATGACGACCGCTTGTGTTGCGATCGAAACGTCGTCATTTTTTGTTATTTTCTTTGAACCTATCTACGTGACTTTACCGAAAGACCCAAATAATGTGAATTCCTGCAGTCACGAAATCTTTCAGTCAAGATTTAATTCGGCAATAAATCGTGTTACGCTCGGGGTGGCATTACGTCTGTCAGAGTTCCGTAGTGAACATCCCCGACGCGTCCGCATTCACGGCGAAAACGGAGCCCATGGCACACATCAGCGTTTTACGTCGTTCCTATATTCACATTGCTACACGATCTGTGTGCATATATATGTGTCTTTGTTTTCCCTGCGTCATGGGGTTGTTATCATGATGAATGTACGGCACAGACCTTCATCGGTAGTCATAAGCGTGTGGTCGCCCGCCTCAATTACCGTGCGCATGAGGCCACCGTGAACCTCGCTCCCACGTCCCATCTCCAGCCCTGGCCGTAAATTAAAATAGACTCCGTCCCAGATTGCAGCGGACACCGCAATGGACACACGGCTCGCCTTCATCTCAATCCGCCTTCTTCGTGGTCGAGGCATCCAGTATACACCAGCGCCGTGCATACGTAAACAATCTGTTGATGATGCAACGCGGTCATAGCAATAGACGGTCGTTCTGTGTAAAAGCGACACATTGCGACGTAAACACACCAGGGCACTTCCTAGCCCCTAGGGAAATGAATGCGGCGATAGCCATGACATAAACACACGCATTGAAAGCATCATCACCATCAATAATCATAATAACTACGGGTAGCGGTGCAGCGTGCAATGTGAGTGTGGCTGTCTGTCCAGTGACTCCGGTGAGCAGGAATTCTGCCTGAACCTCACTCAGGCCAGGGAGCCAGCCCCCCCCCCGCACACCGCTGAGGTCACGAGGCCACCGCGTGACCCCCCCCCCCCCCTCACTGTGCGTGCCACCTTCTTGTCGGCCCCGTCCCAGTCGTGAACGCAGTTTTACCACCCCCAGAGTCGCTGCGATTACTTTAGCCAGGGGCCCGCTGCGTTACAAATGACCCTGTCCCATGTTTGGTGTTGTGGCTGGGCCATGTAGAAGCGTGCAGCTGAGCAGGACCGTGCGAGTCCAGCCTCGGTGTTTCATGTCGCACGGCTGAAACTTGAGGCAGCCGTCCGCTGCATCGCGTTTCTTACATCGGAATGTTGTGCCTGCTCATTGCCGGGGTCCGAGTGGGCAGCGAGCGCACAGCGCGAAGTCTTTCTCCCTGCCGGCCTCGGCCGATCTCCGTGCGCGAGGGGCTTGTCGGCTGAAGCGTGGCGCACTCACGTGAGTGGAGACATAACGTGAGTGAAGACACCATCAGTGCGTTTTCGCAATGCCTCCCGCTGCTGTTTATAAGATCTGCCCATCATGCTTGGTTAATGTAGATTGTGGTGTTGCTCTAGAGACCGGGAGATCGACGATCGATGTTCGGTCGCGGCGTTGATGGCGTCCGTTGTTATTTCTCACTTAGCAGAGTGGGCCGCTTGAAGGCTGCCATCTTCCACCTCATGTTCACCACCTGAATGTGAAATTGTAGCTGTTGCCTTGAATCTATATCAGCAGCCGTGCATAAGAAGATTGCATATTAAACCTTGCGAGTCATTTCTTCAGAAGTCTGTGGCTTCAAGGTTTTTGATGTGAATATTTATATAAAGTTTGTTTATTTTCGCAATTATTTAATTTATAATGATCTTTGCTCTGTGAACATGTCTGCGCGTGACCTATTTGAGGAGCCGTAGCATGCACGATACATGTCACACGATACATGTCACGTGATACATGTCACATTGTTTCCTCTCCATGGGTACGTTTAGGATCGTCTCAGGAGTAGAATTTAAATTGCGACCTTTTCTCTTACAATATTTATGAGCATTAGTGAATGAACCAAAATATTTCATAAATTAGTTTCGTTTCTTATATTTCATCATTAATGAGTAAATGCATCCACATGGTAAATGTATTTTGGGCTCCTTAATAGTGACAAATGAGAGGCCTCTTTAATCGCTCCAGGTGACAGCTGAAGAATGACAGAAAGTTCGTGTGGAGGGACAGACGTGTGAAGGAGGGTATGGTGTGCTGCGCTATTCTGTCACTGATTTGTGCCCGTTTTAGCTGCAAATGGTCAAAACCATTTAGTTGTACATATCTAAGAGTATATCCACTGTCAAGTTTAATTTCAAGACGTTCAGTGCTTGAGCCGATTATTTTGAAGAACACGTTGGTTTCTGTTTACTTTCTATGAATTTGGAAAATGGAATAACATCACTTGGATGTATCTTATAAATGACATGCTCGAAACTGTGGATTGGGTAAAAAATTCACATGGCGCTTGGAAGTTTTGTTTATATTAAATATTTCAGTTAAATATGGTATTATTCATAGTGGTAATAATAAAGGCCAGCTTATGAAACGCCCTTTACAATGAGCTGCCCGAAGGCGCGCTTTGGAATATAATCAGAAACTAAAACTACAGAAATTGAAACACTACAACCTAGACTTAAAGTTGATTCAAACTCCAAAATAATGACGCTATGAACCTTTACAATCTAACAAAACATATGTGTTGTTTTAACCCCATTTGTGTTTCTTATTGTCCAGAATGGACACCCATTTATATACGGCACACATTCGTCACTTATCTTTTTTTCCTATTCGCAGCATTAAAAGCTCCGGGTTCTTTTGTAAAGTCTCGAGGGAATAATGTCAGCGGGCATCAGATCAATGAGGCGACATTGTGCACAGCGAGGCCCTGCGGGGCTGCCTGTGGAAGGGTGGCCTCGCTGCTGCTGCTGCTGCAGCTGCAGCAGCAGCGCGAGTCTCACGGTGCCGGGGAGCTGCAGAAACACAGCGACATCCGCGCACAAATTGAGCATGGTCTCATGAATTCTGCTCCAATATTTAGATCTCATCACGGCCAAAGCCATCGACGCCCTCTCCCCGCCACCGGATCGAACAAAGACTGGCACCGCATCGCGCGCTTTCAAATGCGCTTCTGCGGCCGTCTGGAACGCTCTTCAGATATTATGAAGCCACTGGAGCCATGCACTTTTAAATCATTTAAATTGAAAACTAATTTCTTTAGAACTGCCTTTAGTGTTTAGTCTGTCCTTCCCTCGCACCTCCGATTAGCACGGTTGGCTGTGTTCAGTGCGAAATAAGTGCAACATACATACAGTGTGTCCATAACTGCTGCACAGCCAACACGCAGCGGTCTTCAAGAGCTGCTCTGTCTACCACCACCATCTGCACTTGACTTTTAATGACTGCTTACCTGACTCCTGTTAGTAATGTTTCGAAACTTCACGTGGCCTGCCAGTGTGCCTATCCTGGTACAAGCGCTGTGGTGAGGTCGCCGAACGTTGTGGTCGTCGCCGTCTCCGTGCTTGCGAGGGCGCCTGTGTGTACGGACGTGCACAGTGGCGGGCGCAGTTGGTCCCGACCACCCCTCGGTTCTCTCAGAGGTTACGCAATGTTTGTTGCGTATATCCCACGAGGAATCAGCGTTAGGACAAGTCTGAGGTTACGCAATTCCTATAATTGCACAAGTCGTTCTGCACTCAGTCCCACGGCCAAGGAGACTCGACATCCTCTTGGGTCACAGATGGCACCACTTTGAGGGACGTTGGCAGTCGCCATGCGATGGCGAGACTGGCCCCGATCTTTGGACATTTCATTTCCCACCACTCACGGCCACCGACAGCGGCAGGTGCAACCCAATTGCTGATTTGAACTGGAGAGGCATTTTGACCGGCTCCATGTAGATCAATGGTGCCTCAATGCACTGCGCTTAGAAAATGTCCAAATGTCAGTAAAAAATTACACTTTCAATTTAAGAGCTGACAAAGGGAGGTGAGTGAAATGAGGTGCTGTGGTTTTAGTTTTTCCAAAAATTTCTAGCTGGAGGGCAATGCCTTGCAGTTGCACGGTCCTTGCTGCCTGCATATCGCCATTGTTTTTAAAACGTCAGAGGCCCTTCACGAATTACGCATGGGGTTGATGTACGAGGTCCACTGAGTCATGTAACCATAGTAATTCTCTGAAGAAAAAATAGTGTCGCGTTTTGAAAACCTCGGCCTTGAAAAGATCACGTGCTTCTGGATTTTTGATGGCTTTTAGAGCAAAATTAATGACATCTTTTGAGTGTTTCTGAGTGGATATGCAACTGTAGAATTACCAGTACTTCACAGTGGTTTAGTCGGGGAAAACCCAGTACGGATTTGCAGTGGATAGTTATATGTGTGTGCATAGCTCTTATATGTGCGGTCGTGTGGCGGTTAGTTTACGGCCAACACCAGTGACGATTATCTGAACCTGTCCTGGACATCCCCCAGGTCGACTCAGCCTCAAATGAGTACCAGGTGCAGTGTGTAAACATCGCCACTGGGGAGACAAAGGCGGTCAGGCGTGGTGCTGGCCACCCACCCCTCGTGTGTCGTGTCAGCCTTCACAAGTGCTCGCTAGAAGCACTTTCCCTAGCAGTCTGTTAAGGCTATAGGGGGGATCTTTGTCTTTGTATGCACATATTGTGATGTTCACATGTGACGCATGTTGCGATGGGGTAGCTCGTGATGAGAGTGGAATATGGGAATCAGCCATTTACTCTACAATTTTGCTTCTGGGGAGTTGTAATTTATCTACACATTCTGAGATTATGATGCATTTTTGCAATACAGTTGCTGAGCACAGGCCCAAAGGCCCGATATGTAAAATGTCCAGCAAAAACAGCGCTATACGACTTGCCATGAGAGTTCATACATTTATTGCATCGAGGAAGGTTATAGGAGCTTGAGAACTGAGATGATATGGAGCGAATTGTAAGTACAGCAGTGTTGTTAAATGTCAAATTGTTTATCTGAGACCGTCCCCACACAGCAGGTGAGTATGCCACGCAGAGGTTTGGCTGCAATGTGAGTTGGAGCTCACTCAGCCCGCCTGGAGTCTCTGCAAATGCACTGCAGATCCCACGATAGTTGCCTGTGCTGTGTTTGTATCATCATCATCATAACATCATCATCATAACAGATGTTAAGCAGTGGATGGTGATTGTTTGGCATTGGCTCAACCAGGGTGGAATGAGCTCGGCTGTGTGAGGCTTGTGCACACTCGAGAGTAATTGGGAAGTCAATTGGGCACCTTATTGTATTTCTCAGTTACATCTGTGCCGATGTATGGCTCGGTTCTCCCGTCGTTCCGTGTGAGGACTCTCGCCGTGCGTGCTCTGCCCTCCTGTCCCTGCAGAGCCACGCGGCTGGGGCGGTGGCGGCGAGGAGGAGGAGGAGGGTTCCTCGGGGCGAGCCTTCGTCGGGCCCGGCCAGCCCGGCGCCGGGGGCCATGGGCCTGGATCCGGCCCCAGGGCACGGGGCAGCGCACGGCACTAAGGTGCGCCCTGCGTCCCATGGCATTACACTCTTGGCTCCTGATCTTTTGTATTTCCTTACATTTTTGTAGGTTTCCATTTGCGATTTTATGCATTCCTACAGAACGTTGTGCTCAGAAACTGTGGTGATAATTTTGTATATATATTAAATCTACCCGACCATATGACCTGTAGCTTTCGTATTGCTTCTTGGCCAGTGGAGAAACACCACGTGAACACTTTTCACTGGTGGGGGGGGGGGCTGGTGTTTATGGGGGCAGTGCCCTCCCGATGATTCTCTTAGCGTTAGGACAGCTTCCTCATTAATAATTATAATTAGTAATTTCAACGCGCAGCCTCCCAATAGATGTTTGCAAAATGAATATATTATGAACAAATGACATGATTACAAAGAGAAAAATATGCCGTCAGTTTAAAAACCACAAGCAATAAAAAACAGAAAGTAATCCTTGGTTGTTGGAGTGGAAGACGAGAGTGGGGAGGTGGCAAGCCGTGAGTGCATGGAGTCTTTAGACGGGACAGTGAACGTCTCGGACACCTAAAGATTTAAAATAGATTTCACGAGTTGCCTGGCTACATTCAATGGGATAATGACATTGCTCACCTTTAGTTTCATCGCTTGCCGATATTTAGCTATCCGATGAAGAGATTAGCTCCCACCATATGAATGTGGAATGTTTATGACTGGCGCAGGGCCACTAGTAGAGATGAGCACGGCCCCCAGTGCCTGCTGGAGGAGGTTGACGCTTTGCCGACGTGAGCCACCCAGCGCCATCTCGAGCGTGTGCATGGCCTCATCAACACGGCAATCATCCCCCTGTTGGTACGTTAGACACGTCATATGCACAGATAACATCTCTTAAGGTTCTTGCCATGTGGTGGGAATCAAATTTAAATTTCATTTTATACCTTGAACCATCAGTAATGTGAATCTCACATTAGAATAAATGTGTTTTTTTATCCGATTTTTTTTCTCCCGTAGAAATGTGGTCCCATTTTTAGGGTAACATGGCTTGAATGTTGCACTGCTGACAAATATCCGTAGCCATGCCGATTCACTTAAACAGCGTCTGCTGGTATAGTTTGCGTGTGTGAACCATTCGTAGAGCTGAGATAATCCAGTGCAATATCAAATAGATTTGATGGGTTTTTTTGTTCAGTCATTGGTGATTGGACTAAAAGCATAAAATGCTCGGTGCGCTGCTGACTTCGTGTGTATTAACCCTTCGAGCCACCAGTCACCTCGGCGCGATAAGTGCGCCCACGCTCTCGCTCTGCCCCTATGTAATGTGCTCTTCATTTGTTTGCCGAGATTGCTTTAGATTGTAAATTCGGATGAAGAAAGTACAAAAGAAAACATATTATTGTGAAAATAAACGAAAAAAGCGCTTATTATTGCTGCTTTTCCGCATAAAATCTAGGGATCATTTCTTCTTCAGTTGCAGTGTTTTTTAAATTATATTTTTTATAGGACTTTACTCCCGAGGACCAGAAACCAATTAGCAAGTCCGAGGTATGCCTCAATTCCCAGAGCTTATCCAATGCATACTGCAGGCAAAGGTCAAGCAGCCACCCAGCTCATTCTCCCAAAATATAATTTAAGCAAGAGCGTCGCGTTCAATTCTAGACCCCCTGGATTCAAAACGACAAATGGTCCCAACTTGCTGTACGCCGGGGCAGGATGACAGGGACGGCCTTCACCACGGCCCTTCTTCCCGCTAACGAGAACCTTCACGACCGATGTCATCGCTTCAGTTACCGAACCGACCATTTCAGTGACTGCCCGGTGCGCATTATAGCAAGAAGTCATCAAAGCAATCGTTTTCAGGGTCAAGCCAATCGTGTCATTGGGCAACTTTGATTATGGTTGTTACTCAATTCATATCGACACAAAAGACCACTGCTCCATTCTTTCCTGATGTGTTCCTTGTGTTAAAATGGATCGATATTCAGTGTGTGGAGCATCAGGCACGACAATGTGGGTGACGTTCCATACTCACCATCTGAGGGGTACGAGACTATGAACGCTGTGCTCGGTGTCACAAGTGCCCTGATAAACTAACACAATTATTTGGTGATACTGGCCAGTGGTGCACAAGGAAACATACAGAAAACTCAACACATTCGTTCATAACACTGGCCTCACAAGGAAAAAATCTAAATGTATAATATGTGACGTTTCAGGTAATGGTCCTTCTTCAATGGTCCTTGAAATGTGGTGAAGAAGGGCCATTGGCCCAAACGTTGCCTCTTAGAATATTGTTGTCTGTTAAAACAGTGCTCTTGATGAACGCGTTGAGTTTTTGTTATTCATGCCCTGATGAACACGGCACCCAAAATGTGGCACAACTTCAGGCGCCGTGCAGAGCGTGTGGCTGGGATCAGAGAGAACTTTGTGTTTGCTGCAAACTCTCAGACTGTCCCTGGATCGGTTGTGTGATGCTTCAGATCACGTGTCTCCAATGCAGCAACATTCACTTTTTAGATTGAGTGAGGGGATGTATGTATGTTGCACTTCTTTTGCAACGTACGTAGTCAACCGTGCTACTTGGGATGCCCTTGCCTCCCTTTGAAACACATTCTGTAAATAACTGCATGCATGTGGACGTTATGTGGGGTCGATGTGCCAAATATTGAGACTCCTACAATCACTGGTGCCACTCTAGTGACACACTGTGTGTGGGTGGGTGGCACTCCATATGCTAAAGAGCATCCCTTGGTGTGGTGGTGACAAAGCCCTGTGGCAGGGCGTTCACTGCTTGTTGCAGAGGTTCGCATTTTACAGGCCGCCCTCGTTATCCCTGCGGGAATATTAACCGTGAAATGCACACTCTCTGCTTCACAATGGATGTTAAAGATATCTAGACTGCATTTGAAACGAGTAGGCCATTGTGTGGTGGCATCACGGTCTAAATTTGCCAAATTGTCAAAAATTACCTGAATTATACATCGCTCCCTGCTGTGAAACTCCCGCAAACCGTGTCTGTGAACCACATCAGCACCTTCCCCATAGCCCTGAGCTATAAGAATGACACGAATACCAAATTATGATAATAGATCCGGATCAGTCAAGATGGATAACGTGTGTAGGAAGACTCGAAGGTCAACTGGAATAAACAAACCCTCGCTTTGGGAAGCTTTTGCTGCTCTGCTTCAGCCACTGTGTGTGGTTGTTTTGTGTAAAATATGTTCTTAAACTGATGATAAAAACATGTTTCCGCTGTTACAAATTGACCGTGCACGTTCGACTTGCTGGAAAGATACATACATCGGATTATATAAAATAAGACTACAGCTCTTCATTTTTCCACGGTGTGAGAACTGTCAGCGCAATTACGGTAACAAAACAAATCATCCAGAGACTGATTTTTTTCCCAGCAATAAACGAGCAGGCGCTGCAACAATGAAAGTGGCGGTTGCTGCCCAGCTTTGCATGTAGCACACCGGGGTTTTGCTTTTCCATTTCCGAGACTGGGTCAATGTCCCCGAGGTGTTTATGGCCTGTCTGGCCTACAGCTAAAGAGCCTGCATGTCCTGATCTATTACTGTGAGGGAAAACACAATAAAGAAAGGGCTGCAGCAGATATAGAGAACAGTTGATGGAATAACAGCAACGGAATTTAACAATGCGGCCCGTGGATAATATCGTGCAGGCTTTAAAAGGCTACCGCTCAAAACGTAGATATCACCTAGCAAAAACAGTACAAATATTAAATAGGATGTATCGTTCTTTGTAAGAGTCTGCTATTAAAAGCCATTGACCAGAGTGTACACCATCTCACGAGAAGCACTGTGGCGATGAAAATGATTAAATGTTGCGAAACATTCTCACTCAAAAAACATTTATAGCGTGCGAGGAGAGAGATATCACAGAAATGTATATCGAGGGTGGAGGAAAGTAAACCAGAGAAATGCGTACGGGTGTGGAGAGGCATCAGAGACATTTGACACCAAGCATGAACCATATGACACAGGATGCCCTCGGGAAGCAATTGCGTTTTCTGGAATGATGCTCACTGACGGATTACTTGAAGGATTTATGAAATCAATTTATATTCAGACATGCAACAGATCCAATTAAAATGTGAGAATGATCACATTCATTTCTCAAGCAATAACACACCTCTGACGAATTCTGCACAATGTTTTAGGAAAATTTGAAGACAAAAATAGCAGTCACAATTTACTATTTTATTTTTTTAAAGACAGTGAGGAGCGATAATTGTCACCCTTATTGTGGAGAAAATCCGCACCTCCAATTAGCACAGTTAGCTACATACGGTGCACAAGAAGTTAAACATACGGACAGAAAGCAAGTGATCTTTATAACCTCTCTGTAATCAGTTGCAGCTTATTCAATGCCTTTTCCAACATATCCATGGCAATTGCTTTGGAAAAATATGCATAATTTTCTCAAAGATGTCATACTTATGTTTAGGAACGCTACCAGCGTGTCACTCACAGTTAAGTTAGAACGCGCCAAAATAAGGACGAGAAATAACATCTCTCTCCCAGCCAATCCAAATGAATCCATCAGCTAAAAAGAGGGCAACATGAAATCAATTGTACAAGGCGTACACAGTACATGCAGTGTGCTGTGGCAGACATGTCTACATATTTTCACGAATATCTTTTAATTATGGGACAAAGGATAAGGAATGGCATGTAAAATAGTCTGTGTGCAGAAACCCATCCTAGGCACAATCCAGCAACAATTACATTGCTATTACGTGCTGATGATTCCTCACTGGGAATCTCAGAATCTCACATTTCAGCTTTTGTTCCATGTTGTATGTCAATGACCATATTTTTTATCCATAGCGGGTAATATATTAAATGTACCACACCAATCTGCCAAAAGAATAAAGTTGTAATCATTGTGTTACCTGGTCTGACACATGACCTTCCACTGAATACGAAATAATACATATGCTTAAAGGTTGTCTAAGTCCCTGAACAAACACAGAGTTGTAACTGTTCATGCTGGGTGAACACTGTGGGTTCCTTAACACAACACATTTAACCAATTGGAATAATAGTAATTACTTCTTGTGTGACCCTGTGCTATTTGACGTGCACGTTGCTTTGCAAATGTGGTTGTTACGCTCGTTGCTGACTGCAGGGTGCAAATGAGGCATGATTTCCCCCTTGGGTGACAGCACATTATTGGACCATATCTTCTTTAAATTTCATTGGCAGGTTCAGACTGAAATGCTCGGACGCAAAAGAAGGGCGCTTCGCAAGCCCCTGGGCTGTTCTCAGGCGCTCCTGGCGGTCGTCGTCATCATCCTGCCTTCCCTGGAGAGTCACGCCATGGGCTGCCCGGCGCGCTGCGAGTGCACCGCGCTTCAGAAGTCCGTGGTGTGCCACCGGCGGAGAATGGCGGCCATCCCGGAAGGCATTCCCATAGAAACCAAATCGCTGGACCTCAGCAAAAACCGGCTACGTTCCCTGGACCCTGACGACTTCTCGAACTTTCTGCTGCTGGAGGAGCTGGAGGTGAATGAAAATGTGATCTCAAATATCGAGCCAGGAGCCTTCAACAACCTGCCCTTCCTCCGCTCTTTAAGCCTGAGGAATAACCGCCTGAAGCTCATCCCTCGTGGCGTGTTCTCCAGGCTCACCAACCTGACGCGCTTAGACATCAGTGAAAACAAGATCGTCATCCTGCTGGATTACATGTTCCAGGATCTGCGCAATCTCAAGCAGCTGGAGGTAGGAGACAACGACCTGGTGTACGTCTCTCACCACGCCTTCAAGGGGCTCCACAGCCTGGAGCAGCTCACTTTGGAAAAGTGCAACCTAACGAGTCTCCCCACGGAGGCCCTGTCTCACCTGGGCAGCCTGTCCACGCTCAGGCTACGCCACCTCAACATCGCGAGCATCTTGCCCTTCTCATTCAGGCGGCTCCTCCGACTGAAGGTGCTTGAACTCAGCCACTGGCCAATGCTCGAGGAGCTTCCTATGAACAGTCTATATGCACTGAACTTGACGGCGCTATCAATTACCTTTACAAATATCACCGCCGTCCCACAATCAGCATTACAGCCTCTGGTTAATCTCAGGCTACTAAACCTATCGTACAATCAAATCAGAGTAGTAGAAGCTGGTGCCTTTCAGAATTTAATTCGACTTCAGGAATTGCATGTGGCTGTGTCGAGGCTTACCACAATCAAGCCCCAGGCCTTTATGGGCCTCAGCAAATTAAGAGTTTTAAACGTGTCAAAAAACCTGCTGCAGACCCTGGAGGAGAGTGCTTTCCAGTCGACGAGCAGTCTGCAGGTCCTCGGCTTGGACTCGAACCCCCTGGCGTGTGACTGTCGCCTGCTGTGGGTCGTGCGCAGGCGGAGACGCTTGGCCCTGGGCGAGCGGCAGCCGTCGTGCGAATCTCCCGAGCACGTCAAGGGCATGGCGTTCGGAGACTTCCCCGAGGAGATGTCACCGTATTACTTCTCGTGCAAGAAGCCCTGGATCACGGTGCAGAAGCCCCAGCAGGTCGCCACGGCCGAGAGCCAGACGGTGCTGCTGCCGTGCCAGGCAGAGGGGGACCCCCAGCCCTCCATCATGTGGGTCTCGCCATGGAAGCAAAAGATCACGGCTCAGTCGAACGGCCGCATGGCCGTGCTGCCAGACGGCACGCTGCAAATTCGCTACGCGCAGATCCTGGACAGCGGCACTTACGTGTGCGTAGCCAGCAACGCCGCGGGCAACGACACCAACACGGGCATCCTCGACGTCAAGAGCTTTTCTCCACAGTCTTTGTACAACAACGACACCCTCGCGTCCGTCGGCAACGGGATGAACGGCACCGGCTCTAACGCCACTCGGGCAAGGGACCAGCAGCTCTACGACGTCAAAACCATCCTAGTGGCCATAGCCATCGGCTGCTTCACGTTTCTGGGCGTCGTGGTGCTCTGCTTGTTCATTCTGTTTATTTGGAGCAGAGGAAGGGGCAGACACAAACCCAGCGTCCACGTTGAGTACACCTCCCGGCGCACCGAGAGCACCGACTCGGGCGCTCAGGCGCCAAACCCCAGACAGATCAGCATGAGGATGGTATAGGGAGGCCTCGAAAGGGGCTGTCATTGAAAATTACGAAATGCAATTGCAGTTTCTGATTTGAATGAACTTTAAACATTACCTACATTTCTTTCGAGTACATGTAGACTGTTTGTTTGGAATAAGACATGTCCGTATATATTGTATTTGAATATGCATTTAAGAACCATTTGTTTTTTTCTGTCAGACGTTTTACAATTGAACCTTATGGAACTGAATTGCAAACGTGTTTTGTAAGTGTGTGGGACTTGTGGATCGCCGGTAGGTCATCTCCAGTGACTCTCCACGTGATCGTAACACTTGGAAGTACTGCACACAACTGTATATTTAATTACATGTCACATTGTCACACTAACAATGCCTGAGCACTCATAACCAGGCCTCCCAGATGTTCATGTAGAATATTTGTTACGGTATGGAAGCTGCATTCATCTCAGAGATTGCGAGAACTGCCGGGCTGTGAGGTGGCTGGGTCGCTCGGGGGGGCGATCTCCGTGGCAGAGCGAACGCCCCAGAGATCCTGAGTTCATTTCCCGACAGCCGCCCGTAATAAAACCAGGTTCTCACACGTGGCAAGGTAATGGTCTCAGCCCGGTCGTCACGCACCGTACAAAACCCCATAACATAAATTAGATGTTTCACAGAATGTATCCATTCCCACATAGGAGGGCCTTTGCAGAGATAAAAGCACAGGTTCAGAGTCCGTGAGAGAGGCCTGAGAGAGGGATACCGCGCAAAGAACGATGGCTCCTCTGGATCGTTCATCAACGGAGTTTGCCGCTGCTTGGACGCTAACGGCACAATTATCGTCTCGGTGATAGATACAACGCAACGAGTGGGAGAAGGCGACCGCAGTAACACTAAGAAGTCTACAACACATGCATGTGGCCTGACTGCAGCAGTGCGATTTAAAACGCAAGATACGGCGTTGTTTAACGACACGAGATCCCCAGCCCTTAGAATAGCATGGAGAGCGCATTGTTGGTGTTTGCCTTTTGACAGCAAACATTGCCATGGAATGGTAGCAGAGGTTAATACACCTACCCCGTTTGCTGAAATGGCAAAATAGTATTATTTAAAGGAGGTTGTTCACTGTTTGAACGCGTTCACTGTGTGTTGGTTTTGATGCGGTTAATAAACTAAACTTGCTTAAAGTTGTTAAAAATGTTGTCTTTGAAAATTGCATTGTCTTGTATCGAGTTTTAAAATGTTTTAGACGCAGTGTAAGCAGTGGTTGCATACTCAAGCTTATGTTATTAGTGAAAGCCATTGCAGAATTAGTATTATTACTCTCACAGGTAATAACGTTGTAATATAAACAGGGCAGAAGTTAATAACAATGTCTACATTGTTACGAGTGGCAGTACCCGTCGCTTAGCAACGACGCCGCTCCCACCTCTCCACCCCTAGGTGCCCCCCCCCTCCTCTCCGCGCCCCCCACTCTCAGCCCCCGCACTTTGGTCGGCACGTGCGCTCCAGCCAATTAGAACGCTGGGAACAGACAATGGCTGACACGCGAGGATGTTGTGTCAATAGAAGATGATTGCAATTGCCAATCCAAATAAGCCTGAGTATGAACATCACTAATGACATCAATCACACGCGTCAAGCGTCTCCCTCGCAAACGCGCAACGGGGCAGCGCTCATCTTTGATTTCCCCGTTGCTAGTCGTGGAATTTACACATTTCCATGGTGGGTTCCAGTCTCATAAGGATGCCCGGTGTTGGCCTCCTCGTCACCTAGTGAAACATATAGAAGAGCAAATCTTAACCTCAATTATAACACAAATGTGTATGAAGAAGTCTTCTGTTTTAAAAAATAAGACATTTACCCTCGCTAAATGAAAATCGTCCACGAATGTATTAATGATTTATTTCAATGTCACTACAATTATTCTAGTAACCTCATGAGGACATTAAGGGCCACAGGAGCGAATGCCGTCTTCAATTGAAACCCAAAATGTGCTTTCCATCCGTCGATATTAAATAACCATTTTCTAACACTGAAAGGCACAGGCCACTGTCCCGGCTCTTTGCCTTATGTGCTGATGTACAGGTTCTGTCATGCGCATCAAAATTTCAGTGAAGCATAATAGACCATGAATTGCTTATCGCACAGTATGACATTAACGTAGCTCCAATGTTACACAGCGTATCTAGAATATGCTGTTATCATTGATTCTATCCCACTTCGTGAAGCGTGGGGTCCCCTAAGGGACGCTCAGGCTAAACATAGAAACTGCGTCGTCAGGGTGTTTATGAAATTTTAACAAGATAGTTGGAATTTAAATATTTTAAAATGTCCAACATGTAAACTACTAAGCAGAGCCACTAATTGAAAATCCAGTGGCAGTGCACGTCAAGGTGACACCGTGGAAGCGGTGCCGTTCACCGGCCATCATCCACCAAGAGCCATCTCACACTTGGCACCGATCGGAAAAATGTTTCCAACCAAATTCGCCGACGAGAGGGGTGGATTGGGCTTCTTCGTACAGAAAATCCGGCTGTTTTGTGCGGATTGCCCTCTCACCCCTACTGCCAGGAACCCATCACGACCAGGCGGCCGTGTGCCGGTGCAGACCCTTCTCCCAAGCACTGAGCCACTGCAGCTCCCCTCGTGAAGAGTTCCCTGGGACGTGCGGAGCCCCGGGACATCTCTATTTCTCCCGTGCAGCGTTTGAAAAGCGACAGACAACATGATAACGGTGTGCTTCGTCTGGCAATCCTTTCGATGGCATCAGCAGTGGTTTGACGTTTAGCGTCCATGCCTCCTTCGGTTACACGACGAACAGATTGCACTTCGCCACATTCACAATAGAGCCACTCTTTCATTTCCCATGTGTGAGGGAAATATCCTTCGGAATAGCTACAGCCGCGCCTGCCGCACGCTGTCGGGACTCGAGTGAGTGCAGGCAGCTGCTGTCGTAACGGCTCCGTGCTGGCGCGTGGCACTCGTGACGTCGCCAAAGCAAGTCGGAGACAACTCTTAAAGCGATCATACACATGCAAGGTTCTGGAAATTACTCGCATTTAGATTCTGTTTTAAAAAAACATGCATATAGCTGGACAATGTTTTAGTATTTTGCACTTCATTCTACGTTATTTCCTTTAAATCGTTGTTTGATATGTGTTGGTTTTCTACCTAATTTTTTGTTAGTGTACACATTTTATTCTTGTATCAAACCCCAGGGAATCATTCACAAAATACGCTTATCTTATTGGGTTCTCAACTGGCCATTAATTAAGTTGTCTGAAATGTAAAATTAGTGAATTTGAGACTTCAATGACATTTTTACTTTCACAAAATAATATCCTATTCTCATCAATTATTACAGCGAAACTTACTGTATGGCTTCGATTTATCATTTGTAATTGCATTTAATTAAACAACGTTTTAGTAATTTGTTTCCATGGATTACCAAGTTCTTATTTTGAAGTATTTTGCTGTGGTTTCTCTCAAGGCTGAGAACGTTCTTCAAATCAGTGTTGACATTGTTAAGAGAGAATTACTGTCCCTCATGCAGAACAAAAAGTGTGACCTTCATTAACGGCAATAACTCAGCAATAAAGCAGACACCCATGACACCGATAAAATGCCGTGCGTGCATCTTCGCTTCGGACTGCAGCCTCAACATTTCGTTGGATTTAAACTGAAATGTCCATGTGTATATTCATACTTGCAGTAAATATTAAAACTCCAAATTGATTATGATAGAAAAATACATCTTGTTTGTCTGGAAACACTTTTCCCAACCTCCTTAAATTACTCTTTGGTTCTTTCGGTAAAGTCACGTATAAAGATAAAATAATAAATTAAATAATAGCATACGACGTTTCGATTGCAACACAAGCAATCATCATCAGGTATGTATCTTGGTGATGTCTGTCTGCTTATATGTCTGTCTATAGTTTTCTGGTTAGAGTTGTGTTGCTATTTCATTTATACCTGATGATGATTGCTTGTGTTGCAATCGAAACGTCGTATGCTATTATTTAATTTATTATTTTATCTTTATACGTGACTTTACCGAAAGAACCAAAGAGTAATTCCTGCAGTCACGAAAGCCCCAAAATTAAGATTGATTACTCCTTAAATTACTCATATATAATTTACTGTATATGTGTACAGCCCTTTAGTCAATTCACTGCTGGATGAGGGCCGTGTTGTCCGGGATATTCCACGTGACTTCACCATGCTGGTCAGTGCGAGTTGCAGGTGGAGAGCATAGCCGTCGCAACATAGAAGTCGAGTCGAGCAACGGGTGTTGCTGCACCCTCTCTGCTGGCCACCACGCAGTCATACATGCCCTATGCCCTCTCTTTTATGAATGGTAGTTACACATCAAAGCAGGCTCAATTCTGCTGAGATTCTGAAATGGGATGAGGTTGGGTGCATTCTGGGTGAGTTGGCTCTTGCGTGGTACAGGCCAGTGGAGGTTTGCCGAGACTGTTTTTTTCTCTCTCGTCTCTCTATTTGCTGTCAAGAAGGGTCAGTGCCCAAAACGTCCGTTGCATATTCTAATTTATATAATATATTATATATAATTTATATTATATAATTTTCCTTTCAAAGTGTTTTGGACAAATGTGTTGAATTTTCTTTTTCGGGACCAGGCATTTTCCATAAGGGTGACAACCTATCCATCCACACCAATGTATCGCCGGCAAAGAAAGCTGAGATAATGTATCTGTACCTTTTGTCACATGACGATTTGAAAGGCAATCCTCAATTAAGAAGAATCTTTCGTTAGACTCGAGGAATCCGATGAGCTATGTTGCTCTTTTTCGCAGATGGCCAGTAGATTGTACCCAAAGGGGGATCGATTGTATTTAAGTCCTGATAGGATTTCAGAAATAAAGCCTTGATATCCGAGGTCCTGGATATCAGTACCCCTTTGAGATCCATGGAAATAGGGGTGTGTGAGATTGATCCGATGAGCTACATCTTTCCCACTCTGTGCCGAGGACTTATCAAATAAAGGCACTGTATCAAAACAAATCATTATCATAAAAAAATATTTTCTCAAATAATGTTGAACAGTATACATGTGATACTTCTGCATTAGGCATTCACGTAGTACATTGAAATAGCGGTACGTGTTCATGTCGCGTGGCACAACACATGATCTCTGAAAGTTCTTAGTTTCAAGTCGAGGGCCTGAGGCTCAACGAGGCAGTTCAAAATGTCCTTAGAACATTCGCGTTCATTCATCTGCAGCCGCTGCCTCCCGTGCCACGCGGACTGAAAACAAAATCAGCGAGGAGCAAACCGCGCAGCTGCAGCAGTCTGGACGCTGTGCTGCCAACGCGGCAGGGAGCAGACCATTAGGGGAAGAAATTATGCAAATGTAATCAACAACACTGTTGATTAGTTGGGGAAATTGTGCTTTCATTACAAAGTGCTCCAGGGGTTGTTTCTTCTTGCGATTGTTAAATATATTTCGTCCAAAAGTGAGGGCCTCATCTGAGAGAGGAGAAAAAAACCCCGAGGCAAGTGGCGATGACATTTCGTTAAACGATTTGATCGCGTGACCAGAAAGCCGACACTGAGTTCCCCCACTTTCCATACAGCAGCAGCATCATCCTTGAGACACCTGCGTCAAGGGAGCAGAGCGCGTCTGAAGCCAAACAACACTTTGTAAAGACCAAAACATGTTCTGAGAACTTGAGATAACCATAATGCATCTTAGATTGTATGGTAAGTTTCTGAGATTCAGTCAGATTATGCCCCCTCACGATCCTTATTAATGGGAATTAAAGCAGAAAGCTCGAATATCCTAAACAAGATGCCAACTATTTATACCGCAAAGCCCTTGAGCCTCGCGAATTTTCACGAGGGTTCTGCATTGTGATGTTGGCCGCTTTCCATCCAGGAGTATTTGCATACAGGAGGAAACCAGAACACGTGCAGAAACCCCACCTGTGAGAGGAGATAACACTCGAGAAGTCTGCAGAGATAGGCTCAGAAAAGGAGCCATGGCTTCGAGCCACTGCAGTCTTCGCTCCGACAACGGAGGTGGAATGGCAACACGACACTCTCCCCCAAAGCCCTCTCGTCGTGGCTAGCAGACCTCGACATTGGCATTAGCTCCTGAACATGTTGCCATCATCCGCAAGAATAAAATAGAATGGCACCAAACCACAGTGGACGCTCTTCAGCTTGTGTATTCATTCACGCCGCATTAATTGGAGCTCGTCCCCCATCTGTGTGGATAGTCGGGACCCTCCTCCAGCCTGCAGGGAATGCGCGAGGGAGACGGGGCGCGTGATGCCTGCAGGCGAGCGACCGCGCGGTCACGTAAATCCCCGCGCTGACACTGATCGTGAAACGTGGCCTGCCCATGTCGCTCTCTCCAATGTATATATATGTATTTTTTAACAACTGATATATGACTATTTCGTTTTTTATTTTAGTATGAATATAATGCAACTTTATGTGTACACTCCAGCAGTGTATTTATAATACTTATTTATTTATTTTACATACACTCTTTTCTCTGCCTCATTTGTTCACATATCACTGCAGTTGTCTCAAACAGGCCAGCATTAATGGTACTTTATACACACCATTAAGTATTTATAATGCATGTTTAAATATACAATGCTACTTCAAGAGACTGTGATGGGATATCTTCAATTCAAAACACTACCGTTAGGCGTAGTGATTTTCTGTTATGTGGAACGAGCAGATGGATTCAAATATATAGTAATGCGTGTATTCTCTAAATAATGTAGCATACTTAGCCAAATGTCTATATACGTTTAAATCAAATACATTGTGAGTTCATTGATAATGAGACAGATTATTCACGATTAAGATGTATAGTTTAATAGTAATAAAATAATGTATGCACATAAGTTGTATTACAATTACGATAATTTAGTTTTTACATCGTTTCTAAACATGACTGCATCTCAATACACTGTACAAAACAGTGAAACGTTTATCACGGGAGACAAGGAGGGGTATAATTAAATAGTGCGGCTTTTCCCCTCCGAGATAAGATAGTCACGGGCAGGGAAGAAGAGAAAATATCTCCAATCTGGATGTGGACAGAGGCAAGGAGCTGGAAGTACGAATGGGTCGGTGTAGAATGTTCGAAGCTATGTAGAAAGTAGAGAGAAGGCGACTGAGCGAAGGTCTGTTGGGGGCTCCGTGTGCAGGCTTTGGTTGCGGGAGTGGGGAGTAGTTTGTTAGAGCGAGTGGAGAGGCGTGAGAGGAGAGGAGTAAACGTTGACTAGTTCATTAAGGACCCTGAAGACAGTGAGGGAACTGTTGATCCAGGTATGGGAGCCAGTTAAAGGATAGCAGTTTTAGTGTGATGTGGCCATGCTTACATGTACGGGTGAGGAATCTTGCGATTTGGATCATCTGAAGTATGTTGGTAAGAGAGATGGAGATGATGGAGGAGAAAGAAGTGTAGTACTGGAGTCACGATGAAAGGTGCTTAAGGCATGGGTGAGGTTCTGCACAGTTGAGATATATGGCAATAGAGCAATGGTGTGTGGATGAGGGTGGTCTGTGTACATGAGCGTGCTGACCTTATCATTAATTCTTGTCAACAGTGTCGGTGTGGGAGAGGCTGTATCAACAAAGCCAGAGGTGATGGAGCAAGGGCGCGAGACTGAAGGCTACACATACACATGCTAGGCCTTACAATGCAAATGGTTATGGAAATGAAGTACAGTACCGTACTCGAAGCATAGAAAAACCCTTTCAGCAGTGGACATTGGCTGCTGATGTATAAGGCACAACAGCAAACTATGAACAAACTTGACTAATTGTACCAGTTTGTTAAATTAGTGTGTTGATATCTATTGGCATTGAGTTATATAAATGGAGTTATAGTGCCCAATTCATTTCTGAGCAGCCAATGTTAACTTGGAAAACAGATTGGCAGAAGAATGGAAATTTGGCCATTGTATTTACCCGATATTGAAAAAATAAGTTTCTGACAACACAGTGAAGGCTTTGTCATAATCTTCTTACAATCGGATGCACATGGAATGTTTTGCATCAGTCACATTGTGAGCAGCCCATGTGCGGTCGAGCGTCAATTATTTACCTTCACACTCACTGCGCACGCACAGCTCAATGACTGGCGGCTGCATTGCAGAGGTCAGGCGCCTTGCAGCTCACCGCCCATGTAATCGTCACTGAACATTGTCATTAGCCATCAGGGCAGCCCATTTCATTGAGGTGAAGGTTACCAACAATAACACTTGACTCGCAAAAGGTGCAGTGGTCAGTTTTAATAGGGTTTTCTTTCTTGGTGAAAATAAGGTGCAAGATAAATCTGATGATGAGTTTAACTCTGCTGAGCTTGCAACCGTGATCCAGTGGGACAGTGAGCGGGGAATCCCAGGAATATCAAAACAAAACGGCGTATCGCTTCGTCTCACTTAGGGCATAGCGGTGACCCCCAGGCAGGGAACCAGGTCAGCCACCACCAACGCGTCCCCCACGCCGGCGGCTCCCAGCCGCAGGCGCTGAGACAGCGCGACTCCCCGTGGCGGAGTCCATCCGCCCCCTGCCAACACCGCACGTCCGTGACCTCGCCCCGGCGTGGAGTTCACGGCCATTGTGGACTCCACGAGACACGTGCCCTGGCGTCTCGCGTTCTCCAGGGCGAAGCACCGTAAGGACCGAGGACTCGGACCTATTCTGGTTTGTGGATTGGCGTGGCGGGTACATATACAACCGTGGGGCGTGTTGTGGGAAAGTTGTGTTGAGAGCGACTCCTAAACACTGCTTGGAGATGCCTCCAACGTGGGAGACGAAACGTCGTGGAGGAGGAGAAAGGAGCGGCGCTCGCCACGGCTATCCTGAAAACGCAGCTTTTCTGAGCGATTCTCACTCATCGAGCAGCGAAAACCTATACATCAATACAATTGTTGTTTTAATTGTTACCCTGATGCATCTTGCCATTCAAAATGAAAGAGACGTGCTTGTAGCCGAGCGTGCCGTGGCCGGCCTCCGTGTTTCGTGCGAGGCGGGGAGTCGCAGGAGCCGCGGAAGTGGAGGCTGCGGAGGGGAGAGACCGCCACCACCTCCACCACCATCTCCACCACCTCCACCATCACCACCTCCACCACCATCACCACCTCCACCACCATCACCACCTCCACCATCACCACTACCATCACCACCTCCACCACCACCATCACCACCACCACCATCACCACCATCTCCACCACCATCAACACCACCATCACCACCACCATCACCTAACGCAAATACAACCCGCTCAAACATAATTACATCATAAATTTCCACACGTGATAAGCCACTTTGTAAAGGGGCCGTCCATAAATGACGTCACACACCTACGGGGGGGGGGGGGGGTCAGACATTTATGACGATGTGACGAGGGGGGGGGGGTTGAAAAATGTGACGTCACATCAAAATGCGCAACTTTAAATATAGACAACACGTTCTACTTAATTAGACTTTTAAATAAATGTTTTATCCTACAACATCAGAGTGCAGCGCCACATTAAATACGCACTATAATGACAATAGTTTAAAGCGATTTGAAGCATGTTATATATTTTGGGGGGGGGGGGGGGGCAGAGCTATGTGACGTCATATTTGAGGGGGGGTCTGACTTTTTGTGACGCCGTGTGACGAAGGGGGGGGGGGGGGCAAAAATCATCCAAAATCGCGTGACGTCATATATGGACGGCCCCAAAGCTATCATTTGTGGCCAGGTAGCTTCTGAAAAATAAATGTTTATCTCAGTAGGCTTTAACTGGTAAGATAAAAAAATAGTTCAAATGTATTTATATATTTGCTTAAGTTATCTGTTTATCTTTCCTATACTTTGCACTCCTTTCGTGTTTGTATTGTAACTTTCTGACCCGCCCCGACTGGACATGTGACAAGGATTCATCTTCAATAAAACATAATAAAACAATTCTCACTAGAGAGAATTGTTTTATTATGTTTTATTTTTGTTATTTTATTACTTCCCTTCTACGTGACTTTACCGAAAGAACCAAGAAGATGAATCCCTGCAGTCACGAAAACTTTAAATCGAAATGTGACAAGGAGCTTCATAGCTCATCGGATTCCTGCTGCACTACCAACAAACAAGTTCATGTATTAGATGTAGCCCTGTGAGCCATTCGGCTCTTGAATCGGGTGCAACCGCAACAAACAAAAACATGAACAAAAAAAACATCTTAAAGTGAATGTGACTGAGTGCAAACAGAAAATACAAGAAAAGACAGCAAAATATTGCAGAAAAAGCACCGTACACCAACGCTGTGTGCAAAAATCCCAGTGGGATGCAAGTCAAACAACAACAATCTCAAGACAACTTAGATTAAGGCCATCAGTCTTAACTCTGTACTACAACAAACAAACATGGCTAAACCAATACACTTTTCGAAATAACCAAAATAAAGCCATGAAAGCAATGAAACAGTGATCATAGGAACTGTAACCGAATTTTCACAATAAATGGCATAAACAACATGTACCACCAAACCCTGCAGCCATAAGCTGGCTACATGAGTCACTCCACAACAGCAGGAGCATCAGTCGGAGTATTATAATTTTTCAAAACTCCGTCCTACCCACAAACTCCACTCTACCAACAAACTCCATCCTAAATTTCGATTTAAAGCTTTCGTGACTGCAGGGATTCATATTCTTGGTTCTTTCTGTAAAGGCACGTAGAAGGGAAATAATACAATAAAAATTAAACAATAAAATAAACTCCATCCCACCAACAAACTCGGCGGCCGCGTGACGTCACCGCGCGAGGGGAAGCGGAAGCGAGGCCCGAGAGGGCGTGGCCGTCTCCCAGCCCCTCCCCCCGGAGTGCGGGTCGCGCACGAGGGACCCCCCCCCCGCACCCCCCTTTAGAGCGCCCCCCCTCACCCCCCACCCCGCCGAGAAGGCGCCACGTGATCTCAGCAGCAGCGGCGCTCAGGTGAGAGGCCCCGTGTGGGCCGCTGTCACGGGCAGCCCGAGCGGTCGACGGTCCCCCAACTCTGCCGCGTGGCCCTGCGCCCTGACGCAGGGCGAGGGCTTGTAGTGGAGCGTCAATGAAAGCCGGCGTGGCACACGAGAGGAGTAGGGGGGGGGAGCGTGGCGAGCAGGACCGCGCTGATGTTTACACACCGCGCCGGGTACTCATTTAAGGCCGAGTCGACCTAGAAGCCGCTTCGAATATTCGCTGTAAGCGGGAAGCGAAGCAAGGGGTGCGGGACATGCGACCAGTGGGCTCGCACGGTTCACGCGGCTGCATCCCCGTGACGCCTGGGAGTTCGCGCCGCCGGTCCCCTCAACGATGTGGATGGGTCACCCCCCGTAACCCCCGTAGCCCGGGCTTGCGAGTCCACTCCCATTGCCGCTAGGAGGAGAGAGCTGAAGAGTTGATGATGATGATGATGACTTTTGGAACATTCCCTCACCACAACACTCGAGCGCCACTATTCAACGTTTGTAACGAGAGGCCATGGGGTATATTCGGGTGACGTTTTCACACAATGGCCTTGCGACCTGTGCTAAATATTTCTATCAAGAATCTCGCCCAGATCCGGAAGACGTCCAGAATAAACACCCCATTCGAGAGCAAAACATCGCATCTCCTCCTAGCTCTTTGCCTTTAGTCAATGACACCGCTGTAGCCGCCAATCACATCATAATATCAACAGGGCGATATGCACATCTTCATGACTGGAAATTTCAAAAAAAGACCCACAGTAGAGAGATGATGGAATTTGAACCAAAATATAGTAAACCATTGAAGTCTGCGCTCCTTCAATGGAAGAGGAACAGCAAACCTCGCCAACTCTCCTGAAGCCCTCTCGTCGTGGCTGGCAGACCTCGACATTGGCATTTCGCTGCTGAACATATTGTCACAACAGACTAGAATCAATCCTGTTCCTTGTCATAGTGTGGAACCGGCCTTACGCTGAGATGTTCGATGCATCTCGTTTAATGTGTTTCACGTTCCTTCCATGCCCAAGGTGAGTGGCCGCACTTCCACTGGCAAAGATGGAGGAGCTGAAGAAGCGCCTGGATTTCCAAAACGTGATCGTACAGGCACAGGTATTGTATGCGCCTCTGCCTCTGCATACCAACATTTGCACTGCATGGCATTTGCAGTCCCGCATGCATGAATGCCTTTGTCTGAAGCCACGGGCAGGTCTTTAATCGAATATTTACTGAGGACCTTTGTATGACAACTCCGTCACAAAGAGTCATGGATAATGAATAAATGTAATTAATATAGGTACTGTTTTAACTCTAATTTGGCGAATTAAGTTGACGATTAAAATATAGTTCTTTGCAAGATTCTTGCTAATTTATTGATTTTCAATGCAAATATTCATGCATCTGAATGAGACCGAGGCGAGGATGGGTTTTTTCTCACTTTGAAGCAGTTTTTGTCAATTTGTAATGTTTTTATTTTATTTATAACATTTCACATGCAGACATTTGAAAAAGCTTTAACAATGCTATTCATTGTATGTGCAACGTGTATTTTGTTGAAAAGTGTTTGACCTTATGTTCCCTGTTTCCATAATTGTAGGCAGTGGATAAGCTGGTGGCTGAGGTGCTGAAAGAAGTAAAGGGCACTGGTGTGATTGACAAGACATCGCATGAGGTATGATTGGCATGTGTCGAACTTGGGTCTGTACGGCTGCATACCTTGCATGCGTGTCTCATTAAGCCTGCCCCCATTGTAAGTGTGCTGCTGAGTGCGTTTGGGTCTCCAGGAAGGCCAGGCATTCATTATTTTATGAACGGTGCTTTTTGCAGTGAGATTGAAGCTGGCAGCTGGGTTCCCTTGGACTTAATCCACAGCATATGAACATCTTATAAATATCTTCACATCCTTTTTAATGTTACTACAGCCTCGCTACCAGTGCACTTGATCGTAGGCATGCACAACACGAATACGGTACTGAACATATAAAGTATTTCTGAAAATACCGATACTGGGACGTCTTCCAGCTTCTGTTGAGGCAAAATGCGTCCTCGTCCTCTTTTGTATTTTTCACATTTCATTTGTGCTTTCGCATCATGCTCATTAGAAGAATGCATTTACATTTGGATATCTCGCATGAAGCAGTGCACAACAAAATGGTATGAGAGCAGTCTTTGGAAGGTGACATCACAGAATTGTTTCCGAGGTCCCTTCACCTGCTTATTGACACTAGGTGGAACGCCACACTTGCTCTGTTGTCTTTGTCACATGATAAAAACAAATTCAAGCCATTAGCTGGATTATGCAAAATTAAGCAAAAAGAAATTCATATTTTTTGTGTGTGCAGTCATTGGTGACTGTGTTGAGACCATGAATATTTGAAAACACGGTTTTAATGATGAGTGGCTGAGACCCAAATTCGAATGCAAGATTCATCTCAGTGGAGTGGGCGCAGTGCTGTGAGCCACCAGTATATATCGCACTTTGAATTAGTTTGCCGCTGCACCCGAGGCTACTTATTGTCTTGTCGTGATTGGCGGTGCACATGCTGAATGTTCTGTGCCAGAACCCGGCCCTGCAGCTTCTGTGGGAGAGGGCCTGCGGGGGTGACGTGTTGGTACGCAGCTGCTGCTGCCAGGCCCTGGTGGCCCTGGCACGCAGCGGCGTCGCAGACCCGACCTACGTCCTCAACACCTTCCTGAACATGGTGCCCTCCGCCTCGTGAGTGCCTGGCACTGCCAACACAGCTGTCATCTGGTGGCACTAAACTGGGGATTGCTTTATTACATGTGAACTACGAAGCATAATAATTTATGTTATTATTATGCTTATTTTTATTGATGATTTTTAGACTGATCATTGTACAGTTGCAATTAAATTCCAGAAACATTAAGCTGTTACTGGGTGACTAACGAATATGTAAACACACAAGGATAAGAGTTAACACTTGTCTTGAATTGAGCAAGGTTATATTAGCTTTGGAAAAGAGATATTTGTAGGGAATTCTGAAGTGGGTCAGTGCAAGAGAAGAAGCAGAAAGAGAAGTGTTGTGAGCTGCAGTGTGGTGGTTGAATGCAGTGTGGGTGAGAAGCAACAGTCAGTCCGGTTGACCGAGTCCTCAACACGGGTGGAGGAATCAACGAGTGAAGTTCACAAGAACAGTAACCACAGTCGTAGCGATAAAAAATCAACTGCTGGTGAGCGAGCAACTGGAGTGAATCAGTGAGTGCTGGATCATCAATCAATCTGACGTTCAATGCTGTACGTTCAACACCCTTGTGGTGTGGCCGTGTTGTGTTGGCAGGCATCTGCACGGGGTGGTGAGCAGCCTTGGGGAGTTGCTGCTGCTGCCTGTGCGGCAACTCCTGGCCAAGGATCCAGGCTGCACTCACTTCAAGAGCCCCTTCACCATCAGGTGAGCGCTGGCGGGTTTTGGTTCCACGCAAGCTGCCACTATTAATACCATGATTTACAATCGGTTATTGGGTGAGGTTCATATTATGTGTATGGTCTATATGCATTGAGCATACCCAAAACGCACCAAGGATCATGAGGTAGCCAGAGTACGTGTAAATGGAGGTGCACGGCCTGCATGGACTGCAGAGAGTATCAGACCTTTTCAGATTGATTGGATGCCATGCCTATCAGCTGTAAGTTTCAACAACAGCAGAGGACTCAGGGTTGTAAATGTATCAAGGATAGTGTGGTTTTCTCAGTTATTTCTTGATGACTTCCTTTTCCACAACTCTCTACAATAGTTGTACCTCGGTGTGTGAAGATTGTAGCAAGCGTCAGCCTTGGTGTTCCACTCTTCAGAGTGGACTGCTCTCGGTAACAATGCTTTAGCCCAGAATTGCTTTTTTGGTAAGGCCACGCTGACGTCACGCGCAATGGACATGCCGCGACGCGTGTAGGCAATAACACACATGTGCATAGGGCAGTGGGGAAGCGGCGCTGTGACACGTGGTTTCAATTGGGGGCCACCATACCATATATGTTGAGAACCACTGTTGCAATGAGCATGTGTGTGATGTCTCGTAGGAGCCGACCGCACCCCTTCATTAGTGTACTCACGAACCGGCCTGACAGCTGGCCTGTCCTCCTACAAAACATCTCCACCATGCTTTGCATACAAGAAGAGAGGTATTCACTTGGCACCTGTCCCTCACACGCGCCCACGGCCAACTGCCCACACAGCCATGAGTAGAATGTCACTGATTTGTCCAGATATAAAACTGATGTTTAGAGGTTGCGAAATGTCAATAAACCAATAGAGAGCAACTTAATGTTTTTCCATTTCAATAGAGTTTAGTACAATTTAAATTTTTTTTGTCTCTTATTACTCCTGTTTGTATGTGTGTCAGGATGTGTGCATATATATAGTATTTATATATATATATATTTTAGTTCAGCCAGATGGTTAGAGCGCGCATGACTCACAATTAAAAGGTTCAGAGTTCATATTCCTGTCGGGGTTTGACTAAGCCCATAATTTCTTCAGAATCGATAAATTAACTGCTACTTAGTGGGAAGTCAATAGCGGTTGTCCTGAGGAGAGATTGGTCCCTACCATGGGAATGTGAAATATCCTCTGCTGACTCAAGACCACCAACGGAGATGAGCTTTTCATGTTTATCTTCCTTGGTTCACTTTACTCTCAGGGAGCCAGGTCACTGAGATTGCAGGGAGAAGGTAGTTGGCCTGCTGCTGTCCTGTGGCCCGGCTGTGCTTTGCTGTGCCGCGTGACGAGAGTAACTCCGCTGCGTTGCAGCCTCGCTGGCTTTGTGGTGGCCGCGCTGGAGCCGTTCGTGCGGTTCGTACTTTGCGAGCCGGACGAAGGCCACGCCAACGCCACCCTGCGGCTGGGCCTGCTGCAGGCCCTGCTGCAGACGGAAGGCATCGGCGGCGGTCGGCGCAGGCCCACGCACCGGCACGCGCTCCTGCTCCTGCACAACCTTGTGCCACACCTGCAGGTCTACAGCGACTCTGCCTTTCACCTGTTCACCTGCTCATTAAGGGACGGCTACTGCTTGCGTAGCACAAGTGATTGGTTATTGTGCCTTTTAGGAAGTGCAACCCAAAAACAAATGATTGTTAATTTGTTAAACTTTAAATCTACTCGCTTGTAAAATAGACTTATGTTATAGGAGAGATGGTGTTTTACCTCTCAAAATATAACTTTTGTGATGCCGCCCAGCGGAAGCACATTCTCCGCTTGTTGCAGAGGGTCTCGGTTTGACCTTGGCTGGCCGCCCAGGTTAATACTGCTGTGGTGTGGACTAACCTTAAAAATATGTCGTCTGCTTCACGTTGGATGGTAAAGATCCCCTCGCTGGTTCAATTTCTACACAGGGACAGCTGCTCTGAAACACCCTGTTGTGATAAAAAATAAACCATCATTATTCTAAGAACAAAGATGTTGTTTCACCTCTCAGAATAAAACTCTGTTGGTCCATGTGCATCAAGTGTACCCAATATACACCACGGATCAGAATCCAAATATGTATTTATACTGGAGGAATCCGATGAGTTATAAAGCTCTTTTTCACAGATGTCTAGTAGGGGGGCGGGTCAGAATATACGAGAGCTGGGGTACAGGAGTTCTGACTGTGTGAACGGAGGTGCAGGAACTGCAGATAGTTTCAGAGCTTTTGATGTGGACACAGTTTGAGATTGAATGGATGCTGTACCAACCAGCTATAAGTTTCAACAACAGCAGAGGGGTCGGTTGTAAATGTGTCGAGGAGAGTGTGGTTTTCTTAGTTCCCTCTCGATCACTTCCCTTTCATAAACTGTCTACAACAGTCGTACCATAGGATGCAAAGATTGTAGCAACCGTCAGCCTCGGGGTTCCACTCTCGGTAACAATGCTCAGACTTGTAATTTAATTTAGGGTTTGGCCACGTAATTATCTAGCCAAATGTGTGTCATTAATACCCTCCACCACCCGACATAGCCAAACAAATTAAGTTGCCCCGTTTACATGCATTTGATGCACAAATAATTATTTCAGCTGTTCGTAAATTTTAAGAACAATTTTCACAACTTGAACAATAGATATTACGTTTTCCTTGAAATGACATAAAACATCTTCATGAGAATCCAAAATCCTTTCAAGTCACTTCACTGCTGAGCTTGAACACGTGACAATTTAAATTGTTTGGTTATGTCAGGTGGTCGAGGGTCTTAACTATACAAATTTGGCCACACAATTCTGTGGCCTAACCCAACAATCAATTATGAATAGGAGTATTGGCTGCCAAAACCTACATGTTAGGGTAATGCTCCTACTTGAATGTCAAGGATACCAACACACAGCCCAGGCATGTGTCCAACATGGTACACACTCTTTGGGTGGTATTTCTCTTTATTGACCCTTCTACTTAACGTGGCTGTAGAGTTGACACAACACCATTTTATACGACAAATGCATTTTATGACATTCCTGTGCATTAAATGTTTGAATATAAATCTGATGTATTTTTTCACCTGAGCAACATAATTCCGCATTTATATCTCATGCCACTTTACGGCTTTGACCACATATGTGTGTGTGCTAGGCATGGGACGCAGCACGTCTCTGTGAATGTCAGCTGATCATGGAGTTTCTGGCCAGGGCCATGCTAAAGCAACCCGAGCTCTGGCAGTCCCAGCTCCCACAGATGGCCCTGCAGTTACTGTGCCTTGCCGAGTTGGTCGTGCGCATCACAGGGGACTGCCAGACCGTCGTGTCACTGCTGCAAGCCATCCAGGCCGCAGTCCCTGAGGTACCTTGCAGTGTTGTGTAGGACAGCAGACGCCTACGGTTGCTGCTGCTGCTGCGTCCACGGTTGTGACGCTGCAGCACAACCTCCGTTTGCGTCTCTTGACCGGTCTATTAAATGTACAGAATTTTGATTACATTTAGTTTTACGTGAAGCAAGCGTGGTGCATCTTGTGTAATTGCTCGCGAGCGAGTGCTGATATCCACGTGAATGCGCTGCCTTTGGCTGCCTCGTGCTGATAATGCCATCATCTACAAGCAGAATTGGGAAGCATGGTGAGTGTCGTGAGCAGTGCCCGTGCCCAAGTATGTGGGTGGGCTGGCGTGTGCTTGCCTTCGACACTTCACGTGGCCTCAATGTGCACATGGCCTGGCACAAGCGTCGTGGTGACGTCACCGCCACTTAGTTGCGAATGGCGGTTGTTGCTTGCCTTTAGAGGTACAGCAGTCACTGTCAAATCTGCTGTGTGCTCAACTGAGCATTGGGTGGTGCCGATGTCTGTTGTCCATCTTGAGCCAGTGGTGTAAATTCTGCATTTCTTTGGTGGCGACCAGCATGTCTGTAGTAGGGCTGAACGATTAATCGATTTCAAATCGAAATCGCAATTTGAAACAATGCGATTAGCAAATCGCAAAGACTGCGATTTTTAGCGATTTCAAAAGTCCCATTACTTTCTTATTGGAATTGTTACATTTTTATTATTATAACTTTATTTAACTGAACAATTGTTCTATGTTTGATTGTTCAATTTCAATTAAAACATTTTAATAAATACATGTTGGAAGCAATTCATATCTTTAAAGTTCTCATCCTTGCATTACAATATATAGAGCAGTTAATATTTTGATGGTATCATGTGGTAATGCTCCATCACATATTTTAAATCTATTACACGGTGAATATTGAACTGAAGCTTGAAATTAATCACAAATCAAATCGCAATATCTGTCAGAAAAATCGCAATGAGATATTTTCCCCAAATCGTTCAGCCCTAGTCTATAGCACAACCACTACTGAATTGGAGTTGACCCACAACTTGAGATTTGAACCTGCAGCCTTGTGATTTGTAACTATTTCTCTGACCACAGCGTCACAATGTAAAGAAAAAATCCAGTTCTGGGAATTTGCATTAGTTTCCCTTGAAGGGACATAAGTGTTAAACCATTGATACTACACTTGAAGGAATTTCATGGACTTGCACTTGTATGCCACCAACCAGGCGGATAGAGGCACAGTGACCACCTCCATTAAGATTACCATGCAATGTGCTTCAGTAGATGTGTGAGCAAGGCCACTTGAGTCGCAGCAATGAGGGAGGGCCCTGAGTAATATAAGAGGGAGGAGGAGGAGGCGCAAGGGAACTGTGGGTGTGCTGGATTTCTTTTGTGCGACAGGGCTTGTGAGAGGCTTGTACCAGTCCTCAACACAATACATTTTTACTTGTTCTTATATATATCATGCAACATAGATCCTCATTTACTGGCTGGCTTTCCTGCATTTTAGTTTGTAAATAAGCGCCGTTTTCTTTCCATAATAACTGTAAACATCTGTCTTTGTAATCTGTATCCTGCTCGTCTTCCCGTAAGAATTGGCCATTCTGATGGGATCATTGACTTTCACATGTGGGATTTATTCTGTGTTTGTGAAGAGATTTGTATGTATATTCTATGGTTCTTTCGGTAAAGTCACATACATATAACAAATAATAACAATAAAATAATTTTTAAAAAGTGAATAAAAAAATAATAAAAATATCACGACGTTTCGATGGCAACACAAGCAATCGTCATCACGAGAATTTTCTTAATTATTTTATTGTTATTTTTTTTTTCTATCTACGTGACTTTACCGAAAGGACCATAGAATAATTCCTGCAGTCACGAAAGTTAAGTCAAGATTTATGGGTATTCTCATTGTCTGTGATGCCACGCTGTGATGCCCCTTCCTAAATGCCCTCCCCTCTGGGCTGCTGTTGCTGTCTGCAGAGTTTCCCACACCAGCAGGTGCTGGCAGGCATCAGTCTGCTCCTGCTACTTTCCCCCGCCAGCCAGAGTGAGGTGGCAATGCTGTCCTTGGGTAAGCCTGGCAATCTTCATTACAAACGTTTGCGCCGGTAGTCTGCAGCCTGCGTGCTTAATTGCCTGTAATGGAGGCCTGCAATTACGTGTGTAATTAAACAAGCTTTTAACAATACATGTCTTGGTTGATCCATTGCAGTTAAGAAGTTGCTTGCAACCTGTGTTTTTATTGTTTTTCTGGATTTAAAAAAATATATATTTTCCCATTATTATAAAAGACAGAATCTCGTTTGTGTTTTATTGAAACTTGTTGAAAATGGACTGTTTTTCCATTGAAAAGTACTGGCATTCTCGTCCGCTTTCCAGGTGCTTGTGTGCGCAGTTGTTTGTTTTTTAGATACAGCTCACGGACACCACAGACGCCATGTGTTCTAACGGCACTGAACACTGAATACTGATGTGGAGTATGTTGTTACTTGTTCACCAGTGTGTGATAAGCCATCTTGTTCATAACGTCAGTTATTCTTTTACATAAACGCCTTATTGAGTCTCTTTCTGCAGAATCACTGGTTGAGATCTTTGGCCACTCCCTTTATATAGGGAGCGTTTTTCTAGACGGATAAAATGGGAGGATCCAGACGAAACTTATACAATGACACAAATGAGGGAATAACACTCAAAGGTTGGCAGAGTTGGGCTCACGAGTCAACCTGCTGTGTTGCTATCTCCTGGCCACCTTGCAGCACGGCAGCAGTTTCACTGCCCCGAAAGCGCTGGACTCCCAGGTGCGCGCACCACTGCACGGGGCACGTGATGCGCTGACCCTGACCGTGATGTCTGATCTCACAGTGGAGAGCGTGCTGTGCCGAGGAGATGCGTGCGGCCCTGTCACCGAGGTGCTGCTCATGCCGCTCCTGCACATTGCGTCGTCAGCTCCACGTGCCAGCACGGGCATCGGCTGCCAGGCTTGTGCCGCTCAGCTGCTGGACAAACTAGAGCGGCTACAGGAGGATCGCACGGAGCACACACAGGTGGGGTCGCTGTTCCCTGCATTTGTGTCCTGCTGGTGGCAGACCTGTTCTTTTGGTAGAAGATTTATTTGGGGTGGCTACATGGCCCAGCGGTAGCACGTTCACCGCTTGTCCCAGAGATTTGTGGTTTGAATGCAGCAGTCAGCCCTAGTGAATGAAATAACCGTAAAATACTACGTCCTGTTTGCTTCACAGTGGATGTTAAAGATCCCGTGCGACATTGTTGGTGTAATGTTTAAAAATTACCTACGAGTTACTCAATTGGGATTACACATAGAAACATTGCCCTCATACCGCAATACTGCAGGCTACACCTGTGAAATGTAGTGCTTTTGTGACGATAGCTTTGCGCTATAAGAATGACGTGAATACCGAACGCACCGATGATAAAACTTGATTTGTCAAGAGTGAACGTGACAATGGTAGTGCGTGCTCCATGCAGGAGGAGTGCGAGCTGGACTTCCCCCTCACGGGTTGGTACGCCGTGGTGCGCTCCGTGTGGAGGGCCGTGCTGCGCTTCTCCCTCGACGCCGGCCAGGCGGAGCGACACTGGCTGCAGGCAGTGCGGGGAGCCCTGCTAGTGCAGGACAGAGTCCCCTTGCACGTGACCTTGCTGGTGTCCTTTCTACTGGCCACCAGCGGCAAAGAGAACCTGCAGGAGGTTCTCGTAGGCTGCAGTTCACTCGCCCGAGCTGACCCCACGCAGGTGATGGCGCATTTGTTGTCGAGTTGCATAGTTACGCAGGTTACACTCGTCATGAAGATTTCAATTAAGTCATTTGCGTAAACCATGTGATAACCATATTCTAATATCCGCATGGGGCACCGTGTCAGCAGGTTGGCATAGTGGTAATATGCCTAACAACATTAAGTGCCTGGGTTTGATTCCTGATGAGAATATCTTTCTGTGTGGAGTTTGTATCTTCTCTGCATGTTCTACATGGGTTTCCTCTGGTTCTCTCCCATAGCTAAAACCTGTACAATTTAACTGGTATTGCCCAAACGTCGCTGAAAAGTTGTCTGCCAATTGCTCAATGAGTCTTGACAGTCAGTGAGGCTTCCCTGCGTTAACAAGCATAATAGTCATCATACTAACTTGCAGGGTTCTCACTGTGTGTGTCGTGTGGATGGGTGTTCTGCATGCCACAGGCCCCGTACCTCATCCCTGTGCTCATGTACAGGCTGGGCAAGCCACTGGAACCAGAGATATACCACAGCCTCCTGTACAGCCTGCCCACACTGGGGACCCACAAGGTCAAACCACTTCCTCACACATGCTCCACTCAATTCCCTTGCAAAGTGACCTCGTGTACTTGTGTGGCATTGAGTACCGGACATAAAACATCTCTGTCCTTTTGTCTGTGAAGCTTTGGACTAAATTGTTCTCTCACCACTGCCCTCTGCTGCAATCTTAAACCGACCTATTGCTGCACAAAAATTCAACACGTTTGTCAATAGCATAACGTGATGTGTGTGTGTAATATGTGTGCTGGGTGTGCTGTACGTGTGCGCTGTGTGTGCTGTGTCCTGTGCATGTGTGCTGTGCGTGCTGTGCATGCATGCGTGTGTGTGTGTTTACTATGTTGTGTGCGCTGTGCTGTGTGTGCTGTAGGCTTGCGTGGCCCAGGTCCTGCGCACTGTGCGGCTCCTCAGCACCTGTCCCATGATGCGTCCAGTTGCTCTCCGCTTGCTGTCTAAGCTGTGGCAAACACAGGTACACATTCAAACGTGCACCCATACAACAGCAACAAGCGCCATTCACCACTAAGTGGCGGTGACGAGACCACGGCGCTTGTGCCAGGCTATGTGCACGTTAAGGCCACATGAAGTGTCGAACACCCACTGGCAGGAGGTCATGGGGCAGACCCAGGTGCCATGGGTTAACTGACTGAGATGACTAGCCGATGCATCACCTGTGCCCCCTACTATGCCAACTTGCTATGATTTAGCCGCCCGGCGCTCCACTCGTTTTGAGCGACGCTCCTCTGCTCTCCGTTGTTGCTGGAGGGCGACTGCCTCCAACTGCCCAGTAGCGACCTTCATGAGCCTCCTCCACAGAGGCCGATCTTAACACCGCTGGTACCAGTCATCGACAAGTCTCCTCAGCTCCACATCCTCTCGCACCACATCAGCTCATCTCTTCTCTTCTCTAGCCTGTGCTGTGCCCGTTTAGCCCCCTCTATCCAGCGAGACAGAAGCTGCTTGGGCACACAAACGCATCCATATACACACCCATATACACACACATACCCATATGCACACACCCATACACGCCCATACAAAGGCAGCTGGGCATGGTGCTAGCCACACCACACCCCCTCGTGTGCCATGTTAGCCTTCATAGGTGCTTGTTAACAGCACTTGCCCCAGCAGTCGGTTAAAGCTATCGGGGGATCTTTGTCCTTGTGCGCGTCTATGTGGGGATGCGTGTGCAGGATCGTGTGTACCCAGAGCTTCAGAAGGCAATGGCGGCCCTCGATGGGAAGGCTGGGAGCTTGGGCTGTGAAGGGCTGTGGGACTGCGTGTTGTCCAGAGCTGCCACAGTACGCGACATATGTCGCAGCAGGTGGGTGGAGGGTCCAAATGCATTTTGGACGGCATAGTGGGGCAGTGAAAAACACTTGGCTCTCACAGCAAGAAATACCTGGGTTCTATTCCATACTCAGATGCCTTTCTGCGTGGAGTTTCTATGTTTGTGTTCTGCATAGGTACCCTCCCGGTTCTCGGGTTTCCTCTTAGGCCTTAAACAAATCACATCACATATCTGGTATTGGCCAAATATATCAATGATAAAAATGTACCTGCAAATTACTCAATTTAGATGGTGTTTAATAATAACAACATCGTCCCCTCCTGTGAAAATGTGTAAGGACCCTCCTGACAAAGAGTCCTGACATTTGGTGAGGTTTTCCTCGGTAAACAAGCATTATAATGCAATTTAATATTAATTGCCATATTCTTCGGTTCTTTCGGTAAAGTCACATAGATATAAAAATATAAATAAAGTGACTAAAAAAATAAACAAAACACTAATACTCTTTGGTTCTTTCGGTAAAGTCACGTAGGTAGAAAAACAATAGATCACGACGTTGCGATTGCAACACAAGCAATCGTCATCAGGTGGGACAACCACAGCAAAAAAAAACTATTGAAGCAGGCGAGAGATCTGCCGTGGCTCGAGGTTATATAGTAGGCCTCAGCAGTAGGGGGGGAGAGAGAAGCGGGGGGGGGGAGGAGGCGGGGAAAAAAGTGAGGATAGTTATAAACTCAGCAAGAATAAGTCTACATTATAGACTGCCAGTACACTCACTGAGGTTATAACCAGGCTACAGTCTACATTATAGACTGCCAGTACACTCACTGAGGTTAGAACCAGGCTACAGTCTACATTATAGACTGCCAGTACACTCACTCAGGTTAGAACCAGGCTACAGTCTACATTATAGACTGCCAGTACGCTCACCCAGCTTAATAACCAGGCTATTATAGACTGTCAGTACACTCACTCCGATTAAGAACCAGGCCACAGTCGACATTAATGTTTTTTTATAATTTGTATTTGCATTTTTATTTATTTATTATTTTTCTTTTCTATTCACTTTATTTTTATTTTTCTATCTATGTGACGTTACCAACAAGAACCAAATAATATGAATTCCTGCAGTCACAAACGTTTTAAGTAAAAATGTAATTGCCATACTTAGAAACAGCTATGTGTGTGCATTTATGTCTATTTACATATCAGTATGTGGAGAATTTTCAGTGACAATCCAGGAAGTAAAAATTCTGACTCGCTGGAGTTTATTTTGACTCCCTGGGTTCTCCTGTTGGATGTTTGGGCGTAGTTCCAAGTGGAAGGTCATGTCTAATTTCTGACCGCTGCTGTGTGATGAAGAGCGGGTCATGGTGTTAGCTGAGTGTGTGATCGAAGTTGGGGTCATGGAACACGACCTCGGCGACTATCCCCCAGCTCTGACGGTGATGGTGCACCCCGCAGGCCCTACCAGCACGGGGCGGACATGGTGGCGGCCGTGTCGCGCCTGCTGGACGAGTGCCGCAGCGACGAGCAGGCGTCTGCGGCGGCGCTGGCCGTGCAGGGCCTCTACGCCCTGTGCGACGCCGAGGTGACGCCGCCGCCGCTGCTGCCGCTCCTGATCTCCCGGGGCCATGGCTGGGCCCGCTGTCTCAGCAGCCGTGTTCCTTACAGATGCGCTGTGCCGGCACTAATAGGCGCTACTCGCTAATAGCACTTGCCCCAACAATTTGTTAAAGGCTGTACGGGGTGGCGAGGGGGGAAAGAGTCTTCATATTTTTGTGCATATGTCAAATTGTGTTTATGGATGTGTGTATTTGTGTCTTGTTTGTGTGTATTGCTCGATATATGTATATTTGTTTATATTTGTGTATGTCGGCATGTATTTATGTAGCTGTGTGTGTGGGTATTGCTTGGAGAGCAGAAGTGTAATGGATAGCTCACTGCGCTACAAACCCAGTGAACCAAGTTCAATTCCACCTCACTCTGCCAATATCGGTGATGTACGTATATCCGAATCGCTCCTGGACCTCCCCTAGGGTGACTTGGCCTTAAATTAGTGTTTGGTGTGGTGTGTAAACATTAGCATGAGGGAGATAAAGGCCACAGGACGTTTGTTAAATGTGTAGTGTAGCACAAGTCTGAGACGAGGTAGTTGCAGGAGGCACCTTCTTTATTAACACTGCTTAGGTTCACAGGTTCGCCTCGTTCCTTCTCGAGGTCGTGCAGCCCAGCTTAGACACAACCCTAACCGCGTTACACTGACGGCGTCGACCGAGACAGCTAACTACTGTCCAGCCGTGCAATTATCGAGTGAAGGCGGCAGCGACGAAGGCGGCGAAGACGACGGCGACGCCGAGACGAGTCCAGTCCCAGGACCGGCAGCCCTGAGCTCTCCGCTGCTTTCATCCTACTCGGTGCGGCCTGGCTCCGCCCTGGCCGCGCCTCCCTTCTCTAACCCACGAGCGGGTTCCAGGGGCTTCCCGATGAGGTCTTCCGTGACCCTTGCCCCAGTTCCTCCGCCCTGCCGGCACTCACACCGTGTATATGCTCAACGGTGTCTGCGCTCACTGTCCACCACAGTTGCCGTTGCTGGACAGCAGTCGGCGCTGCATCACTACAAATGCAATACTTTGTGTATTGCTTGGTATATATCGGTGTATGTTTGTGTATGTAGATGGGGAGCGGTAGTGTTACCAACTTGGCAATCTGAGTTCGATTTCAGCTCATGGCCACCAACATCAGTGACGATTATCTGAACCGGTCCTCGGCCTCCCCTAGGTCGACGCGGCTTCAAAATAAGTACTTTGTGCATTGGGTCAACATTGCCACTCGGGAGACAAAGACGTGGTGCTGGTCACTGACACAAACTTGTGCCGTGCCGGCATTCATAGGTACTCGCTAACAGCACTTGCCCCAAAATTCCGTGAGGGATATACAGGGGATCTTTGTTTTTGTATGTAGCTGTGTGTAGCGATGTGTTTGTTGCTTGGTATATATATGTGTGTGTGTTTGTGGATGTAGGCCATCTGTGTACAGCTGCCAGCGCTGTCTCTCTTGCAGGTGGTGGACGTGCATTCCGCATGGTCTGCGCTCTCTTCGCGGCTGCTGGCCGACCGTCGGCCGCTCGTGCTGAAGAACCTGAGCGAGCTGTTTGCTCTGGTGCCCTTCCTGGCTATCAAGACACCAGAGTATGAGGTACGCCACACAGGCCAACTCTACACCCTTTGTAACGCATTTTGGCGGCAGGCGAGGTGGCGCAGGGGAACCGCTCGTCCCTCACAGCAACAGGCGCCAGTCTTCGATTCCCACTCGGGCACCTTTCTGTGTGGAGTTTGAACGTGTTCGCCCCCCTGTTCTCTGCAGTTTGAGTGAGTGCGTGGAATGAGAAAGTGGAGTTAGAATGTTCTTCACCCTATGTTTGGCATGACTTTCCACTAGTATATGGGGTTAATGTAGACATGATTCCTTGTAAAAGGTTTCAGTTTGGTGTTTTAATATCTTAACACCTGTTTTGTTGCTAGAAAAAAGGGGAAAACCTATTCTCATATTTTGATACTGGCAAAGGAGGTTCCATGATGTAAAACTGAACTTAGGCTATTTAGGGTTCAACTTGAGACTTGGTTTATGTCAGCACTGCCCCAGGCTAGGATGTCTGCTCGGGTGTCACTGTACTTACATTTCTCGACTCTCATTGCAAGTTGCAAGTTCGAATCACCAGTCAGGGGCTAACTCAGATGATCATTCCCCAAGGGTTGATAAAATCCGTGGGAAATTAATCGTACTTGTACAGTACAAGACTAGCGCCCACTATTAGTGCGTGACATTTTACACCATTTGCTGTGAACTGCCAGTGGCGATGGCACCTTCCTTCAATTGAACGGGATGACAACTTGACCTGAATCTCGGACGGACGTGAAGATTGAAGTGACGATCAACAGTGGATCAGAGAGAGTATGGGGTTGTGGTTTCCAGCTGCGATTGGTGGAGGGCATAGATGACACTTCATGCCATGCACTGTCTGAAGGTTCTCCTGTCTCCGTGTCAGAGATTTCAGGTTGATGTGCTGAACCTTCTGTGGAGCTACAGCCAGGACCAGGTGAGAGCACAAGGCCTTGAGTGCTTGGCATTCTAATTAGAGCAATCGGTTATTGGAGGAATTCAGATTATCTTGAAAGGAACACGACGTTTTGGTGCATGAACTCCAAAATACAACTAATGACTAAAGTAGTTATATTAAAATGTCCATGTAAGTGCTAGATAAACCAGGGTAGAGGCTTTGTATCTTGCATATCGACTAATTTTGACGTGGTCATTTCAGACATATTTGAACAGTTACTAAATGTAACCTTTAACATGCTTGTACTTTTTTGAGTTGATATCGTTAGCGCTGCATCTTGAGTATTGGTGACCAATGGGAGCTTTGCTACAGGATGCGGTGACGGCGGGGGCTGCGTACAGGGCCCTGGCCGCCTTCTCCCCCACCCAGCACACAGTGCTGCACCTCCCTGAGCAGGTACCGTGTCCAGCCTCGACAATACTTCACCACTCCCACCATCAACCATACCTGGGCGGCAGGGTTGTGGCGAAGTGACAACACTTGTGCCTCGCAGCAAGAAGGGCCTCGGTTCCTTTCCTAACTCGGGTGCCTTTCTGAGTGGAGTTTGTACATTCTCCCCGTGTTCTGCATGGGTTTCCTTGGGTTCTTTGGTTTCCTCCCACAGCTAAAACACACACCCAGTGGAAATTGTATCCGACCAAACATCACAACGCTGAAAAGTTACCTGCAAATTGCTCAATTGTGTTTATAGATAGCAACATCACCTCCTCCAGGTCGACTATCGTGTTTTTGTACTGTTTGTTGTTGTAATGTTCTCTTACCCACCCCTACTGTGAAAAAGAGCTTTATAGCTCATCGGATTCCTCCAGTATAAATAAATATTCTGAATCCTATGAAACATCGCACCTCTGTGAGAGCCCTGCACTATAAGATTGGCTAGTTTGCCAAATGTACTAAATCAATATTGTTATTAAATTAGATATTCAACAGAGCAGACACATCTCGTACGTTTATGTATTGAGATCATACATTGGTCCAGCTATTAGATGGAGTGATTTTCGCTGCACTGAAGTGTGTGATTGCGTGTAACGGTGCTGGGTGTGACAACTCCCCATTCCTGCTTTGACTTTGCCAACAGGTGAGGCCAGAGCGACAAGTGGCAACCGAGGAGGAGGGGGAGCAGGAGGTGGATCTGACTGTCCCTGGAGACTCCTACATCAAGCTGCTGCTACTCGTTCCGGCACAGGTCTTGACAGGTGCCACTACTCCCCCTCCTCTCCCATCTCAGTGCAGTTTTTCTAATGCACATACACAATCCACTTGCCTTCCAGTGCTCTGCCTGCTACATTCCACATAGGTTCCATAACAGTCATTATGATGTTTCTACTTCTGTATGTTCTCTGCTCCGTATATTTCTCCCTTTGTCTCTCACTGTAATTATAAGCATTCACCATTCTTATTTGGACACTTTTAATCTCATGTTATCACATCACCACTGTCCTCACATCACCTCCACTGGCTCTCAATCTAGTCCCGCGTCATTTACAAGATCGTCCTCACAATATTCAAGATCTTCTATGCAATCGCCCTTGCCTACCTGTCCCCTCTCATCATTTTACCCGACTCCATAATTTGCCCTTCACTCGAGCAGCCACGGCCTCCTGCCAGGGCCCCCAGATGATCTCGGGAGACCCGGCGTACGCACGGCGTCGGTGCGAGTATCTGCCCGGTGTGTGTCCCTGTCCCCCAAGATGCGGGGGAGTTGCTGAAGGCGCTGGCGGAGCACGAGCTGAGCGTGATGCCGCGCGGGGTGCAGCACGCCGCCATGCGTGGCGCCGCCAGCCGCTTAGCGCACGGCAAGCCCGGCGCCGCCGTGCCGGCGTTCATGCTCAGGAGCTATGAGAAGAACAAGCAGCCAGGGCTGAGGCCGGGCCTGGCTGGTGGGGCTTGCTCACACAGGGTTCTGCACGCAGTTGTGAACTTAACCTAGTTTAGGCCACGCCTAGGCTGACTCAACCCTGATTTTGCGTGTGAACATTGGCGTTTAGGGAGACAATGCAGTGAGGTGGGGTTCTAGCCACAGCAGTCCTCTTGTATCAAATTGGTTTTATTCTCTCTCTCCCTTGTTCCTTTGGGTTCGAGGGTGACAGCGGCGATCATTGGCTGTTGGTGCTGGGTCTCCACGTGGTTCCACAGACCAACGTGGAAGCGACAGTGCTGGCCACATTCGGTGCGCGGAGTCACTCGCCTGGCTTTAATAATTGAGCTGAATGCTGATTTCCCAGCTGCGCGACGCAGTTTTTTTCTAAACCTCGTGCGCCCACTTTAACGATCGCGGTGCCATGCGCTACTGTCAGCTCTCAGGTGCTCGGAATTTGAGTCGGGGATGTTAGCTTTGTGCATATTCTCCTATTCAGGGAATCTTCATCTGGCCATTGACATTTTAGCAAGTGCTTGCTAACACCACATGCCACTGCAGTTGAAAGGGCTATAGAGAGCCTCTGTCTCCGTGTGTGCGCTCCTCTCAGCTGGGTTGCTGCTGAGCTATGACCTGCCCATGCAAGTGGACAAGGAGGGCCGCCCTGTGGCCCGCTTCCTTGTGAGCCGTGGCCGCAGTTTCCAGCAAATGCTGTCGGCACTCATACAAGAGGTGCCGTGAGTGCACGAGGAGCACCCTGACACTCACAACGATGTGCATTGCATCTACATAACCTTTCAGCCTTATCCAGAGCACCAGCTCAAAAAAACTGAATGTGGCAATTTTATAATTTAGACCACCAATCCAAAGAGTTTAGAATGTGGCCATCCAAGCAGGCAGTAGTGAAAGACACAACTGCAGACCGGTTTCATCCTCATTAGGACTCATCAGGAGAGCACACCCACACTGCGCAAAACGCCTACAACACTTTCGTCAATCTACATACATCTTGGCGACGGCCTCCCCGGGTCGTGGAGGGCTGTTTGGAGATTTTTCGCTATGGTGGTCAGTACTGATTGGTGAAGGAGGGGAGAATAGATGTTGGAGCATAGTATAGTACAACAATGAATGTTGCTGCACTGCCCTCTGCAGTCCACACCATAACGCCAAAGCAGCCTATAACACCTGTTTACTCATATGAGCACCTTTGAATGCTTCTCTAAAATAACTTAATTGTCTGGTTATACTCAACACAGTGTATATCGCGGTTGATGAAGTGAATAGCCTGTTTGGGCTTAGCAATGCATGCATCCAGTCATTGCAAGTGATTAGGTCACTTGAGGCAATTAATTGTGAAATTGATTTTATTTGGGTTCACGCTCTCCCTGCGAGGTCCTTGTGAGGGTGCGGTGTTGCTGGGTGACCGACGCGTACTGTCAGGGTGAGAAGCGTCAGTGCTGTGTCGCACGCGTCATTAACAATGGAGCGTGATTAAAGCCATGAATTCCAACCTTTTCATCTTACAGTGCCGTGTGTGATGCTCTCGTTAGTTTCCTTCGGTTTTTTTTATTCTCGTGAATAAAATGATCACGTTTTAACACGAAGTAGAGCAATTAAAAAATCAGTGGTGCAACAATTCCGCAATTATTTTGATACTTTTAACAATTTAATTACTGAAGTTTGGAGTGTTTTTGCTATATACACACATACGAATAAGACAACACAGAAATATAATGTAACCAAATGTGCAATTTGTGAGCTATTATTATTTAATTGATTCGTACGTGATTTTGGGTTCGACTCCAATGATCTGGCAGAACTTCTGTCGCATGACCCTCCACCACCTGACATAGTCAACAGATTGTCACGCGTTTAACGCGTTTAACACGCCAATTATTGTTTCAGCCCCCTGGTAAGTTAAAGAATAAAGTATATATATATGATAAATATGATTGTAAGAATTGTTCTTAAACTTCCCGGTTTATGAAGCTGAAATAACATGTATAATAATTGGTGCGTTAAACGCTCGTACACGTAAATATTCTTGTATTACTGTGGGGGCAGCAGGCTGAGGTCCTGAGGTCTCAGCCGTGCTCAGGACTTGCACGAACTGAACCTGAGCTGTGGCTGAGCTGCTCGTGCATTTTTTATAAGCAAGCTCAAGTGCGAGCTGAGGCGTGTTAGAGACCGAGCCAGAGCCGTGACTAGGACTGTGGCCCGAAGTGTGACTGTCTCTGCTGCAGGTCCCAGTGCAGCCGTCCGAGTGGCACCGCAGCGTGCTGCTGCCCCTTGGCTGGCAGGGCTTTGTGGAGCGAACGTACCACGCCGTGCTGCAGGTGAGTGCCCGGTCTCAGCACCAGCCTCGCAGCAGCAGCAGCAGCACCAGCAGCACCAGCAGCACATACCTGATCGTGTTGAGGACTCGGTGGCGAGTTGTTATCTCCCTTGCTTGGTACACAGGAGGTTGTGGGTTCGATCCCGAACCCTCACGATGCCTGTTGTATATTTGTAGTTTGCGTGTTCTCTCTCCTCTGAAACAAAGCTAATATCTCAGTGGGCTTTACCTGGTAAATTCAAATAATTTTAGTTTAGACTATGTCGTCTGATGCGCATTGTGTACAACTACCACCGTACTACTACTACACGTCACAACAACACACTCACAGACTCACTCACTCGCCCACTCACAGACTCACCCACTCACCACACTAGGCGCAACACTCCTCTTTCTGTTTCTTTCCTTGCACTACGCTCTCATCGTCTCTCTTATCAGTTCATCGCTCAACTCAAGACATTTGTGATCTCTTTTAGATCCCAACTTTGTTACTGCTCTTTGTTGGTGGTCGTTTCACGCTTTTCAGTGATGAAATGGATGCCTTCGCTATTATTTTTGTGATTACCCACAAACCACCGTGACAACATATAATAATGCAATACATCATTCGAATCTAGTTTCAACGCAGTACATTTCAGAGTGGGCGTTCCTTGCCACCAATGTGTGCGGAGCTGTGTCAGACCTGTGGGTTTGTGGTGTGATGTGGTGTGGCTCGTGCCGTTGAAGGGACGACTCGGGGAGCTGGAAATTCAGCAGAGGCAGGGAAAGGAGGACCCACAGGAGCTCCAGTACCGGCAGTTCCTGGCTTGGATCTGGTGTGGCCGGTCGGCACATTCTCACACGCCACCCTAGCCGAATCAGTCATTCGTACACTCATTCCCTTTCGTTGAGACTGATGCCAATTTCAATAAATATCCTCTGAAAATCCTTCTGTGCTATTCAGAACCGGTTAGGAGGGATACGGGGAGTAAATCTAGACTGCAACAGAAAATAAACGAAGCTCTCTTGGTCGTGCACTGTCATGTTTTATTTGTAGTTGAACAGTTGCAGACCACAGGCCTAAAGACCTAACATGCTAAGTGGCCAGCAATAAACAAGCACATTCAAAGTTGTAACAGATAAGGGTGAACATGTTTATCAATTGAGAAAGGTTATAAGACCATGGGAAAATAGGCAGAATTCTAACATTATTTCAACACAAGTTAAAATATTCCTCATTGACGCGTGCATCCCTACGTTTTCACACGGGACGCGTGTCTGTGTGCGCTACCTGTCTGTGCATCTTGTGGTTGCGTGTGACTGCCTGTGTGTGGATATTACATCTTTTCCATGCGTGACTTTATGCGTGGTGGCAACACTGTGGATGTACTGCTGTGCGCGCTTAGGTAACTAGGAGACAGCTTAATTCGATGTAAAATCTCAATCATGGGTTTTGTGGCAAGAACTGAGATGAACTTCCAATGGTGTGGTGTCAGCAAACGCATTTTAAGTATAATATGGACCTCGGGCTGTTTTACATATCAGAATGAGAATCTTTATTTGGATTGGAGGAGTTCGTAATCAGTGTGCATGAAGATGTATGTGATTGTGTGCCGCTTAAAAAGCCACCGCTGGACGGTTTGGTATGAATTATGTTTCCTCTGTGTCCCTCAGGGCACGCGACACGCTTACAGAAGTGCTGAAGTCCGCAGCCAAGTGCGTCCTCCTTTCCCATGCTCCACACATCTCTCACTTCACCAACTCACAACAGACTTGTTGGTTAAGCCTCGAAATGATTTGGCCAATTAGATACTGTTCAATAACTCACCGGTGGATGGAACAATAATAATTGGCGTATTAAAATGATCGTTCTCCCGACAACTTACCTTGTTTGGTCTGTTGGGTAGTGGAGGGTCTCACGACAGAAATTTGGTCAGATCATTCATTACGTGGCCTAACCCAAAAAAAAATTAATCATAACATTGTCTGTGAAAACCTATGCGTTAAAGATAAAAATAAATCTTCATTGCTGAAGAAGCAATACTTCTTGAACACCTTTTTATTTAATGTTATTTTTGGAATGGTTTATTTCCTTTATTTTTGTTAATGCACAGCTAATTGCCGAATGGAATGTGTACTCTATGGTGTTTGCTTTAATTTAGTTTATTTGCGTTAAGACACCGCCACGAATGTGCTGGCCTCACCTTCCCCTTGTGAACGGTGCTGGACTTGAGGCAGCTTAGCGGTTAGCGTGCTGCACAATGGACCTGGCAACGCGAGTTCGATTCCAAATCACTGCCAACACCAACGACGGATATCTGAACCAGTCCTCGGCCTCCCTACCTAATGCGATGTGTAAACATCACCTCTGGGGAGACAAAGGCGGCCAGGCGTGGTGCTGGCCACCCTCCCCCTTGTATACCGTTCCCACCTTCATAGGTGCTCACTAACAACACTTGCCTCAAGAGTTTGTTAAGGCTATATGGGGAATCTTTGTCTTTGTGGCAGGGAGAGCCCTGTTGTGCAGGCCAACACCATCCTAGCACTTGCCTCTCTCGCTGCCACCGTCGTCAAGCACGAGAGCAGCCTGCCCAGCAGGCCCGAGGGCAGCACGCAGGTGGAGCACAGTGACACATGCGGCACAACACCTCCATTGCCACAGTGGTGGTTGTCCTTTCAGATGCATTCTCTATTTGACTGCTATTCCCGCTTTGTACGTGTATATTTCCCTCAGTAAAATAAAAAAACGAGTGCCACGATGGAGCTGTTTTTGCTGGCCGCAGGGCCTCTTAAGGGGTCACCAAGAGGCTCTTGTTAATGGTGAAAGTGTTGTCTCTGATTTATGTTTGGTCCCTGGTCATGCATTCCTTTTTCTATCTCTTGGTGTATTTCTGAGCATGCAAATCTCTCCATGCTTTCTTGTATGTGCACTTTTTGGGTTTCTTTCCATTTGTCAGTATCCTTGTTTGTGATCCATATGTCATGGCTACGCAAAATATGCCACTTGATGCTCGAGGTGGCCAGGCAACCGAGGGGTGTGTGGTGATCGCAGATCGGTGCCGACGTTCTGCCGACACAAACCTGGCTGGAGATGGTCCTGGAGACGCTGCTGAGCGTGGTAGATGGAGGCTACCTCCCCAAGGGCCGCACCTACAACTGGTTCCACCAGGTATCTCTCGTGAGCATACGCAGTGTCCACCAGGGCACACGGCCTCGCCTGCCATTCTCACATTGTGCCTGTGAAATGGGGATCCCTGTGACCCGTCATGGGTTCGTGACTCACACGAGCGATATCCAAACAAGGAGATCCGTGGTGTGTGAGCACAGCAGCAACAACACAAAGAGAAAAGCGCCAATATGGCAGAGGAGTACAGAGAATGAGTACAGTGCTGGATGGTCATGGCGCGCCCACTCATGTGCACCCCACCTACCCTAGAGGACCCAGTCTCGGGAGAACACGTGCAGCGCCCTGGCGCGCAGCTGCGCCGCACTGGCCCTGTCGCTGCTGGTGCCCGCGCTGGCCATGAGTCTCAAGGACGGCGTGGCTCGGGCACTGGAGGTGCTCATCAGGGCCCTGCCGGGGGCGCCCGGGGCCGACGAGACGCCCGTGCTGCTCTTCCACTGCGGCCTAGCGCTGGGGCTGTTCCTCGCACGCCTGCACGAAGAGCGCCTCGCGTGAGCAGCCATGTCGGCACGGCCGCACGTCACACAGGGCGTCGAGACGTTACAGGGGAGTGACCACCATGGTTTATGCAGTGCCACTTGATTCGGTGGTCCCGTACCGCTGCCCCGTAATGTCCGAAACTGAAATATAGTTTTGGGCACAGCTGCAGTCCGCCTCGATCATTCCCCCAGAAAACCATTTTTTTATATTCTCTAGATCTGCTTCCCAGGTGAATATATTTCTCTGGAAGCGAATTTATGTCAGTTTGTGTTTTTCAATAATTCAAAGGTCCCAGTCAATCGGGGTTAGGACTGGGGCAGTACAGAAAGGGACGTTATAGTCCGCCTTTTATGAGATTTATCAGTGTTTGAATAGTGGTAAAGTGATTGACCACTTAATAAAAATCACCTGAGCTCACGTGAATTATTTAAACTTTATTTGTGTTACTTTGCCAATGAATGGTGTTCACTGGTGCCATCGTGTTGTTTTGTGGCTTTGTGTTCTGCATAGCGAGGTTAGTGAACAGAAGCTGTCATTGCTGCTGATGAGGGCGCTGGATAGCCTGGAGACGAGCTGCTTCCAGCCCCAGCTTGAGCACACGTATGTAACAACAACAACCGCCATTCGCCACGAAGTGCAGTGACAACACCACGGCGCTTGTGCCAGGCTTTGTGCACGTTAAAGCCGCGTCAAGTGTAGAACGCCAGCTGGCAGGAGATCATGGGACAGACCCAGGTGCCATGGGTTGACTGATTGAAATGATTGGCTAATGCACCACCTGTACGTAGCGCACGAACATGCGTACGTAGTGCACACACACACACGTGCGTAGCGTGCACGCACACGTACGTGGTGCACATACACATATGTAGCGCACGCACACATACGTAGCGCACACAGACTCGTGTACGTAGTGCGTGTACACGCACGCACCCTCTCCTCGCAGGCCATACGCACACCACACCCCATTGTGCACCACCCCATCGTGACACATCCAGCGTTCAACATTGTGTTTGATAGATGTTTTAGCACATTCATTGGTGGCAGAGCTGAGACCTTCAGCTCGTGACACTTGGGAACCTGGAACTCGGCTTACAAACTAGAATCTCGGCTGTACCGTCTCCGGGGTCTTATGAATCCCCTCTGCCTCCGGGCCACCCCAAGTAGCAGCAGCAGGACTTCATGAGTCGTGGTGTGCCGTGTGGGGGGTGCAGGGCAGGCTGTGTGCTCGGCCTGGGCCTCGTGCTGGCCGTCATGAGCCAGAGCAGTCAGACGGAGAGCCACGTGCACGTGCGTGCCACGCGAGACAAGCTCACGGCGGCGGCGGCGTGCGAGCAGACCGGCCGCCAGCAACAGGAGGTACGGGACCTGTGCTGCTGCTGCTGCTACGCTGGGACTCGAGACAGATTAAACTACAAACCAGGATAGCTAGAGAATAGGACCACTACAGGTGGACCACAATTCAAAATCTCCAGTTTGTAATTATAACACCGAATCTTGCCATTCCTTTAAATCGCGAGGGGGTGAGTTGCTCCATGCCTATGATACCTACGGTATGGGATCCTCACAATGCAGCGGCGTGTGTTAGCTCACAGTGATCCTATCCCTGTATCTATAAGGGCAATACCTATAAATATACTGCCAATTTAAACCAATTTGTGGACTACCCTGAAGCTGAAATTTGGCTTTTAACATGGTGAGAAACTGATGCATGTTCTATTCGTGCACCTACTTTGTTGGCTAACGTATGACTGCACAAATAATGGCCACAACATCTTGCCCCTGGATGTGAATGATACATTTAGGGTTAGAGGCCTATTTCATATGAGAAATGGCACGGAGTGTGCTGTGCTGTTGAAATGCCCCTCCAGTGTTATCTAACTTTTCCCTACAATGTTACATTGTTGCCATTATTTGTTTCCACAAGCATCCCACATAAAATAGCTGACCACAGGGTTGATTAGGTCACATGAATCATGGATTGTTCATTACACGTGCCTAAACGTGGAACTGTAGAATACTTCATGCCTATCACTCATAAAGTGAATACACGCTTCTAGAGAACATCATTCGTACATGGAACAACTCAAAAGTATTACGTGCCAACAGCAAATCTGCCCACCACAAGTCCCAGCAGCTGTGTCCACATCCGCGTAGCGGTCGTGCCCCGTGGCTTGAGTGTCGCCCTCGTGGGCGCCGTTGCCGTTGACCAGATCCCCCCGTGCTCGGGTGGCGTGCGTGTCCTGCCTCTCACAGGCGCTGAGCTACGCCGTGGCCTGCGTGACCGTGGCAGCATTCAACAGCGGCATCCTGCAGGCCTCAGAGGCAGAGCAGGCCATGAACCAACTACGCATCCTCGTGGAGCAGAACCAGCAGGTGTGTGTACGTGGGGAGCGGTGGCGCAATGGTTAGCGCACTGCGCTATGAACCCGGCGACACGACTTCAATTCCCGTTGATGGCCAACATTAATGAAAGATATCTGAACTGATCCTGGCCCTCCCCTAGGTCGATTCGGTATCAAATGAGTACTCGGGAGACAAATGCAGTTGAGCATGGTGCCAGGTACCCACCCCCTCATGTGCCGTGCACGCCTTCGTACGTGCTCGCTAACAGCACTTGTCCCAACAGTCTGTTAAGACTATACGGGGGGTATTTGTGGACTCTCTCCAGTGCCTTAGTTTGCGAAATTAGAAACGTGCGTGTTCCACTACTGCAAAGACCTCTTCTTTCTCGAGGCCCTGCCAGGGAAGAGTTACACTTTACTATTCGTATTATGGTACATTCATTTTTTTTTATACCTGGAATTGAAGATGCGTGACAGAGAAACGTGATATTTTAGAGCTATTGTTGGCAGTAACCTCCCAATGTCTCCATTGTCTGTGTGTCTCCTCACGTCAGAGTGCCGGCTTTGCCCTGGCGCTGGGCGTCGTGGTCTGTGGGCTGGCGTCGTGCGGGCATGGCGGCGCCGACCAACTGTGCACACGCCTCATGGCCGCTTGGACCAAAATCCTCCATGCCGAGGTCAGGGCTCCTTCCGCTGCTGTGCTGTTTCCCGTACCCTCACCTGACCCCACCCATACCCTCACCTGACCCCCCACCCTATTTCCTCACCTGTCCCACTCCATGTCCTCACTTAGTGCCACATGTGTCTGGAGTTGCGTTAAGTGGTTGCTGTCTGACTTGCACATTATCATTAAACCTTTTAATGTTCATAGAGGTGTTTTTTTTTATTCTGGCTTCCTGACCCTAGGACATTACCACTAAAACAAATAACATCGACGTGCCACTTCATCCGGCTGTCTGGACCTCGGGCATTAACAGTGAAACCACGTAATCCTCACCGTCTCTTATTTTTCGATTTAAAGCTTTCGTGACTGCAGGGATTCATCTTCTTGGTTCTTTCGGTAAAGTCACGTAGAAGGGAAGTAATAAAATAATAAAAATAAAACATAATAAAACAATTCTCACGACGTTTCGGCCACAACGCAAGCAGCCGTCCTGAGGACGGTTTTAACGACACATTTATATATATATTACTTCCCTTCTACGTGACTTTACCGAAAGAACCAAGAAGATGAGTCTCTTATTTTGCCTCTTTTGGCCTTGGGCGATACTGTGAAGCCTAGGATTCCTTTTTGTTTTTTTTTCATCTGGCTCGGAGTTCATCCATTAAACATGTAAACCTCAGAATCCTAAAGGTGCTTTATTCTGGCTTCCTACACTCTTGCCTTTTGGCTATTGAAATTAGAATAATTTAAATAAAATTATATTAATAAATATACTGCGTGTGGTGATGTCACGTGAGCTGTGACTTCACAACACCCCTCACGCCCTTTACTTTATGTTGAGATCATAACCTAATTTAACGTCCATGCGCTATGAAGAAGGGCCATTGCCTGAAACGTCGCCGAGTACCGTAAAATACGGTATGTATTTTTCCCTTTTAAGCTCACGATGTTTTTGAGGAACGTGTTGAGTTTTAGTTTCTTGGACAGCCCATGCACGAATGTGAATGTGTGTCCCGCGAATGTGAATGTGTGTCCTGCGAATGTGAATGTGTGTCCCGCGAATGTGAATGTGTGTCCCGCGAATGTGCGTAGCGATGCGCTCACGTTCACTCTGCTTGTGCTGCTGGCCCCACAGGGCTGCCCCACCACGCAGAGGCTGGCTGCAGCCAGCGGACTCGCTGCGCTGTCTGGCTCCGAAAGTCCTCTCATCGCGGTCAGTCGGCACAAGTCTCTTGCTTTATGCCTCACTAAAGATCCCTGGTATACTTTGGGTTCCGATTAGCAGGTTTTCCATTGAAATAAATGTTAAAAGCACACACCGGTGTGCTGTACTCGTGACGAATTGGCCACGTTCTGTTTACGTGACAACCCTTACTAGTTGGCTGTGTCGGGTGGTGACAGTTTTAACGACACATTTATATATTTACGCTATCGAACCCAAAAAACCTCTTATGGATGAAGCTTCTTCATATGACCTCATAGACTTCTGTGATTTGAGTCGATCTTACCACAGCATCACCGGTATCAGATAGACAAATATCCCAAAACCACCAGCCCAGCCTTATATGTTGCAGTGTGTAGACGCATCTCTCAATGCGTTTACACACAATGCGTGTTCACTGTAACACGGTTCTTTTATCACGCGGTTTCTCAGCGGTCGACGATGAACTGCTTTCGTGAGTTGCGCAGCTGAGCAGTTTGGGAATTCTGGGTATTCGGGTGGAATTCTGAAAACCGCGGCGTGCCCTCACCCTGGTTCTTTGTCCCGCCATATTACATTCCTCGCTTAACGCTTGCAGCGTCGAACCAAAGCCTCTCTTTCATCAGTGGATTAGTTAATGAGTAAAACTCTAGTTGTTCAGCCAGATGGCTGTTGGATGCATCACCAGAGCTGGTTCTGTAATGTTTACAACAACATTTTCACTTCCACAGCTGAAGACGGATGCGCTGGAGTCACCGCAGTGCCAAGCGAGGCTTGTTGGGGCCATCAAATCGCTCACTCAGGTCCGGGGATAACGGCACAGCAGTGCTACATAAAGACCACACGTATTGCCTTGTGTTTCTTCATGGTCAAGAGTTAAAGGATCAGCTCAAATGAGTATAGGGTACTCGTGTCCATTGAACGTTCCACGAGTGGAAAATTCCACATTCTTATGGCACGAAGCGATCTTCATTGTAATGCCGACAAAGGGATGGCTGATGGGTTGAGGAAACCCCTCACTGGGATTTGACCTCACAGCTTTGTGGATTGTGAGTAGATCAATCTAGCCAGTTACCTAGCCAGATCAGGGAAGCAGCATTCAATACATGTTTATGAAAACGTAAATATAGAGATGTAATTGGGAATTGTTGTTTTATTATCAACCCAAAACTCCATGACTGCCTTTTAGTGTGTGCTGTACTCGTGTTTGTGGTTATTTCCATGCATAGCGCCCTGAGAACGACTGTTTAAGGGTGCTTTATACATTTAAATTGTTATTATAGTGCCGTGCTTTGCTCGTTTTGTGTGGTTATTGTGTCTTTGCTGTGCTGTTGTGTGTGGTTATTGTGTCTCTACTGTACTCTTGTGTGGTTATTGTGTCTGTGCTGTGCTTGTGTGTAGTTATCGTGTCTGTGCTGTTTGTATGTTTGTGCTTATCGTGTCTGTACTGTCCTCGTGTGTGTGGCTAGTGTCTGTGCTTTCTAGTAGGCATCATAGGTTCTGTGACGTGTCCGTCTACAGGTGGTGAGTGCGTCTGATGCTGTGGGGCTTCAGAGCAACGCTGCGTGGCTCCTGGGTCATCTGTACCTCTCGTCTAGCGCCACCATGCACGGCCGTGCGTCTGGTACGTCCTCTCCCAGTACCTTGGGCAGGCTCTCGCTCGCAGCTCCGCGTCAGGTCAACTGTCCTCTGCGTCCCTGCTTACCAGTGGGGTTTACTTTTGTCCCCGCTGTGCATCTCTGCGTGTGCCTCTTCCATCCGCAGTGCCACCGGACTTTGACTACCTGCCCAGCAGTAGCGTCATCAAGGCTGCGACGGCGTTCCTGATTGAAGCCGGCCGTAGAGGTATGGATTGGCTGTGTGATCAGCGCTCTGCATACACAACTGCCCCGACAGCGACTCTCCTCCTCCTCACATATGACCTGTGCAGAGCACATATTAGAGATTAAGCTGTAAGTAACTTAGCTTTGTTGCTTTGTCTGAGAACTGAACAGCAGATATTTGTAAATTTGGGCAGTACAACGTTCTATGGTCCATGGAGTTGGTAGGCGCAGTCACACACAGACAGGAGCTGTGTGCGTGTGAACCAAGTGTGTGTAGCTTTGTGTGTGTAGCTTTGTGTGTGTGAGCCAGGTGTGTGTGTTTTATTCACACTCACAGTTAACATTGGTGATGCATATCTAAATCGGTTCTGGGCCTCCCCTTGGTCGACTAAGCCTTAAATGAGGTGCAGTGTTTTAACATCAGCAATGGGGATACAAAGGCGGCCAGGCGTGGTGCTTTCCACCCACCGCCTTGTGTGCTATGTCGGCCTTAATATTGTTTGCTAATAGCACTTGCCTCAACAGTCTGGAAAGGGTATATGGGGGATCTTTGTGTTTGTTTTGCCCAGGTGTGTGTAGCTGTGTGTGTGGCCTCTTGTGTGGTAGGTCCCGAGGCTGTGTCTGCTAGCTTGGTTGCTGTAGTGCTGGGGGCTCTGGCGGCTGCTGCCTCCAACCATCAGTTCCCCCCTGTGAACTGGCCGGGGCTGCTGACTCCACTGCTGCGCCTGGCCTTTGGTGAGAACCCTGTATCGCCGGTGACCCCTTAGCGACAAGCACGCGACCACTTGCCAGCATGCAGGGCACCGAGCTACATTTGGTTGTGATAATTGTTCTTTAACTTACCTTTTGAGCCAAAACAATAATTGTTAAATGCTTGTAGACATGACTACTTAATTTGTTTGGCTGTGTCGAGGGGTTGTATCTTAAAGTTGTTCAAATCATTTTGGCCTAACCCAAACATCTATTATGAATCATGTGTATGCGTGTATGATGTTTAGAGTTTATATGTGAACATGCATGTAAATATGTATGTTTGCATGTGGGGAGTGGTGGCAGAGTGGTTAGTGTCCTGCGCCTCAAACCCGGTGACCCAAATTCGATTCTCACTCACGGCTAATACCAGTGATGATTATCTGAACCGATCCTGGGCCTACCCTAGGTTGAATCGGCCTCAAATGAGTAGCTGGTGTGGTGTGTGAACATCGCCACTCGGGAAACAAAGGAGGCCAGGCGTGGTGCTGGCCACCCACCCCCTCGTGTGCCATTCCTGCCTTCATAGATGCTCGCGAACAGCACTTTCCCCAACAGTGTGTTAAGGCTATTGGAGAATGTTTGTCTTTGTGTGCGCACACCTGCGTGTGAATATTTGTGTTCACAGGAGAGGTCGTGCAGCACTTGGCCATCCAGCTGGCAGTGGCACAGGCGCACGCCTCCCAGAGTGCATCGGTGTTCCTGGCTGTGTGGGTGGCAGCTCCACTGCTGCACAGCCTTGCGGTGCGCTCGTACGACTGTGAATCATCACACGCTCACTCGCTCGCTCATTGTCTGCTTTGGGCCTTTGTCTTCCTTTTTACTTGACAATACATCAAATAATATGGTCACCTCCTGACCAGTATAATTAATGATACATTTGGTATTCGCACCATTCTTAGCGCAAGGCTATAACGAAGAAAGGTGCTGTGTTTTACAGTCTCCAGTAGTTTCACAGTACGGGCGATGTTGCTGTTTGTGGTCACATTTTAATAGTTTGTAGGTGATTTTACTAACTTGGACCACGACTCTGGCACACAATGTTTTACATTTTTACAGTTACATTTTTACACCCACAGTAAAAACCAGGACGGCCTGCCGGATTCAAACCGTGAACCCCTGCAACAAGTGGCGAACGCCCGACCGATGGGCCCCCAGTGTAGGAATCAACCGTTGTGTCCAGTTTGCTGAAAAAAAGTTGCACAGCAAAGGATATACGTCTGGGTTTGTCCTTTTGGCCACTGGCACTGCCTGGGTGACGAGCCACTCCGCTTGGCAGCGGGGCCCCTCCCCATCGCCCGTTATGGATTATCCCGGCCCAGATCAGCGTGTGGAACGTCCTCATGCAACCACCGGCAAATTATGTATTAAAACCTCTCTCTTGATGTAATGGGAATGACGCAGTCTTTAATCGCTGTTGTATTTATTTTTATTTGCCGAGTATGGCACCTTTGACGGGAGGTTGTGGGTCACTGAGCAAGAGAGGTCAGTCACTTTGACTCAACCGCCTTCCCCCAGACGTACTGCAGAGAGACTCCGGAGTCCAGGAATTGTGTTTCTCCACAAACAAATGATTTTCTGCACCCAATTTACAACGACTGCAGCCCTGCTCTCTCTTGCTGTCTGTGTGTGTCACTACAGCCTCGCTTTCACCTGGCCGTCTGTGTGTGACACTGTAGCCTCGCTCTCTCATCATGCCGCCTGTGTGTGTCACTGTAGCCTCGCTTTCACATGGCTGTCTGTGTGTGCGTGTGTCACTACAGCCCTGCACGCTGTCCTTCCTGTGCTCCTCCTTGCCGCTGTGGATGAGGCACGTGCCACAGGACAAGATGGAGGCATTCCTGGACAGTGTCTGCACGCAGGCTGGCGGAGACCAACTCGCCCTGCTGCAGGGCCTCCACGACGCCCTGCGGCTGCCCAATCTCCCACATTACTGCTGGTCGGCACTCAGTGCCGCCACCGAGAGGGCCTACGCCGGTCTCCCTGCGGAAATCCAGGTGCGGTGCCCGGCTGTGAGCTCACGTACGGCCTTCGAACAAAGCCGTAAATGGTGGAAGGTCATCGAGGTCAAGGTGAAGAGGTCATCATGGTCATGTTAACACGTGGGCTTTCACGACCAATATTATCCATAAGAAATAATTTTTTTGGGTTAGATTCCATGCTAGATCCCATGTTCAACTCGATGAGCGTCATGCACATGCATAGTCCCTCCATATTTCATGGACTCATTCTCTTGTGCCACAGCACTCTTATCAATGTATGGATGTATGTTGAACTTCTTTCGCACCATACGTAGCCAACCATGCTCATCGGAGTTGCGGGGAAAGGACAACAAACTAAACACAAAAAACTATTCTCAAGAAATGAGTTTTCAACACAAAAACAAGTCCTTATCACCACCTGAAAGTAAAGAACTGCATCAGTTGGAAAAAACCTCCATGTGCTTGAGCTGCCGCACGTATTACGAGCGTGAGAATGAATATTAACCGGCGAATCATTGCGCGGCTGTGAAAACGATGCTGGCGCACGCGCTTTCCTGCTGTGCGACGACAGGAGTGCCGGCTGGAGCAGTACCGGCTCACGGCTCACTGCCTGTCTCAGCTGCCTGACGCAGACATCGACCGCATCACTCACGTGGGCACGGTGAGCACCGCACTTGCTTCACGGGTGGCTCCGCTCCAATCGCTGCCCTCGTCTCAAGGACCCTCGCAAAAGATGTTTCGCCCCATGGCTCGTCGTGTGTTTCAGCCCAGTAAATGTTTCTGAAGTTACTATGATAACTTTTAAATGGCCTTTCCAATGCAAATGAACTCTCTCCAGATCATACGTCATTAAATCGGGAACAATTGGAGTTGTTTACTTCCTCTTCTATTCCTTCTTACATTTAAATATAATTTACATTTATTTAATCATAATTATATTTTATTAGCCCAAAAGCCCTTGCTGAGTCTCAAGGACATTTTTTTGAGCCATGCTCTCCACAGAAAGTCCATGAATTATATAGAATATAAATGATTATATATATTCCACTAGTTCACAAGAGCACTTCCTGCTTTTTTCTGATAACCGTGTAGCTCAGCAGGGATGGGAGTCTCTCACGTGCATGATGATCCTTGTGTGATTCACCAACTCTACCTCCAAGGCACTGTATCCTCAGCATGCTGACCCACACCCTGCGAAATCAGGTTATGGCTTTTGAGCCACCCTTCAGCCATTCACTTCCCCTCCCAGCCTGCCCCCTTGTTCAGCATCATTCCCGCCCCCTGCCCTGCCCTTCTGATTTCTCACTCAACCGCCCACTCGCTCGCTCACTTGGCCACTCGCTCGCCCACCCGCCGGTCCGCCCACTCCCTCACCCGCCCGCTCGCTCACTCACGTACCCACCGCTCACTTACTCAGGAGGGCCTGCTCAAGGCCACGCTGCTGCGGGTCCTGCTGGTGGCCGAGGGCCGGGTGCCTCTGGTTGGACTCAACGACAGCATCAACTGTGCCGTCGGGCACCCGCAGCACCGAGCCGTGCTGTGGCTCCTGCTTCAGGGCCTGCACCAGGCTCGCTTCACGCAACACGAGCACACGGGTACGCACACGCACATACGTGCGTACTCGTTTGTTATCGATGTTAGGGTTAGGCCACTTAATGATCTGGCCAAATGTCTGTCGTTAAGACCCTCCACCAGCCGACACAGCCAGACAGACGTGCGAGCGTTAGCGTGCCGATTCTTCTTGTTGCAGGAGTGCAGAACCGGCTGGAGTGGCTGCTGGAGCTGATGGGTCACATGAGGAACACGGCGGCTGGGCCCGGCACCGAGGACAACGCCACGCAGCAGCAGGTACCACAGTTCCCTGCGGAACTTCCCCATACCCACTCACCCATGGCACCCCAGCATACGATCACAGCCACTGTATGCCGTGGCACGCTCGTTCCCACGGAATATGGTCGCCCACGATACTCCGCCATACCCTCGCAATGCTGATACCCTGACAGCCATCATATTCTGATACCCATGGTAACTTTATGGTCTCCGAAATTCACATGGCCCTGATGCTCCTTGGTACGGTCCTGACACAAGTGGTTCTCAGAAACCCATGGAACCGGGAAACTGATGGTATCCTGACATCACAAGGTAGACAACCATGACACTTTAAGGTACCCTAATAACCACGATATCTTAACATCCACGATACCCTCACACCCATGGTACCTAACAACCACGGTACTCTGACGGTAGTGTTACCCTGACACCCACAGTCCATCGATAGTCACGGTAGCTTGACTTTGCATGGTACGCAGACACCCATTGTACGCGGGTATACGCTGCTCATGGTAAGCATCTCAACAGCCTGACATTGGAGATGGGGGGGTCCCTTTGTTGCTGTCCTGAGCGCTCACGCGAAGCCTCTCGCCCTCCGCCGCCACCGCACAGGCGGTGGAGTTGCTGCTGCGCGTGTTTGCAGCGGCGGCGCTGGCCTGGGCCGACCTCTCCTCGTGCCTCCTTGCCGCCGCGTCTCCCTCTTGGGGCCCCGACACCACCACCGAAGAGCCCCCCCCCGGCCCGGGGGCGGCCCCCTCGGGGTCGCCGGGGTCGGCTCTGGGTTCTAGGGACGAGGACGGGTGGACGGTGGAAGACTGCCTCCGGCTGTTGCCGCTCACCCTCCCGCAACTAATGCAGAAGGAACCCTGGAAGCAGCAAGCGGACACGGTGAATGGCGGCAGGGCGGCGCGGGACGATGCTCGTGCCTCGCGGCAATAAGGGCCAGCCGGTCGGCCGATGTCTCATGCAATATGCTGATCTCTTTGTGTCCACTAACCCCACCACTGAAGCGCTTGGGTAATGGAGCTCCCGACACATTAATCACAAAAGAAAGGGCCATTGTCCCAGACATCAGCCTACTGCACACACATGTCCATTACCAAGCTGTGTTATTGAGCGATGCGTTGAGTGTTCCTAGGTCGTATGTCTGAACACCACTGTCAACAGTCCCTGCACTTTTTCTGTTGATTTTGTTTTTTTGTCTGCTGGCTAATGGAGTTTGTTTAATCACTTAAGAGAAAAAAACATTGAACCCATTGGCTCATGGCTGGTGGGCCAGAGGGCCCATCTGGATGGACGTTGCCCAATGGTTCACACATTTTTATTTCAGCAGTTGAACACATTGTAAGGCGTGCTGTGCGGTGACGACGATGTTTATAGGCAGCACATGGGATCAAGTAAGGCCGCCAGTCTTTCCTCATGACAACTGGTAACTTTCGACCAAAGGGGCGTCATTTATCTTTTTAATCCCTGACGGACGGAGGGACCAAGTCAGTCTCTGATGGGATGATCACTTCTAATCTTACCAGCTCATTGCCAGCCAAGTACGCATCGTGTGACCCTTGACATTTTTCTCTTGCTGCCCTATTCTGACTTTTAAGGCGCACAGCATCCGCTCACTCTCAAAGAGAGACTGACTCACGTTGTTTGCCTTACTTTGTGAAAATATGGTAAAGAACCGGTTAATATAATTTTGCTATACATAGACAAACGTCTAGAACAATAAAGACAATGCGTCTTCGCAACTGGGAAACTAGGGCAAATGTCGCACGTGGTGACGTGAGCCACCGTGGGGTTTGTGTGTTCCAGGCATTTACTATTGTGACGTTCAACTGGGAACAGTTTCCAGTTCCTGATGTTTTTTAAGCGGTGACGAATTCATAAAATGGTTACCGGTTATCGTTGAACAAAGCTGAGTAAGAATGTATTACATTACATTTCGATATTTTACTAGGTTATTTAATTTTAGTGTGTCCTTCTCCTGATTTTCAGGCTTGCTTGCCGTGTCATCGCACTTGCAGCACCACGTTTTGTTGTCCACTCATTGATATGATAATTTTTTCTCTAACCCCCCTCCCTCTCTCTGCGTCCGCCCTCCTCTGTCTATTTAAGGCCACCCCACAGAGACGACCACCTCTCTCTGTTACCTGTGTTGCTCTCTCTATGTATCTTGGTGATATCTGTCTGCTAATATGTCTCTATAGTTTTCTGGTTAGATTTTATGTCGCTATTTCATTATACCTGATGATGATTGCTTGTGTTGCAATCGAAACGTCGTATTCTATTATTTAATTTAATTTATTATTTTATCTTTAGACGTGACTTAACCGAAAGAACCAAATAATAATTCCTGCAGTCACGAAAGTTCTAAAATTAAGATTGAAGCTCGCTTGCTCTGCTCCATTTTGACTTTCAGTTCATCGAGTGGTTGGTGGCCATAGACGAGAGCCCGGCAGGGACCATGGCAGCCGCGACGCGCACCCAGGTCACAGGTACGCCGGGCCCTCGGGGGGCGGGGCTGCCCCTGTGGTGTTGGCAACACGGCGTGAATTATCCATCCATCCATATTTGGCCGGCTGGCCGGTGTCGTTGTAACACTCGTGTCTCGCAAGTACATAACTACGTGGTAAAGTTACTTTTATTTTATCTTGGAAAGCTCCACTTAGTCAAAACACATTTGTCAACAGCATCTTGCCTGGGTTGTACGGATGGCCAAATTCCCCATTGAGAATTTAGTGTGCATGAGAAAAGTGCAATACCCAGAGAATGCACAGAACCTTGAGGAGAAAACACCCGTACATCTTTACAAATGGATTAGCAACCTACTTTGTGCTCCATCTCCTGGCCACACCTAGTCTTGCAATATGGAAGTCCCAGTAATCTCTGTGATAGCGATCAAGACCGCCTCCAGAGCACTGAATCACACGTAGATACGCACATACTCTCCATTAAATCCAGCGTTAGTTCGGCTCCACTGGGAGGAACACAGATGTCGAGCCACAGGATTCAGCACTAATCCCAAAATGTTGGAACGCGAGCTGATACTTAAAAGAGGTAAATCTGTGCAGCATTCCCATGAAAATGAACGCACGTGCAATTGCCAATTATTGTTAAAAGCAGGCGTGTGGTACCCTAAGTCATGCTTTCCATGAGGCAGGACGAGGAGTGTTTAACACGGCTCGTGTCTGGCTTCCGGCAGCGTGTCTGCTAGCGCTGCGCACCCTGCCAGCGTACCGCAAGCTCTCTGTGTGGACCAGGGCCTACCACTGGTGATGCCAAGTGACCAACTGCCGACTCGCCAACGCCGATACGAGCAGGGACGCATGGGTAATGAATGTGATGGCTTCAAACAAACTGAAACTGGCTCAATGCAGCTGGAAGACTCCAGGTGACTACCTGGCCGTGCTCAAGATATTTATTTTCAATATCAAGAAGTAGCCAGCGCTGTTGATGCCACTGCATTTATGGCAGATCTTAGAACTGTAATGCAGTCAACACCCAACATCCGAGGTCTTCTCCTGCAGTCTTCACATCTGGAAACACCTGACCTCTCCTCCTTGCTACACACGTGCGACTACAACGTCTGCTTATCATGGATGCATTGGGCTGTTTTCGCATGCACGCACGCTTTAATGCACCTACTCAGCAGTTGGTAAGTGCACAGTGCCTTAGTATCTGGCATCTATACGCATCGCATAATGCCAAAACTCAAGGTGTGAGATTGCGCAGTAACAAATGATGTACATCGGTATGGGTGACAGAAAATAAAATGCAACTACACTAAAATGCTACATATTAAGTGCATTTGTCTGCTCTGTCCACTGAGTGTTTCCAAATGACTTTTGTTTCTGTCCTGACAACCTGTCGGCACACGGGGAAGTGTCGTGTGCCAGGGGATACTCAGGGATGTTGACAAGAGGATGAAGTGTTGTTTCCTTGGGCCCCAGTTGGGGACATGTTGTTGTGTCCGAGTTCTGTGTCGTTGGCTTTGATGCCAGGAGGGACTGGGTCAAGCAAACTCCCGTGTCCCCGAGTGTATGGAGGGCAGCGGCCGAGTTGTCCGTGTGGGTTCCAGCAGCCAGGGTTTGTGTGAATACTGTACAAGACAGAAGTTATGAAAGTTGTAGAGGGAGATATCAGGTAAGAGGCCTGTGTGGCAGGAGCCAAGTATGGTGAGATATAATTAAATAAACCCCCCTTACACGCAGTGTGGGGAATCCGTTGCCCAGCGCTGGATTGCCCCAAGGCAGGGGGGTGCCGGTCCGCGGCCTGTTAGGACCCGGGCCGCACACCAACAGCAGGCGAGAGAGGTGAGTCCGCAGGTGGAACCCGCCCCCATTGTTTTATTGACCACTTCCGTCGGCGCCTCTTCCCCGCACTGCGCAGTGTCTCAGTCACAGTGTTGGTAAGCCCACAAGCTCTAACCCCTAGTAGCCACAATGAGTAAAAAAACAAACGTCGCTGGAGAGCTTCTTTGAAAAGGGGAAAAGACCCAATAATGAACACCCCCCCCCCGGTCCGTGCGCTACTGGTGCCAAAAAGGTTGGAGACCGCTGCCCTAAGGGCTGTGCATGTCCATTGGCAAAAGCGTCGCCTCGGTATGAACTGGCAATTCTGGGAAAGCAATTAATTGGAATTGGTTACCTTGAGGCGTCGCTCAACAGACCAACGACGCTATTTATGCAAGATACACTTCATGAAAGTCACAGGAATGCTCTTTGCAATTTATACATTGTAAATATGACATTTCACTCGCAGTAACAAATCCCTGCTATAATCACCCAGGAATGTCTGTCCTGAACGCTCGTGACGTCACTGCACATCGACCAGCCCCCATCATTAATAATCATGAGCAAGTGACGTCCTCCAAATGGACCCCCCCCCAATTGACCTATAATGAGCCAATGTGTGTGCAATCATTATAAGGTGACGTCCTCCAAATGTACACCCCCCCCTCCCATTAATAATAATTAGCGGCTGACGTCACCCCACATGGGGGGCCGAGGCGTCTCCTCCTCGGCGTCAACTCACAACCCTCACTACAAAGGCAGAACCCTGACGTCACACGATCTCCATAATGCTGTTGAGACATCGAAGTAAAAAGGACGTCGTTATGAACAAGGGATTATAACCTTTACATGAAATAGGTCTGCGTCACCGCGCCCTTACAAATTACACACGCATTGATGCAATGAATATATCACGTCGCGCTCTGCTTTTCGCTTGCAAGTTTCAGATTTACTGCAATACACCCGTCCTTGCACAGGCAAAAGTCAAGTTTGTAATATTTTCCAAAATTGTAAAATGAACATAATTTAATCTAAAACACATTGGTATGTACTTCAATTAACATGATATTTATTCCATTGACCTGCAAGCCAAGCTTTGGAGGTAAAAATCTCTAATGTATAATAATGCAAATGCAGACCTCTGGTGCACCCAGAGGAAACCTCTTACAATCTTCTCTATAGTTCTAGAAATTATCACCAGGCCTGCAATCATCCCCCTGACTAAGGCAAGAGTTGGGCATAGTTACAACAGTAGACTAACTTTAAAATCCACTGAGATCTGATAAATCTTCTAATCCAGCTTAAACAACAGACTCTTGTACAACAGACTCTTGTAACCTGGAGGCCTTTGAAATGAATTGCTCTGAAAAGTAGCCCTGCTTATTACGATGTGATTGCGATTGGCGGTGGTGTAGAAGCCCACGCTGTACACTATCACCGCCATCCTCACTGCCTCGAGTACAACAATGTATAATCTCATCAGTCTTTAAACTTAACATTACCCTGGCACACACATATACACCACGTTACAAGTGTGACATGTTCCCATAGGATGCCAATGGATCTTTAGTGTCCACTACACAGCAGGTGCCACACCTTGGTAATTCCCTGCAGGAAACGCCACACAACAGCTGCTAGTCCATCCATTGGCCTGGTTCAGTGCAGAGCACACTGACGACTGGGCTACCCAGTCACCAATAAATACATCTCAGACTCCATAAACAGAGCACACCAGCACAAGGCGGCACCATCAAGGTATCGTCTCGCAATTACGAGGCACTGTGATATCATTTACCAAAGCGGTGCTCTGGCTATAAAGTGTTTGACAATTGGATAGTTTTAAGTTAAATCCCTTCAGGGTTGATAAAATGAGTACCACTCTTTGGGAGTCAACAGTGGTTATGGGGAGACTGGTCCTCACCACAGGAATGTGGAATTACCATCACTGGCTCAGAGCTTCCCCACCTTCATGAAAAAAATCATCCGTTTGGGCTGCCTGGATGCTTTTTGACTGCAGTAGCGCCGCTGCGTCACATTGCGCAAGAGAAGCGCAGCCCGTGCAGCGCGATCACCAATCCTGCATGGGCAAGCGATCCATTCCACGTGGAGGGTCCCACGGAGCCAGCCGGGCCACAAACAAATCACGGTTGTAGCCCACGGCGCTGCTCGCGGGGCGCATTTGTGCTGCTGCTGCTGCAGGACGCGGCTCACTCATCGAGATCCTTCACGCAGTTCTCCACAATTTCACGCAGGTTGGGGTTCTCCATGGCGGCTGCGATCCGCTCCTTGTCGTTGATCTGTTTGTTAACTGCGCAGAGACCACAAGGGGACACAGGATTTACTCGTTCCACCGGGGCCCTACAGTAGCGCATCCAAAGCTGAGTGTGTCAAAGACTTAAGAGAGCGTTCTTTGCATTTGGAGATTTGTGCATTCCTCAGTGTGGATAGGAGTTCCGCTATGGGAACATTTTAACTCATTGACTTTCCCATGGGAAGATCGGACTCACTCTCGTGTTCCGTGGCGTGCGTTCCCTTTGCAATGTAGATCTCCAGCTGGAAAAATAATAAACATCACAGGTGACTTCCAAAATCTATAAACACTACAACAGTGCTTTAACATTAAACTACACGTATGCAACAATTACATTCTTAGTGATTTTTTCCCCAGGATTAGCTCCACATGTGAGTCTAAGCACAGGTGACACTTCACACGTCGATGGGTCTGCACTGAAGCCCCACCTTGTGTTTGAACGGTAAGCATCTTTCCAGCTTCACGCGTAAACAGAGACCTGAAAATACAACATACACATGTAAGCACGAGACAATGATATGTCGCAAAGTCTTTTACATAAAAACACGATGACACTGCATACACAGTATTAAATCATCTCAAGCAGTACATGCGCAGCTATTAGATTTGATGGGCATGTGTGCATTATTTTGTCATGCAATTTTGACCAGTTTGTCCTGGGTGTGCGATTCACATTGTCCTGAACGTTTTTATAAATAGACATTAACGTTTTTGTAACAGCCCTGATGAAAATCATCCTGAGAAGGAGAACACGAGACGTTGCCACCACATACACCCTCAGCAGCCGCTTGCCATTGTAGATTCCACCGCACAATTCACGCAGCTGAACTTCTCAGCCTCCAAATAATCGAACCACTGCATGCCCACCTCGATCCTTGCCACGCCCTCCTGCTCCACAAGGCATGCTGGGACATTGCCAGACACTACACAGCCACACGCAGTTCACGCTACAGAAGTAGGACTGCACACTCCTCGGCACGTCCGTCAGCATTTAAATGCGGTCACATTTACGTTCACATTGTACGTCTAGCAAGAGGAGTTTTACACAAAAAAACTCTTTCATGCAACACCGAATGCCACCATCCCATGTAACACCCACAAGCATCAAGTGAGTAAGCACAGCTGGCACCACTCTACCAGCTGTAGCCGTTTCTCAGTCTCAGTGTGGAAACCCTCCGATTGCGAGTCAAGTTGCACTGAATACAGCAACCCGGCCAGATGATGTTCTTTATTCGGTGTGAATTTCCAATGCAAGTGCTCTCGCTGCAATGTACTTTGCACCACTAATCGCTGTAGCCCGGATGGCCGCATCTTAACAAGGTAGCCATTCATGAATCGGGAGAAGAACACTCCTCCTCCTCCTCGAGGCTCTTCGTGGTGCCCTCAGTGTCTTCGTGAATGCTTCAAGAGCCATGGACAATCCACCAGGCAAGGATCACGAACCACAAACGCCAGTTGCCACTCGCAAATCTCCGACTCTTGGGATGAGCTCGAAACGTCGAAACGGTGGTTGTAGAGATTTGTGTCATGGGCGCAACCCTCTGATCTCTTGCTCTGCCCACGTGCACAAGGCTTGTATTTAGCCTGAAGTTGTGATGCTTACGTGAGCAATAATGGCCGCTGGCTAAAGCACTGGCCGCTGTATAACCCGAGATGCACCGGCCAGATGGATTCACACCAGGCCAGGTGCACACGGCGGACAGATGGCCAAGTCTTTAAAGAGAGAGAGAAGGTTATCATCGGGGCCTTGACGGGGGCAACACTGTGGCAGTAACTGCAAACCCACAGCTCGGGACTGACGATAGAGTTATTTATTATTTCCAAAACACACAACCTAACAAAACCCCCATTTCCAACTCACAAATGCGTACACAGCTTATTTAGCGTCCACACGCTGTTACCCCGTGTACTTTTATTAAAAACATCTCTTACGTGCGGTTTTGTCCATAAATTAGATCTCGTATTACAGTGTTTTTAACGTGGTTGTTTTTTGCGAACACAGCAGTTACGGAGGTGTCACCTTGAAACCGTTAAATAGACCGGAGCTTCTGATACCACGCGATGTCAGGTGGCGCACGACAGACACACCGTGTCCCGGAGTTGACGTCAGTCCAGCCCTCGCTGGCAGAAGCTCTCTGGCCACACGGCCCACACGGCAACATGCTGCCACCGCAGTTCAGGAACTTCCTTTTCTACGGGCTGTTGGCGCTGGGCGGTTTGTTGGGGAACACAACCGTCATGGCAGTGACTCTGCAGAGCCTCTCCAAGCTACCCACGGCCGACCTGCTCTTCGTGCTGCTCGCCACGTGCAACCTCGTCAACAACCTCCTGCGCCTCGGCACCTCCCTGTCGGAGGCGACGGGAACGTGCCTGCTGACGCGCGCCGGCTGCCCGCTCTACTACTTCACCGTCCGCTTCACCGAGGTGCTGGCCATCTGGATCACGCTGCTCGTCAGCGTGTTCCGCCTCGCCAAGGTGCGCAGCCCCTTCGGCGTCAACGCCGTCCTGAGCCGCATGATGGAGCAGCGCCGCTGCGCCGCGGCTATCGGTTCCGTGTCCGCCGTGCTTGGCGCGCTGCTGCACCCGCTGCTCCAGTTCACGAGACCGTCTGACGGAAACGGCAGCGTGCCCTGGTGCCAGTGCATCATAGAACCCTCCAGCTACTACATCAGATACTCCATGTCCACCGTCCTGCTGATCTTTCTGGAGGTTTTGCCCACGGTCTTGATGGTGGTCACCAACGTGAGGACCATCTGCTTCCTGCGTGCCACCAAAGTGCAGTGGCAGCAGGGCGGCTGGGCCACGAGCCGGCCGTTCTGTCAGGAGGTGCGAGCCGTGAAGCTGCTCTCCGCCCTGGTCTGCGTCTTCTTGTTCAGCTGGGGCAGCCACGCCACCAGCATCGTGTTAGTCACAAGCAACCCGGCCCAAGTGAACCCCCAGTTGGTGCAAGCAGTCCGCATTCTCTCCACCATGTACGCTTCCCTGAGCCCGTACATCATCGGCTTGGGCAACCAGAAGTTTCGAGATCGAGTTTTTGGCTGCACCCAAAACTGCCTCAAGTGTCGCGCTCCGAAGCGCACGGTTGCTGCCGTCCAGTACGACCTAACTCACCTCTGATGCGGTCTTTCGCGCAGCGAAAAGGAATACAATGATGGTAACTAATGCAGCGTCGGTGCATTGTGGACCTCTGTTAAACTGTGTTGATGGTGATCAACCTCACTTGGCGGATGCGGCAGCGACATGACACGATAAGTTAAGGAAAAAAATATTTTCTGTTACCGACACATCAGTTTGCTGACAATGAAATGGGAGTTATGAAGCCTCTCGCTGTGACCGACAGGTTTCCTGAACAGTGCTTAGAATGTGACTGCAGACTATAAGCATGACGTGTTTGGCACACTGTCGAGCATGCTGGCTAACCGAGGTCACACTTGCCAATAAGACAATCCTTGTCTCTTTATGCTCTCACCTGGTTAAACAAAATCAACAGAAACACCTTCGAGTGGTCCACAATATTACGGACTACAGGAAGATTCCATGCTACAGATGTGTATGGATAACATCGCTTCATATAATCTACAAGTGACATGCTGTGGTTTTTCCGCATAAGGATACAGTTATCACAGTTTTTGCAGAGTGACTGCTCAGCCAAAGAAATTACAGCAATTTCAGCCCAGGTGCTGCTCCAAGCTCAAGCTGGGTTCAATCTGCGAAGGATATTTAAGTGGTGTCCCTTTGTCAATAAACCTGAAGATTCACTTCTGAACAGTGCTTTGTGTCAATGTAACACACTTTAACATGAATAGTAAAGTATTTGGGTTCAAATAAAAGAGTCTCCCTGCTCCGTTGGTAGTCCTGGGTAGAAATGTAACATTTCCATGGTGGGACCAGTCTCTCTAATTGATGACCATTTGTGGCCTCCCACAAGGTACGACTTTCTTTACTCACCCGCATGGATTTTAGGCTGGATCACAATATTCATATTATAAGTTAGGTTACCCTTGTAAAAAAATTGTGTTTCACTTGTATAAGAAGCATGCACTGCTGGTGTTATGTTGTGTAACTGGTAGTGATAATTAAAGAGTGGCGACATGCATTCTGGTTCAATATGTGATACTGCATCGCTGTACGTTCCGAACAGCACCGGCTCCACCCTTCATGAGTGCGCAGTGAACCCCCTTAATCGTGCATGAGACACCTACCCTAACGATATCATGGCAGCAGTTTGCAGTTTGAAACTTGCGTAGCACTTGAGCGGTTCTAGTCTGGTCGATGTTTCACAATCACTCATTCACTGAGAATTACGAGACTGTTGACCCTTGTGGTAGCTAACTTGTGGTGTGGACTGTGCAAAATGAGTTTGATTGTTAGTGAGACAGTCCGTGGGGTACATTATGGGACCTCCTTTGCCAGTACCAAAATATGAGAATAGGTTTTCTCCTTTTTTCTGGCAACAAAACAGTTGTGTTAAGATGTTAAAACACCAAAATGAAACCTTTTACAAGGAATCATGTCTGCATTCACCACAAATACTACGTAAAAGTACGCCTTTTGGCATCCTCTGGTCTAACACCGTTTGAGACAAGGCTCAAAGGAAAGCTGTCTGGTGTGGACCAATCAGTTTCAAAGACAATGCATATACTACCAGAGTGTGTTTTTGTTTGCATTCTGACCACTAGTATATGTGGTTAATGCAGACATGATTCCTTGTAAAAGGTTTCAGTTTGGTGTTTTAACATCTTAATACCTGTTTTGTTGCCAGAAAAAAGGGGAAACCCTATTCTCAGTCCGTAGGGGTTCAGGAGGCTTTATTCCTGCCACAGCCGATAAAAAGAACCACAACGCCCTCTAACAAGTGGGAATCAAAGGTCGTGTCAGGTCACCCACAAGACGAGGCCGGTGTTACCCGTGCTTGAATTAAACTGAGCGTCTCCCTGCTCCAATTTGTGTGGCAACACTCACCTCTGTTGGTAGCCCTTACCAAGTGGTAGAAATTCCACATTTGTGTGGAAGGGGCCATTCCATCTACAGTGCAATCTCGAGTGGTATAAGTGTTTATCAACTCCAGTGATGATGGCCCGAGTTGATTCCCAACCAGAATTCAACTGAAAAAAAAATCTCCCGTTAGCTTGGGAGTTGCTTCAAAAATAAATTCCCAAGCTGATGATTGCAAGTGTTTCATCAGTGCCACGCAGCCAGATTGACAGATTGGTAGGGGCTGGTGGCCACGTGTACGCAACCCTGCCGCTCCTAGGACTGCGTTTGCTTTCCGTACCTATGAGCGTGGCGAGAGAGCAGTGCGGCACGGTTGGCGTGAAGCGGATGACGACCAGATGCTCCTCCTCGTCCTCCCCGCGCCGCGCCTCCGTGAGGGCCTGCACCTCCACACAGCCCTCGCTCACCACGCCCAGCTCCTCCAGCGAGCTCGGCTTCTCGGGGTCTTGGATGGTGCGGATGACGTCTGCAGGAGCGTGTCAGGGTCACACGGATATCATGGCTTAGTAGGCCTCTATGCATATATTACCACTCCAGCCTTACATCCACAATGCAGGCATCCAATCGTCGTTCAAACTTAAAATGAAATTTGTATAAATAATTTTTGGTTTCGGCCACATAAATTATTTGGGCAGAATTCTGGTGGTGGAGGGTCAGGGTGTTAGAACATGAATTTGGTCAGATCATTCTGTGGCCCAATACAAAAATACTTTATGGATCGTGTTGGCTGCAAAATCTTCTTTGATCCATAATAATTGTGCATGTCTATGTTCTTTTACAAATGTGGTTTATTTCCTTGTGAATGCACAGATAATTACAGAATGAAAAATGTACTCGTTATATTGTTTGCTTGAATCCGATTTATTAAGAGTTAAAACATCTCCACTAAAGTTTCCCTCAAGGAAAATCTCTACAATTTTAAGTCCACATATGCAGACACCATTCCCTCAATCTTACACTGAACCTGTCACCCAACTCTTCGTTTTACGAATCAGAAAACTGTGCACAACGCGACGTGATATTGCAGTTTTCTCTCCCAGAATCTGATATGCCTGCGGTCAATGGTAGAAACCATGTTTCCGAATACAACTAGCAGGGTGATGGTCAGTGGGAGGAGGGCCAGTAGTAGTGGCTGGGTGGCTCGTATCGTGAAGGGCGACTTATCTCGCAAGCGTCACTCGACATCTGCGTGCCGCAGCTCCTCATTGAGACACGCTGCCCCTTGTCTCTGTGGCCACGTTTCTCTCTTTGCTTTGAGAATCAATACTGCCCCAAACACAACCAACCGCATTGTGTGCCAGGCCAGGTTCGCCTGCACCAGGGGGCACAGCCGTCGCGGGCAGCGGGGATGGAAGGGGGCAACGCAAGAGGAGCGGAGAGGAGCCCACGGCGGGAGGGGCAGGAGGCCGAGCGTCCTCCTGGCAGTGAGAGCTCGAACCCGCAGCCAGGCAGGGCCTGCTCCTTTCTAGAAGCGTCACGCATTTAAACGCGAGTTTGTGCTTTTTGCACAGTGAGACAGCGACTCCCGATGATGGTGACAGTGAAGATGCCGGTGGTGGTGTAAGTGTGATGACGGTGATGTGGTGTTATTGTGATGACGGTGTGGTGACGGTGGCGGCTCGTCAAAGACGCTGCTACAGGTCAGATGGGGGCAGTCGCCCTCCAACAACAACAGAGCAGAGGAGCGATGCTCACAACAAGGAACGATCGCCGGGCGACTAAAATGAAGCGAGTTGGCACAGTCGGGGAACAGCCGGTGGCGCATCTGGCGGTCATCTCAGTCATCTCAGTCAGTCATCTCAGTCAGTCATCTCAGTCAGTCATCTCAGTCAGTCATCTCAGTCAATCATCTGAGTCAATCATCTGAGTCAATCATCTCAGTCAATCATCTCAGTCAATCATCTCAGTCAGTCATCTCAGTCAGTCATCTCAGTCAATAATCTGAGTCAATCATCTCAGTCAATCATCTCGGTCAGTCATCTCGGTCATCTCAGTCAGTCATCTCAGTCATCTCAGTAAGTCATCTCAGTCAATCATCTCAGTCAATCATCTCAGTCAATCATCTCGGTCAGTCATCTCGGTCATCTCAGTCAGTCATCTCAGTCAGTCATCTCAGTCAATCATCTCAGTCAATCATCTCAGTCAATCATCTCAGTCAATCATCTCAGTCAAGTCATCTCGGTCATCTCAGTCAGTCATCTCAGTCATCTCAGTAAGTCATCTCATGGCACCTGCTGGGTCTGCCCCGTGCCCATGACCTTGAGGCGGCGCTAGACTCTTCACGTGGCCTCGAAGCGTACGTCGCCTGGTACAGGCGCCGTGATAACATCACCGGCACTTGGTGGCGAATGGCGGTTGTTGTTTTTGTGTTGTGTGGTAGTGTAGGTGTGGTAGTGTGGTTGTGATAGTGTAGTTGTGATAGTTAGTTGTGGTAGTGTAGTTGTGGTAGTGTAGTTGTGGTAGTGTGATAGTGTAGCTGTGGTTGTGTGATAGTGTAGCTGTGGTTGTGGTAGTGTGGTTGTGTAGTTGTGGTAGTGTGATAGTGTAGTTGTGGTAGTGTAGCTGTGGTAGTTAGTTGTGGTACTGTGATAGTGTGCTTGTGGCAGCGTGGTTGTGATAGTGTGGTTGTGATAGTGTGGTTGTGGTACTGTGGTTGTGGTAGTGTGGTTGTGGTACTGTGGTTGTGGTACTGTGGTTGTGGTACTGTGGTAGTGGTTGTGTGGTTGTGGTACTGTGGTTGTGGTGTTGTAGTTGTGGTAGTGTGGTTGTGGTACTGGTAGTGTGGTTGTGGTGTTGTGGTAGTGTGGTACTGTGGTTGTGGTACTGTGGTTGTGGTGTTGTAGTTGTGGTAGTGTGGTTGTGGTACTGCTAGTGTGGTTGTGGTGTTGTGGTAGTGGTGTTGTGGTAGTGTGGTGGTGGTGTTGTGGTAGTGTGGTACTGTGGTTGTGGTACTGTGGTTGTGGTGTTGTAGTTGTGGTAGTGTGGTTGTGGTACTGCTAGTGTGGTAGTGGTGTTGTGGTAGTGTGGTGGTGGTGTTGTGGTAGTGTGGTACTGTGGTTGTGGTACTGTGGTTGTGGTGTTGTAGTTGTGGTAGTGTGGTTGTGGTACTGCTAGTGTGGTTGTGGTGTTGTGGTAGTGGTGTTGTGGTAGTGTGGTGGTGGTGTTGTGGCTGTGGTGTTGTGGTAGTGGTTGTGGTGTTGTGGTGTTGTGGTTGTGGTGTTGTGGTGTTGTGGTTGTGGTGTTGTGGTAGTGTGGTTGTGGTGTTGTGGCTGTGGTGTTGTGGTAGTGGTTGTGGTGTTGTGGTTGTGGTGTTGTGGTTGTGGTGTTGTGGTTGTGGTGTTGTGGTAGTGGTTGTGGTTGTGGTAGTGGTTGTGGTGTTGTGGTGTTGTGGTAGTGGTGTGGTTGTGGTAGTGGTGTTGTGGTTGTGGTGTTGTGGTTGTGGTGTTGTGGTTGTGGTGTTGTGGTTGTGGTGTTGTGGTGTTGTGGTAGTGGTTGTGGTGTTGTGGTGTTGTGGTTGTGTTGTGGTGGTGTTGTGGTAGTGGTGTTGTGGTAGTGGTGTTGTGGTAGTGGTGTTGTGGTTGTGGTGTTGTGGTAGTGGTTGTGGTAGTGGTGTTGTGGTTGTGGTGTTGTGGTAGTGTGGTTGTGGTGTTGTGGTAGTGGTTGTGGTAGTGGTGTTGTGGTGTTGTGGTCGTGGTTGTGGTGTTGTGGTGTTGTGGTTGTGGTGGTGGTTGTGGTGTTGTGGTAGTGGTTGTGGTAGTGGTGTTGTGGTAGTGTGGTTGTGGTGTTGTGGTAGTGGTTGTGGTGTTGTGGTAGTGGTTGTGGTGTTGTGGTTGTGGTGTTGTAGCTGTGGTGTTGTGGTAGTGGTTGTGGTGTTGTGGTGTTGTGGTAGTGGTGTTGTGGTAGTGGTGTTGTGGTAGTGGTGTTGTGGTAGTGGTTGTGGTGTTGTGGTTGTGGTGTTGTGGTTGTGGTGTTGTGGTGGTGTTGTGGTAGTGGTGTTGTGGTAGTGGTGTTGTGGTTGTGGTGTTGTGGTAGTGGTTGTGGTAGTGGTGTTGTGGTAGTGTGGTTGTGGTGTTGTGGTAGTGGTGTTGTGGTAGTGGTTGTGGTAGTGGTTGTGGTGTTGTGGTAGTGGTTGTGGTAGTGGTTGTGGTGTTGTGGTAGTGTGGTAGTGGTGTTGTGGTAGTGGTTGTGGTGTTGTGGTAGTGGCTGTGGTGTTGTGGTAGTGTGGTTGTGGTAGTGGTTGTGGTGGTGTTGTGGTAGTGGTTGTGGTGTTGTGGTAGTGGTTGTGGTGTTGTGGTAGTGGTTGTGGTGTTGTGGTAGTGGTTTTGGTGTTGTGGTAGTGTGGTTGTGGTAGTGGTTGTGGTAGTGGTGTTGTGGTAGTGTGGTTGTGGTGTTGTGGTAGTGGTTGTGGTGTTGTGGTAGTGGTTGTGGTGTTGTGGTAGTGGTGTTGTGGTAGTGGTTGTGGTAGTGGTTGTGGTGGTGTTGTGGTTGTGGTGGTGTTGTGGTAGTGGTTGTGGTGTTGTGGTAGTGGTTGTGGTGTTGTGGTTGAGGTCACTGCCGGGCGATTTACCGTAGACCTCCAGCGCCTTCTCGCCGTCCATGCCGCGACCCCTGACCCCCGCCCCTCTCACTCCGATCCCGCCCCTTTATGACGTCATCCTCCAGCCCCGCCCTCACTGCGTCATCCTCAGCCCCCGCCCATCGTATATGGTCCCTCCCACTCCGTACTAACCCCGCCCCTCGACCTCATAAGCCCCGCCCCCTCGGCGCCCCCGGCGACTGAACACAACGTGCGGTTCTTCTCCATTTCCATCGCGCGTGGCGGCAGCAGCGAGCGACTTGTCAGGAGATCGACACCGACCCCTGTCGGGGGCGTGCTCGTCACGGCGTCAGGAGAGAGGGCGCACACTGCGATATGGTTCATAGTTTTGGGTGCATGGCCACAATCGCACTTTTCATAAAATGTTCCATTTATGAAGATGTTCCCATCGGCCTGTTGACGTTCTGATGCGGTTGATGGTCAAATCAGTGTGTTCGAGGAGGAATGCCAAAGCCAGGAGGTGCGGTGACGTTTGGGTCCCCACCGAGGTCATTATTCTGGACTTCGTCAATGTGATGGGCGAGATGCTCCCGGCTCAGCAGCACCACCACCACCAAAGCCACGTGTTAAATTGAAAACTGCGAAACCTCTTTACAAGGTGGCTGTTATAAAGACTCCCAATGCTACTGAGAAATGTGGTTGTGCTGTCAACTTCCCCATTTCTCTTCAGACGTCGTAATCTGGAAGAGCCAGCGGAGCTGTGAAGCTCCTTCCAGAAGCCAGGCCGCCACCGCTCGTGTCTCGTGCTGCTTAAACCGATGCCGCTCATGACAACTCGCGGTGTGAGCCATACACAACCTTTATTTATACAACTCTGATACAGAGCCATTGGCAGAAACGTGCCTATTATTTCCTTTTAAAGCCATTAAACTGAGTAAATAATCAATCTGCCCCCTCCATAACACATCTGTCGCTGCACATACAATACAGTAAACGTTAACACATCCCATCAGTCACACGTGCCCATCTATGAGTGGATAAGGGCTCAGTTGAAGAGTTCAATTGAAAATCTGGACGTGGCACTGGTTGACCCACTCCATGTCTCTTACATGGCCCGTGTGAATACGACGACGGTCAAGTGACAAGTGGGTCATCGGCACCGATGTCAGAAACAAGCAGCCGACTGACCCGGGGTCATCCCGCTTACTTTCCACTCCAGCGAGGCCAACCAAACGGCATCCAAAACAAGGTCAGATATATGTGACATTGCCACATGTGAAGCTCAGCGAGATTATTTACGAGTTAGAATACCCGAAATCCAACAAGGCACAAATCCGCAAAAGTAAACATGGCTATAGAAGCAAATGCTGGCTGTGGGATACCACCAGGCAGGGCCCCGCACGACGAGCTGGCATAAACCACGACCAGTTAGCAGCACACAAAACAGGCTTCCAGCTGGACTTTTTAATTCGAAGGCAAAACATATAAACTTCTCAAGATCTCGTTTAAGTGGATTAAATTAGTTAATTGGAAAATTATCTAACCTCGGTATTCCAAAGCTCAAGTTTAACAATAAGTTTAACAATTTGCAATACGAACTGAAGGAGTTATGCAAACAAACGAACTCGACAGTTTTATTCATTTAATACATATTTTGATACCGTAGAATTCATATTATCTGTGATGTGGGAATGTGGGGCTTTGCTGCCCATCAGTGTTTGACCCGACTGTGCCCAGGTGGCAGGATATAATTTGTACCAAGATTTGTTACCAGTATTGTGTTGAACTTTATCACGGTACAATGCGGTTTCGATATAAATAGGCTACCGAAGACATATGTCCGGGTTTAGGCTGTGGAAGAGGTGGAAATCAGTGGGAAGTGCGTCGTGGATAAGACGGTTTGGGTAGGATGGGTCCTCCTTGCATTGAGGCCTGGCTGCCTGTGCTCTCTTGCAAGATGGCCACGTCACACGCGGAATGCACGATACTACCACATATACCATTTAATCATGAGCGGTCATTTGCCCAACTCTTGCAAGCTTCTATGGGAGATGAAAACTCAAATCTGGGGAAACCAGGGAGAGTCACGGCCTCCATTAGGCAATGCCCAACAAGGTGTGGCAGCAAACCGTGAGTTTAGGTTCCTTTCGTTTCTCCCACAAAGCCGCAAGGGGGGAGATATGTCCAGTCGTGGGCGATGCACCCGTCTTTTTAGTATTTATTTCGCCGGCATACCTGGCGCCACATGTGCAACGCGGTGCAGCGCACAGCAGAATAAAGCAGGGACCCGTGCCACAGAATGGAAAATTCAAGCTCCTTATAACATCACATTCCCAACGTTTTTTAATCCCCCATTTTCACTTTATCTGTAAATTCCCCAAGAGGAAATATGGATACGCTGCCTTTTTTTTCCCAAGAGGATTCACGGATAAAGAGGATCCACAGATAAGAGGAATCCCATAGTTAACAGTAAACAGTAGACAGGGGGGTGAGCAACGTGCATGTCTGCTGCAGGAATGGGTTGTGATACAATTAAGGCTCAGTTAAGAATCATTTGGACTCCAGCTTGACTTCCTTCAGTATGGCGACGGCGGCCTGGTACTCTTCCGTGTCCGCCAGGTCTTGCTCGTTCTCCTGCACCATGCAGAGCACACACGCACGTTTGCTCTGCCTCTCTCCGCTGGCACAATTCACCCCACAGACAGCCCATGAATTTTCACGATTCGCGGTCACAATAATCAGAATCGGTTTTTACAGTCTCACTTATATTGGGTCCCATTTTTTTTGTTTTATTTGTAGTTATACCCACTTTTGAAGTTAAACGTAATGTTAACATATTTGCATATAATCTGCCTAAATATCACAATGCTAAGCTGGTGAATCGATGATTCGTTACATGCAAAGTATCTGTGTTCTCATGTAACCAATATACGATTGAGCGGATCTGATGTAATTCTAGATTTGAAGCTTTCGTGACTGCAAGGATTCATACTCTTAGGTTTTTTCGGTAAAGTCACGTAGGTAAAAAAATGTTTTAATTAATAAAATAATAGAAATAAAATTATAAATCACGACGTTTCGGAAGCAACACAAGTCTCCGTCATCAGATGGGACCGTCACAGCTAGATGTACTGTATCAAGTGATACGTAACTTTACCGAAAAAACCTAAGAGTATCTGATGTAATGTTCACGGTTATAGAATTTAGGAGAAATTCACATGTAAATTAAATATATACAAAGACACACATTTACTAAATATATGGTGAATGGAATATATGGGTTCTGACAAAACCTTGCTCTATGCGTGCGTCCTACACGTGTGGGAGACAGTGTCATGCTGCACATATCCTATTCCGGCCAGGTGGTTCAGCGTTAGAGCGAGCGGCTTGCAAGCGTAAGGTTGCGATTACAAATCCTGGTTTGGGGTCTAACTCTGCCCATTATCCCTCTAGGGTCGTTACAATGGGAAAGTCACCCAGTGGCTGTTCTTTAGTTAGACTCACCCCCGTCATAGGAATGTGGAAGTTCCAACTTTGGCTCATGGCTATAAACATGAGATGGGCACCGCCTCAGTGCTCATTAGAGCAGGAAATAATTTTCCCTTTGACATTCCACAAGAGATTTATGCTGCAGCAACATCAACAACAACGTACCACAAGCTGAGAGAGGTCCCCGTGGGCAGCAGCCAGACGCCGCTCACAGTCAGGGATCATCATCTTGGCCTCCTGAAGAACCTCAATCTGATGACCAACACGACGCAGCCATTGGTTACTTTTCAAGCTGTCGGCGCATATACTGAATGTATGAACAGTTCTCAATGAGCACAACCCTGATGCAGCATTCTTTCCAGCCGATTTTTGCATAAAACCCACATTAATTTATATACATTTTAATGTTTGCAATGCAACCCGAGTTCTATGTGACAGGTTTCCCAATGTATTTGTCCACCTCTGTTGTCAATATTTGAACCTCCACACAGAATGCCAAGCTGCCCGTCAGACAGCTGAAGAGCAGATGTTCCGTGTTCAGCCCCCAGGAAGTCTGCTTCTTGAATTCTCTGATCAATAAGCCATTTCCCATGGTGATTCACTCAATGTAATTTAGAGTGGTATATTTCAAAGCAGCCTCCACCGTACCATGCTCTTCAGTAATTGCGCGAGCGTGTGTGGCACTAATAGTCCCCAGTGTAACAGGCCATTGATGTCAATAGTTTTCATTTCTGAATATTTTCACGTGAATTTTTTCCAGAATCGGATTGGTTATGTGGTCAATGGAAGATAAGAACCCTTTCCTAAACCTAGCTTGTGTATGTGATTGATTAGTCTTTATATGTTACATTATTCTGTTCCCAATGGCCTCCATAAACATTTTATATAAACATAAGAGGCAGTTTTGTAATCCTAGCTCAATAGAACTATGCCTTGTGTATGGTTTACACGATTTATGTGTATTCCATGGTTACATGATGATGTGTGTGTGGTCTATAGGTGCATGACTTGTCTCACTCCCTGTTTTTCACGCTCTCATGACTTGTGATTATATTTAAGTTATTGTGGATAAAAGGCAATTGCATGAACTGTGAGGTCAGTCAGCCTCCAGCAATTCACATCACCATTGATTTGATTAATTTTCATGATTTTGGGTTACACTTTGATTTAGACTATTGTTTTAAAGTGTACCGTCTCCTTTGTATTCTCTAATTTATGCCTTATTTTCCAGTTTTTTCACCCATTAATGGCATATAATTTGCGTTTATTACATAATGCAAGGAGCGTTTTGTAAATGGCATCATTCTTAATCGATAAACTGATACATCGTGGAACTGATGTGTAATAGAAAATGAGACAGCCCGACAATTGCTTTCTTACATCACTGCTGCCAAATGGGCATCCACTGGAGGAAACTCTAGAGGACATAATGTCTACTCTTACACACTGGCCAGACATGTTGGAAGAGGTGGGTGTACCCACACTTTACCCCACCATAAAATCTCTTGATTGACTGCAGTGTACTCATTTATACTGCTGGGTGGACGGAGGCAGTGGGTGGGGGGGACTTTAAAAAAAGTTCACCATTGTTTCACCTGCCGAGCCGGAAGGTGGAATCCAACCGGCAATCTCTGGATTTTAACTCCAGTGCGCTAACCATCAAACCACGGCAGCTCACACGTGCAGTGGACCATCAACGCTGCTACAGTGGGACACACACAGCATGCACACCTGCTTCTTGAGCATGTACTCGTCTCCCCCCGTCTTCATCTTTTCCACTTTCTCCTCCTGCTGCGTCAACTCCAACTTGTACATCGTCGTTTCCTTGGCAATACTACACACACACAACACACATGGGAGCACACGCCATTACAGCTCTGGTACATGGACACAATAACGCAGACTATTAATACGGCCACACCTACTGCCTACATCCTTCAGACGTGGCAACTACCACACCCCACTCGGCACCACTGGATCTGTGTGAACTTTAAATTGCATTTTCCTTCTGACAAGTGGATTTTATCTGCAGCCTTGCCACCCTGACCTATAACTTGCTCGCAATCCGACACGCCACCAAGTGTTGTGGGCAGCCATGTCAATATGGGTCGTGGCATGCTGTTCGTGCCACACCTGGATTCATTGAGGGTGTTTAGGCTGCAAAGGAAATGAGAAAATGTGGCTATACCAACAGGCAGCAGTTTGTCTACTCCTGTCTGATGGGATGGTCACATTTGAATGATTTGAATCGGTGGCATTAATCGATAAAGTGGTCACATTAAATCATTCCGAGCTGGTGGTCTGGAGAAGCTTTTGTGCATGCAATGCACAATTTCGTACGTTGTTAAATGAATTCAACAACTTCGAATAAAGATTTCGTGTAATCAGAAAATACATGTTTAGCAGGCTTCTAAGCGCAACCGAAATAGATTTCTCAACCGCAGATTTGAGTTGCTTCAGTCAGACGCATCCCATCTTGTCTGCTGTACAGAGCAGCATTGCGGACTTCACAGGGAACACCAAACAAGACCTCAGCAATGAGCTCGATGCCAATCCCAAATCCCGATTCCTCTTCTGAGATCGTGCCATCACCATCCGAGAATTTCACTCCGATTCGGAAGAACGCGGGTGAACAGTGGACCAATGCAGATGTCCAGACTAAACTCCTCATGCGAGACCTAAACATCACACCTCCTGGCTTTGACATTGCTCAAAGGCACGGCTGTAACCACCATCCCCATCAGAACATCAGCAGGACGATGCGCACATCTCCTTCATAAATGGAAACGTAAAGATAAGCCGCAATACGAGTGTGGCCATGCAGCCCAAACGATGGACTATACAGTCGAGTAAACCACGGTTATCCGCGCCCCTTCAATGGAGGAACATAAACACGACCCCAACTCTCTCCTGAAGCCCTCTCTTCGTGGCTGGCTCACTCGACATGAGCATATTGCCATATACAAGAACAGTAGTGCGACTGTGGCCATGACACATCGAGACTCAGAGATACATAGAGACCCAAAGAGATATTAAACACGAGTCACAGTACGATTATGGCCGCATAACCCACAGACTGTAGCCCACGTGGTGTAGCCTACTGCGGTCTGTGTGCTCCTACTGAGAAGGAACAACAACACGACGCCAAGTCTCTCTGTCTGCGACAGCCCTCTCGGCGTGGCTGGCACGCCTCGACATTGGCATGGAGCTGATGAATGAATCACCGCGCACGCAAGGGCGGGGAGCTGGGGGGGCGGGGGGCTGGGGGGGGAGCTGGGGGGCTGGGGGGGAGCTGGGGGGAGGGCTGGGGCGGGGAGCTGGGGGGGGGCGCTGGGGGGGGGCGCTGGGGGGGGGTCTTTTGCCGCCCCTGGCTGCCGCCACCACCACCACCACGCGGGCCCCATCGTGGCGAGCGAGCGGTTGGGTGAATGAATAGTCGCGTGATGCAATTCGTGATGAAGAAAGAGTGAAGGAATGACTGACGAGGGAAGGAGCAGACGAGTTAACCGATGAGTGTAACGAGCGGGTGTGTGAATGAGTAAAGGGTGGACAGAGTGAATAGATTACAACGTGAATAGGCGTAAAAATGGAAAGAGGATGGAGATGAATGAAAAGCTGAGTAAACGAAGAGGAATGAATGGTGGGTGAAGGAATGAGTGTAGAATGAGGTGCAATGCGATGTTTAGTGAGCGAATGAGTCTCACGCCGCAGAGGCGACGCCTCGGGCCCAGTGGGCAGGCCTCGCACAACTGGCGCAGTCCCCCCCGTCTCACTCCCCCCGTGTCTGTCTCGGTGTCTCACTCCCCGTGTCTCGGTGTCTCACTCCCCGTGTCTCGGTGTCTCACTCCCCGTGTCTCGGTGTCTCACTCCCCGTGTCTCACTCCCCGTGTCTCGGTGTCTCACTCCCCGTGTCTCGGTGTCTCACTCCCCGTGTCTCGGTGTCTCACTCCCCGTGTCTCGGTGTCTCACTCCCCGTGTCTTACTCCCCGTGTCTCGGTGTCTCACTCCCCGTGTCTCGGTGTCTCACTCCCCGTGTCTCGGTGTCTCACTCCCCGTGTCTCGGTGTCTCACTCCCCGCGTCTCACTCCCTGTGTCTCGGTGTCTCACTCCCTGGGTCTCACTCCCCGTGTCGCAGTGTTTCAACTCGCTCCCTGTGTCGCAGTGTCTCACTCCCCGTGACTCACTCCCTGTGTTTCACTCCCCGTGTCTGCGTCTCACTCCCTCTGTATCCCTCCCTGTGTATCACTCCGTGCGTCTCACGCTCTCACCGCTTGACCACCCCTGCCTTTATCTTGAGCTGCCGCTGCCGTGGGTCCGCCATCTCCGCCTCTCGTCTGGGGACGTTCGCTGCTGTCGACTCGGCGGTCTCCTCTCGACTCTCGCTCCAAGCCGCTCTCCTCGTGTCACGGGTGGGCGTGGTCTCAGCGCTGGCGACGTCGCGGGTGGGCGTGGTCTCAGCGCTGGCGACGTCACGGGTGGGCGTGGTCTCAGCGCTGGCGACGTCACGGGTGGGCGTGGTCTCAGCGGTGGTGACGTCACGGGCCGGCGTGGTCTCTGCGCTGGTGGCGTCACGGGTGGGCGTGGCTGGGGGAGGTCTCAGCTGATGCTCGTGCAGAGTTGTCTCGCTGCAATGTGGCCGTGATGCCGATGCGACGACGATGTCACGAGGACGTTGGAGATGTTGACGGGCGATGAAGCCCGGAGTAAATTGTGATAAGAGTTGAACACAGCAATACTGGTATGAGATCTCGGTACAAATCAATTCCAGCCCGTTGACACTTCTAATATTGTCACTGCCATAACATGAAGATCTGTGATATAGGCCAAACGGTGCGCAGTAATTTGCAACTTTGTTGCAGTACATTGTCAACAATAATTCTAACTTACACACAAAATTCAACCATTGTGACCAGTGCCAGATTTAGCTAGTGCGGGGCCTCTAGCATATGTTATAAGGGGGCCCTCAATTAAAAAAAAAACACTATACAGCCAGATAATACGACAAATCGCTAACCTTAAACACCCAGTTCATAAAAGTTGAAGGCGGTATAGTACTATAGTAATAGAGCAAGTGCAGAATCACTGAACCTGAATTGATAGTTTGAAAGCATTTAGCGCGGGGCCCTTGAAAGTGCGGAGCCTGTAGCATTTGCTACGTTTGCTACAATGATAATCCGGCAATGATTGTGACAAACAGGGGTCTAAACTCCCTGAGGTCGGCTTCAGTTTATAAGAGTTTGAAGAGATACATTTGTCCTCGTTTTTCAAGGACTCTATCACTTGGTAAAGACCACGGGTGTTTGACCGTACACCTTATCCACTGGCATTACACTGCCAGAGGATGCAAATCGTTGGTGGTCATTGACCCCGAGGTCTCGTTCTCTTCTAAATAATTCTAATCTATCTCAATTCTGCAGGACCTCCTACCTCCCCCATCGGCTGCAGTAAGCCATGTAGTTGTGCGTCATGTTATGCCATGGCTTCTAACAATCTTCATGTATGTTGCCGTGTTCACACAGGCTATGGCGACTCGGGGGAAATCAACTTTCTAGGACTGCAACTCAAAAAACACTTCCTTGCCACGCAGTTCGGGTTGATTTTGTTTCAACCAGTAGAGATCCCTGGAGGCGAGGAGAGTCTCAAGAGTGATCTGCAACAGCGCTGCAACAGGGTGGGCGTGAGGTCACGTTCGTCACCGTGCCAACGCAGATGAACAATCAACATGGCGGAATACTTGTTACTCGAGAGGCATGGGTATATTTAAGACGTGTCTGTGTTAAGTTAATGAGTTCACAGGAGGATGGCCTGCTGCCAGATCCTACTGCCTCAATCGGTGAGCCAGAGACCATCAGCTTACGAAATGTGTGGGCCTTGAGTGCACTACCTGATGGGACAAAGCAAATTAGGTAACAATACGATTATTACAAATGTACTTTATTGTCAAGTGTGAAGCAAAAACTATTCTGATTCCAGCCAGATCTATGCAGACCCAAGTGCCTTTCAGCAATGCCATCCTGTTTGCGCTCATACAAAAAATACGGTATGCAATAACAGCAAGTTACGTAAGCAACACCGACTGAAGAAACTCCAACACATCCGTGCTCAAATTCTCCCCCATCTTGGGTTCTTCACATCATCTTCGTATAATCTAAACTCCAAGTTCACAAATATCGTTTTGTGGCTGAGTTTGACGGCATTTGATAACAGCATCAACAAAAATAGGCACCTTATGTACGGCAGGTTTATGGACTGGCATCATTCACGCACGTGATGATCTTAAAAGAGACAATCCACCACAATACATATCGCTTCCAGTAGATCTGTACTTAGACGCTGGTCGTAACAATTTTTAAGCTTCATTAAAAATAAAATAGACGTGAAAGTGAAGGTCTAGCACTCTTGTGACACCCCCTAAACAATTTAACAGCAATAAATTCCCTTAACTATAGCACAGAAAGCCATGATTTTATTTTCTTATTGATGAAGGTTTAAACTCAGCCCATGACACACAGCATAGGTACGAATTGACAAGATACACACGGTTTTATTTTGGGCTGTCGTCTATCTGAAAAGTGTACAAGTCCGAACACGTTGCCATCTACGACTGGCCAGGCAGAGTCTCTCCACCGCCACCTTTGTGCCAACTCAGCTGCTGCTTCCTCTCCTCCCAGGCCATCTTCCTCTTCATCCCCTTATTCTTCTTTTTCTTCTTTTTCTTGCTCCCCGGGGCACCGGCTGCCGTGCTGCTCTGACTGGAAGCCTGGTGACCGCTGCTATCACCGTGGCTGCCTCCATGGGCACTGCCGGCTTTGAAGTTATTTCTCTGTTGGCACATGTGCAGCATCTTGAGTAACGTGAAGATGCCATTGTGCGTGATCGGATAAGCTCTGCACTTGGCTACATTGCACAAATAAATCCACGTAAAACTGTAACTGGCTGATGTTGCAATACTAAAAAGAAAGGTTTAGGCCTTAGCTATAAAATACAGACTCAACACAGACTCACATTTCAAAAGGCTTAGTAACTTCCACAGATTTGAAAAGCCAAAGGGGCCATCCATTTAGTACGTACGCAAAAATCTGTCAAAACTTGACTCCCCCCACCTGCGTACGTATGCTTGGCGCACCCCCCCCCCCCCCCCGAATCCTATAGAATGGCCGATATTTAATCCATGCAGAAACGATCAAGGATTAATAATATTAACGTGTTAAAGCAAACAGATAGTCTACCGCCAGACTATCTAACTAATTTGAAGGCCAATGTAGACAAATTATTATCGAGGCTTCACCCCCCCCTCCCCCCGTTTCCTATGCATACGTACATTGTCAGTAGACCCCCCATACGCAAGCGTACGCATTTGGGTTAACCCCCCTCCATGCATACGTACTAAATGGATGGCCCCAAATCAAACTACATTACAAAGGAAACTGCTCAATAATTTTACACATAAAAAAAACATTTTCATTTTTGGCAAGTTGAGCACTCATGGTCAAAACGTGAGAGTTAGAATTCACACAAATCCAGGTGAACCAGTGAGGCACCTTTTCAGGGTGTCATTCTACAAATTCCTTACTTCTTAGAAAACAGCCGACCTCCACCCTTGACATATACAATTATAAATAAACACTTTTCCAGCTAGCTCATAAAAAACAATAATTGGTCCACGTATTATCCAACTCTGTGATGTCTCCAGTGCACGGTGCTTAACATTACAGCGGCAATCCAGTGCATGAGGGTTCGTAGATCACTCTTGCAAATGAGTTCTCACCTGATTAAACAAAATAAACTTTAAAATAAAATAAATTATTTTGGCAGCTGTGTGTTACCCCTTGCACCACACCGACAGCCACCCCTCACCTTGTTTGCGGTGCCACGGCATTGAGGCGAGGGGGGGAACGTTCCCGGGACACGGCCATACTGCGAGTGGAAGGGCAGCAGTAGGCAGGTGTTGATGGGCACCCAGGGCACGCAGGGCGAGCAGGCCGCCTTGGGGAGCTGCCCGTGGGCCGAGTGCAGGTTGTACGCGCTGCGAGCGCTGGACACGCTGCCGGACAGAGCGCCGGACACGTCTCCTGCCACGTGGCTCAGCAGGTAGTGTCCTGCAGGCAGGCTGCACACACGAACAAGAAACATGAATCACTAGATTTACCATAGATCGTTGGGTTTGCTCAACACATAACAATGCTGTGCTGCTACTAGGCTTCTATATTTACCAGTAGTTATACTTAATGCAATATTAATCATTATTCTAGGTAAATGATAATTAAATTAGAATACATTTTCAGTGGTTACGAATTTTAATCTGGTTAGTAATGCCTATGAGGTCAAGATGACACCTATATCTCACGTCCCACACTCTCCCATGGGCACACTCTAAGCCTTGTCATCTCTAACACCAAGTCCATCTCGCTCACCGCCATTTCACTTGTCACTTTTAGCGACCACCAAAGCAACTTCTCGTTTTTTCTCCCTCGGCCACCACCGACCAGGTCCCAGATCTCCTTTCCCCCCACTGAACATCTCTGCTCCCACGTGCAATCGATCACTGCTTCACGGGCCCTGACGGTCCTCCTATTTATCACTATAACTAAGACTCTCTCTCTCTCTGCATCGGTGACATGAAAACAGATTAAAAATAATACATAGAGAAGTCTAGAGAACGGACCTGTACAGCCTCTTCATTATCCTGTGAAGCAACTTCAGAGGCTCAGTGGGGCTGGAAAACAAACACAGTAACTCCATGAGATCATGACCAGCAGTGTGCACTTCACACATTGCAGTGGACTAATGCAATGGAATTTTGTGTATCTCTTATCTCATAGCTTAGTGTGATGTTATCTCTTTAGCTCCTAGAGAGCTCAGAGTGGTGCTGCACTTACTTGTAGTGCAGGCTGCGGCGCAGATCGGAGGAAGAGAACTCCTCCAAGAGGAGCGGCTCAGCGGTCAGCACGTCCACTCGCCCTGCACACGGCCACATTCGCACGGCGACGTCACTCGCGCAGCAGCGCCCAGCACACGCTTCGGCAGCCACCAGCAATTCTACATTTACACCTGGAGGCCCCAAAAGTGTTTTTCATTTGAATGATGATTACAAACAACTTTACACATCAGCTGCTGCCAATTCACCTGTGCAACCCCGTTTAACGTGCCGCAAAGATTGGCATGGCCAATTCGCTTTCCAAATTCCCTTTCGAGCACCGACCTCCATTGGCCGAACGTGGCGGCTCCCAGCGAGCACCTCGCATCGCGCAAAAATACAGCGGTGCCGAGTCGTCAAGCAGTGCCAGTTAAAAATACAGTGGTGCCGAGTCGTCAAGCAGTGCCAGTTAAATCAAAGGGCCGGCGCAGCCCAGTGAAGTAAAGCGCAGGCACCGTTCGTGTCAGTCACGTTACAATCTCGTTAGCGAAGCCTTACACTCGTGCGGGAGAGCCCAACTGAGCCTGGGTGCTTATGGCATATTTATGTTTGGACTGCGTCTTCCTTTGCGCTACAGCCGTGATGTAGGGGTGTGTCTCGTGCTGCGTGCGACCTTACCCCTGTAGAACCAACTGTTACTGTTGAGCGTCGCCTCCAGCCAGAGTGCGCAGTCCTCCGCCAGGGTGTTTGCCTCGAGCCCGTAGCAGGCCTGGTACTCGGTCTTGGCAAACACGCGCACTGGCACTTGCTGTCGGCACCATGCACAGGACACACGCAATGCATACAAGGGCCTCGTGCCCACTGTGCATTTGCTGCTTTTCATGCAAACCAATACGAAGCTACAATTCCTCACTGTTCTGGTCGAGTCACAAGTGATTTGCTGCTCAAATGAGCATTTGGGCATCGGTGCTCATCTCCTGTTTACGCCCCTGCAGAACCAGTGATGAAAACTCAACATTCCTATGGCAGGGAGAAGTGTATGCAGGGTTGACTTTTGCACAAAGTGGTACTCATTTGATCGACTCTGGAGGAATGATAGGCAAAGTCAACCCCCAAGCAGGTTTTAAACTCTCAACCTTCTGATTGCGAGCCACCAGCATTAGGGTTAAGTTACTGCTGCAGTATCTTGTTTAACTTATAAAATCACTTCCTATAGACACGTGAATAGCCTTTGCACCCCGCTAAGACAGTGGATATCAAGATAGAGCATCACCATGCCTCGCTGCTGTGGTGCCACAGTGCACCGTGGTGCCCTGGGTGCCCATCGCTGACTACCGAACCGTCATCACCAACCGCACCTCGGATTAGCATGGTTGGCTACGTGCAGTGCGAAAGAAGTTCAACATACATACATCATCGTCAACTCATTCCCACACCGCTTTCCACAGCCTTCAGCACTCCCCTCCTCCACGTCCTTTCACCACTTCTTGCCGCCCTGTGTGGATGTGCAGACCGTGCGGTTGTGTGGCTCCTGTGTGAGCGCTGATGAGCCTCACCTTCTTCGTGGCTGTGCGCGAGGCCTTCCTGGGCCTGGTCTGGGCCCTGTGCACGTGCGTGCGCACCAGCAGGGGCAAGTCAGCCAGGCTGAGCAGCTTGTAGGCAACGTTCCCTGTGGCTGGAGGCACAAACTCCGACGCGTGCTCCTCCTCCTGCAGCAGTTCCTTAGAAAAGAGCTCTGTGGGACAGAATCGTCACCGCCGTGTGGGGGAGCGTGGAATGGGTGTGTAGGATCGTCGCCACCTTTTCCACAAACCAAACAAGGACGTATTCGCAGGGCTCTTATGCAAATACAAAATTTTTCCCATGACTTTTCCATGGCAAATTTCAGATTTTCCATGACCGCTACGGCAAGGGCACTGAATATGCAGTGGCAGAGTGCCGGCGTGTGGGCACCAACGTGATGGATTACACACCTCTGCTTAGAGGCGCTGTCTCTACAGCGGTGGTGACTCCGAATGGGAGCAGCGTTCTCTAGGAGCTGGAGCTCGGCTGCCCTGCCCCATGGTTTTCATGGGTAAACAAGAGTAATAATAATACATAAAGTGCACTTCTCTACTCACCGGCACCCTGCACCTCCGGTGCAGGCATCGCCTCCCCTCTTCCCAGGCAGATGTCACGGCTGCTCCCACCGGGCCAAGCACGGGGGGAGGTCGGAGGTCGCTGCTCACTGCCACCGAGCTCTATCGCCAGCGGTGCCATTGGTGCAGCAGGCACAGCCGTGCCGTGTAACGCAGGGGGCGGGGGGGGTAGCCTCCTGACGTGCGCCTCCATTAGCTTCGTTTGCATCTTGAGGATGTGTCCGAGAGGGCCCGTGTCTACAGATGCACTCCTCCTCTTCTGAGCGGCTTTGGTCGCCCTCGTGTGAGGGCTGCTCTGGGCCTTATCAGAGCCGGGCTCCTGGCACGAACCCTGTGGGGCCAAGGGTGCTGTTCGGCCAGAGCTCGCGAGGCACTCAGAAGTGAACGGCGCACATGGCCCCTCCTTATCGCCCCCCTTCTCCCCGCACACGAGCCGTTCGGGGCACCCGGCGGCGAGCAACCTTCGCTTCCTGCCGGCAGCGGTGGCGTTGTCTCCTTCATCAATGACGAGTTCTGTGTCACTCGACTCCGCGCCGCTCTCACTCGGCCGGGGCTCCGTCTCCGCTGTTCCGTCCGCGCCAGAAGAACTCAAGTTGTCGAGCTCAGTCTCCCTCGGCGACGCTTCCTCCGAGTCCAAACCAAACAAGGTCAGCGTGGACTTACTAGCAGCGGCGTGACCGCAATTGGTGGATTGAGCAGCCAGAAGGCTGGTGCTAGTTGCTGCCAGGGTCGCGGTGAGCCCCAGTGGAGGCCGCCTATGCTCCTCCGTGGCTCCGCTTGAGCCGCCGCCCTTCACACCGGCGCAATGGAACCCGCTCCGTGTTTCTCCGAGTTGCCCTACAACGGGGGACAGATCTTTGCCCGGCTGCTGGCAAGGGATGGGCATCTCATTGCCAAATGTCTCCATCTCCGTGTAGTCGCTCATTAGGTCCAGGCCAGCGTTGACCGCTCTGCTGAGTGGCATCTCCATGCGTCCGACGGGACACTCCTGCGTGGAAACACATGCACGAATTTACAACCGTACATACGCACACAGACATAAAAGCGTATGCCTGCGCTCATGCATACACACGCACACCACTATACAGCCCTGCAGATTAGCAAGTGCTGTTTGAAATATCTATAGAGGCTGGTATTGAACTCGAGGTGGTCATGGGGCTAGCATTAGGCCTAACCACATTTACCTTCTTCGTGCTGATGTTTACATAATCTGCCAGATACTTATTTAGACTGAGTTACCATACAGGATGCCAAGGTGGGACTGCTTTCCACTGAATGGGCAATACCATATTAAGGTGGGTACTGGTGATACTCCATCTCTACCCAAGGGTGTTGAGCTCACTATCTTCTGGTTTACCATCCTAGGTCTCTCATGCCTCAGATTGAAATGTGACCACCAGCCATCGACATCATTAACCAGTGACAGCCATCTCTTGAACGCATCCAGATATCGATCAGCCTCCCACTGGTATAGAATTATTTCAAAGCTTCTTGAACAATGTGGTCAAAAAAAGTTAAATATTACAGGGGCTTGAGGACATCCCAAGGTGAACTGGGAGTGATTCTGACTCCAGGTCATACAGCTTACCTGGTGCTGCCCATCATCATTAAAATCCGTAATGACTGAGATGCGGATCTGCCTGGGTGCACGATTTGTGTTCGTGACTTTATTTGCGTATGGCAGTCGGGCTCACCGGGACTGACGTCAGCTGCTCCAGCGTCATGGCCTGAAGGGCCACGTTGCTTGTGGGGTTCATCATGGCTGCCTCCAGGGCAGCCTGGAAGAATATCTCATTTCTCTTACGCACAGTCCACTCCTTGGGAGGCAGGGGCGACTCTATGAACACCAAGCTGTCCGTCTGCTGCCCTGCACGGCACGCACACACACGCACACTACGCCAGTGGCAGCAAGAATACACGCTCTACAGCTTCTCAGCACAGTGCACTCCAGCACAATTATTTACACAAATCCGCGGAGCAGTTTATAGATACAAGGATATTTTTTAAATACACAGTGTTTTGCAGCCCATTGCACAACTTGGATTATTCACTGAAAAGTAGGTTCATAATTTTTATATGAACATTTTAAGGCGCTTTTAGAGTAGCTTTCATTTAGAAACATTTTATTGGGGCTTGGTGATCTGCAAAACACGTGTGAGGGTTAATAGAGATCTGCATGTCCAGGAAGCTCGGGACCACTGCTTGGAGCAGCTGCAATGAACGGTGTTGCTTCTCTAGTCTGCCTGCACCAGGGCTACAACCTGCGCTCCGCAGAGCTCCCACAGTCTGCAAGGCTGTGGGGTAAGTGCTCCTGGGGACTCATACATATAGTACAATTTTCACAAAGCACAAGATTCCGTGGCAGTCTGCAATTTTAGTTTTCAGTGTTGACAGTGATCCGCAGCACTGGGAAGGTTGGGAATCGCCGCTGTTAGCGGTCGCATTAAAAGCGTTGTTGCTCCTCGACTACGACGACTCGCGATGCGGCGCCAGTGCTGACCTGCGCGGGCCGGCAGTTGCCGCACACACACGGGGACCTCCCACGCATCCTGGAAGCTCGGGCCGTGATTGTTAAGCAGCGTGAACAAGGCTTGAGCTGTGATGCAGACCCTCACGCCATACTTCACCGCCAGTTTCTCCACATTCACGTCTTCACTCAGCTCCTGCCGATTGCGCGCACACACACAATGCGCTTCAGCCACGTGGTGCAGAGCAGTGTTTGGCACAGTTCAGCCCACTCAGGCTGGTAGCAGCTTTGTCTATTTAAAAAAGTGCAATAATAATCATGAACCTCGTTTGATGTTTCTGTAACTCCATTTTAATTTGAATGATTTTTTAAGTAATTTGCCCAAACCATTGTTTGTAATGGGAAATGTATTGTATTTAATATTATGTTCGTGAGTCGACGTTTCGCCAGTAATTACAACTCGCTTCATCAGGCGACAGCCAGATTTGTGGCTGTCGCCTGATGAAGCTAGTTGTAATTACTGGCGAAACGTCGTACTCAGATTGCAAATGGTGTGGCTAGCGCTCTCCAACACACCGGTGTGCTGTACTAGCGACGAATTGGCACGTTCTGTTTACGTGACAACCCTTACTAGTTGGCTGTGTCGGGTGGTGGCAGGTTTTAATGACACATTTATATATGTTTACGCGATCTAACTAAAAAAATCTCTTTTATGGAGGATCCCTCATAACCATGAAGGCGAGAAGCCCGCCAGAAAAAATGTAGGCTTGAGTAACAATTATTCTTCCGCTAACGTGGCTAAACAGCTCTCTCAATCAATGGAGTGAAACACAAATTGCAAGCGTCACCGTAAAACTCATCCCTTCAGAAACCAGAGGGAGCAGAGCCTCAGCGCTGCTGGGCAATGTCAGCATGTTGACACGCAGGCCTGAAGGCACCTTTACAAACGGAACCTTTCCCTGCACACAGCGCGACACACACAGCATCACTCAAAGCACTTACACAGTATTACATGCAATATGACGCACACAAACAGAACATTACACACAGCGCCACACACGTAATACACACAGCACTCACAGCACTCGCACAACACACACACAGGCGGTGTGGCGTGAAGCAGCGTGCGATACGAGGCTGTCACGTGGTGGTGCCCACCAGGGCCAGCAGCGTTTTGTGGTGGGTGAGGGTGAGGGGTGGCAGGGATGTGGCACCCGCGCCCGTCAGCATCAGCGTCTCCATCACCGAGTAGAACGGAGGCAGGAGCTGCACTCTCCGCACGCTCGCCTCAAAATGCTTCTGTTGACACACGGCCCAACACACATTCACGCTGCTATACTTTGGAACATTTCACACTTCGCTTTTACATCTAAATTTGTAATTGCCATTGAACTCCTCCTATCCATCATCCTTCATCCACTAAGTCTGTTACCCACAGAGGCTAAGTTATCAGATTTCAACACAATTTGCAATTTTTTTCAATAAAAAACATCATCACGGATATAGAGCTTATGAACAGGGTGGCCCACACGGCTACTGCTTGCCTTTATAAAAACATATCCGGGTGGCGGTGGCGATACACGTGGTCTGTAAACCAGTGCTGTGGAGGTGAGGGTTGGTGGATTACAAAAATGTGAAACTCCCTTCCCATGGGCTTCAAGTTGCCATATCCTGGCTGGGCCAGAGAAGCAGTACAGCAAGTGGACTAATCGCTATCTGTTTTCATCCTGACGGGGATATAATGTTGTCCCCTTGCACGTACGGGGTTTCTCCGAATGCTCTGGTTTCCTTCCACAAGTATAGTCAACACTCATCGTTCATTAGCTGAAAACATTTTAACGTAAAAAAATATTCCTATTACTCTGTGTGGCTCTCCTGGATGTATTAGTAAAAGTAGGTAAAAGTAAAGATGCAATTACATTTTCTGCTGAATGTGATTGTGTTCTCTGATGGCAGCGTTCCGCAGATAGAGTGCCATGCGTAGCGAGTGCAGCGCACCTGTGTGTAGAGCGCAGCGGCCGGACTCATGTGGTCGTAGTCGCCGTGGTTCTGCTTGGCCGCATTGTGCACGAATCTCAGGAACTCCGGGACCTCCTCAGCCACGCGCTGCTTCAAGTGCTGGGTGTCCATGCCGATGGAGACCATCAACAAGACTGGCTGAACACTTCTCCACTTCGGTAACAAGGTGGGAGCTCCACAACTTAACTTTATGGTAATCTTTTTCATATTCTTTAATTTTACATCGCGTCATTTGTGCAAATTGAACCTCAAATCGCTGTAGAATTTGGAATGCGTACAGTTTTCACACGGAGGAGCGGGAAACCACATGCGGTGGGAAGGCAGCCAGAACTGGCGTAAACAATTTCCCAAGCTGTGTGATCTTATATAGGGATGTTTTAACCAACTCCTGCTGATTTTACTTGAGGCAACATACCTTTGAAGCTTCATCTTAAAGTGTTTTGAGATGTGCTTTGAGACTTAATGTGGAAGTTACTCTACGCAAAATGGTACTGACGATGACTGGTGGTAAAAATTATGCTAAAACCGAGATGGAGTGGGTAACTGGCCCACTGCACACCAACGCCTGTTAGCCCCCCACAGCAGAGCTCTCGGAGACCACGACACCCAGACACAGCACGGCTGTCATGGACCACAACGACCACTGTACCAGTGGCAAATGTGGCATCACAAAAAAAGCACAGAGGTGAAGCAGAACAGCGCTACCTTTCTGCAATGCATTTGCCCTTCAATGTTGAATTTTCCTTGTTTTGTCTCACATGGACTGCATTTGGTTTGTTACAAATTGTAAGTGATGTGAGCTGTATTTGGTTTTGTTGAAAAGCAGTTTGAATGTGATCTCAAATACACCACAGTTCTGATAGGTTGGAATTGGGTCACATGGGTTAAATGGCATTGTCAAAGACAGTCTCTCGAATGAAAAACAATGGTGGTTTACTTTTATATGGCAATGAGTTCACAAAAAAGATCTTCAATGTAATAATGTATTGGGCTTGTTACTTTTCAAAGTTATATTAATGTTGTTCTACAATGTTTGGATCTTATAACTTCACAGCTAGATAGGGGCATACAGCTCTTACTGATTTCATGAAGCAACTCAACTCTTAAGTGAATCCCCAGTGCCAGTGCATCTATTCTGGCTGAAGTCACCATCCCTCCAGTCCCTTACAGTCCTCCCCTCCGGTGTGCCCTGTCACACCTCGCTGGTGCATGTGTGTGTGTAGATGCGTCTGAAACTGGCCTTGTTGTCACCTAAACACAGAGCTGCCAGCTCTGAAGGCGTTTCCTGAAAACGGATTCAATGAAACGCACCGCAGCTTCCGCAGCCACCGATTCAGCTGGGAACGTGTTTGTGCCAATGCGACATAGCGCCCAGCACCCAGCGGGGAGCAAGACACCGACCTGGAACTCGAGTCGCTGGCTCCATCCTCCCCTGAAGCCGTCGGGCCCAGCCGCACCACCGGCGAGGCTGCACTTCAGCAGGTACAAGTATTGCTTCTGCTCAGTTTCAGTGAGGGCCGAGTAGCATGGGTAGGGGACCCTGGGCTGGGGCAGGGCCACGGCTCGCACCGCCTGTCCCTGCGGGGGACTCGCCGCCGGCCCAGCATGCGCCGCCGTCCCGGGTCGCGCGGGGCCCCGGGCCGTGTGGGCCGCGTCCTTCCGGGCGGCCGCCGGCTCCTCCGCTTTCCTCGGGCTCTGAACCGTGGCGCCGGTCACCTTTGCTCCGTGGACGTCCGTGTCCCTCCCCCGCTTGTGGGCATCTCCACTCGCTCTGCGGATTCACAGGCGGCGTAGAGGAGCACTCTTCATCAATAACACTACACGCGTTCTCGTCCAAGCTGCTGCAGAAGGAGCTCTCCTGCCTTGGCGCGATATTCAAACAACTTTACATGATATAACACTCATAATTATGAAAATAAATACTTTGCTGTGTATTACTTAAAAGTCAACTCCTTTAAAAGAGACTTCTGGTCTCAATGGAAAATCATCTAATTATAAAGGACGTTTATGCACAGTGTAGATAAGCAGCAGCTAACAGCAAGTCAGCTTTGCCTTTAAATGTTCTTGCATCAATGCATCATGACATTGCTGCTTGCCAATACTTGAACCCGTGTTTTCAAGCGCCAAGTGACAACTGTGCATCACTAGATAGTAAAGCGAATTACTACTTATCTGAGGAACTCGACTGATTAAATAGGGAGAGGCAACTCAGCCTTGCACGACGCTGTCAACACGAGGCCATCACCTGCGAACTGCCTCCCACTGCCGCTCCAACGCTGGGATGAATGAAAGCTCCTCGTAGAGGTAGTTTGAGAAGAAGACCCCGACCCCATTGCTGGGATCCACGTCCCTAGACACAGACAAAGATCCCCCGTCTAGCCTCAACAGACTGTTGGGGCAAGTGCTGTTAGCGAGCACCTATGAAGGCCGGAAGGGTACGCGAGGGGGTGGGTGGCCAGCACCACGTCCCGAGAGACCACGTGGTCACACGCACCACGAACACGGCGGTGATGAACACAAAACCGTCGTGGGCCGGGCACCGTGAGCACTTCAGCACCCACGTCTGGGTGGACAGGGGACTCGCTCTGGAGGCTGTCAGCTGTCACTCACACGCCACTCGCATCGACCTTACCCCCGTCACTCACATCACTCGCATACCACACACATCCCACTTTGTCCACAAACAGTTTTCAGTTTCATTTATTAGGTGTAGCCCTGTGAGCCATTCGGCTCTTGAATCGTGTGCAACCGCAACAAACAAAAAACATGAACAAGAAAACATCTTAAAGTGACTATGTGACTAAGTACTAACAGAAAATCCAAGAAGAGACAGAAAAATATTGCAGAAAAAGCACCGTACACCAACGCTGTGTGCAAAAATCCCAGTGGGATGCAAGTCAAACAACAACAACCACAAGCCAACTTCGGTTAAGGCCATCAGTCTAACTCCGTACTACAACAAACAAACATGGCCAAACCAAAAAACTTACCGAAACCACCAAAATAAAGCCATAATATCAATGTAACCGTTATCATAGGAACTGGCCGAATTTTCACAATAAACGACATAAACAACATGTACTACCAAACCCTGCAGCCATAAGCTGGCTACATGAGTCACTCCACAACAGCAGGAGCATCAGTCGGGAGTATTAACAATTTTCAATGCACTTGCTGGTACCGATGAGCATGGTTGGCTACGGACGGTGCGAAAGAAGTTCAATATACATACAACATAACTGAGGGGGCATAACTTTAGCAGTTACAGTACTTTACTTTGCGAGTTCAACAAAAGTGACTTATGCGATAACCACCTGAAATGAGTAACTGTCCTCAAGTAACCGTGACGAGGCGACGCGTTCAACAACCACTCACTGGCAATGTTGCCTCCACATCGCCCAGCGTGGTGAAGCTAAGCAGTGGCTGCGCCTGCATGTCGCTGGGATGCATAACAGGTGCTCTAGGCTGCTGGCTCTAGGCTGCTGGCTCTAGGCTGCTGGCTCTAGGCTGCTGGCTCTAGGCTGCTGGCTCTAGGCTGCTGGCTCTAGGCTGCTGGCTCTAGGCTGCTGGCTCTAGGCTGCTGGCTCTAGGCTGCTGGCTCTAGGCTGCTGGCTCTAGGCTGCTGGCTCTAGGCTGCTGGCTCTAGGCTGCTGGCTCTAGGCTGCTGGCTCTAGGCTGCTGGCTCTAGGCTGCTGGCTCTAGGCTGCTGGCTCTAGGCTGCTGGCTCTAGGCTGCTGGCTCTAGGCTGCTGCGACAGAGAGCCGAGCCCATGATGTCTGGACTGAACTCTTCCCCGACATCGGTGCTCACGGCCTTCACAATGCAAACCGCACTGGCTGGAGTGGTGAAGTATGGCCACACGACTCACGGGGGGCAAAACGCCACCCCCCCCCCCGGGGTCACGCGAGGTCACGGTCACGGTGACCCCGGCGCGCGACTCCACCCACCAATCAATGTCCATGCTCGTGCCTCTTCCGGGTCGTGGGTCACGCCGGCGGAAATGGCGCGGGCCCCACGTTGTCGCGTTGGGCCCACGTGGAGGCGGCAGTGGTCGCAGCAGCAGCGGTAGGAGGAGGCTCACCCAGCAACACGGAGCAGCTCCGCCTGGCCCACGACCCACACACACACAAGGGGCGGCAGCCCACCACCGTCACGCCACAGCCGGGAAGCAGTGGTTCGCGCATTGCGCTAAAAACCCGGCCACCCAAGTTGGATTCCCGTGTCTCTATCCTGCACTTGACCGTCACGGCGAAGTGCAGTACAGTCCGCTCTACAACAAACTCTGCCCATAGCCGGTAGCGCCTTTAGCAGTGGATTGACAGAATTGAATGCGACAATAAAAGCAAGTTTACAATAACAATGCAGTACCATTGTGTATTAACTCGATTGCACCACCACAAACAATAACAAGCCCGGGCTTCGGACGACAGCCGTTCCAGTTAATGGATGTTCGGCGTACTGCAAATAAATACAAAATAAAAACGTTATTCCAATTACCAGCTAACGTTTAATTCAATATTTACTGTTTTATAATGAAAGCACTCCACGTCCTGTATTTTTATCTGAGTCGGCGTGAAGCAAGATTTGGAAGGTTAAAGCTAATCCTGACGCCCTTGAAATGTCACGACTGTAGCTTCTCGAAGACGTCCGAGAAACGAGGGAACACGAGCGGCATTAACAACGTGGAGCCGTTCAAGCGCACGGCTCACCGAATTCCATAGACAAAAAGAGCATCCAGCTTCAGAGTTGCTAGTGCACATAGAATGAGAGCAGATTCCAACCCCTCTCCCCGAGCCCCCCCCACCTCCCTCCCCGCCGCTCGCATCTGCAGGGAGGCGGCAGTGCGCGTGCGCGCCCCGTGCTGCTGCTGCTGCTGCGGGAGAAGCGCCGCGCCGCGTCTCGTGTCGCCGCGCGCGCTCCGCCTGTGCGTGCGCTCGCCGAGTGGTATCTTATTAAATATCCACACGAGAGACAAAGGCGGACGGGAGTGCCGTGGTAGTGGCCGTGTTGGCCTACACCGCTCCTCTACCACCACCCCGTAACAGCACTTTCCCCGACAGCTTGCGTAGCGCTACACGGGGGACCTTTGTTTCTACACGCGAGTCCGTGCGCGCCCCCCCACCCCTCGCGATGTGCGCGCGCTTCGAGGCGGGGGACGCGCGCGCGTGGTACGCGGGGCCGCTGTCGCGGCGCGAGGCGCACGCGCGGCTCGCGGCGCGGCGCGCGGGAACCTTCCTGGTGCGCGACAGCGTCACGAGCCCCGGCGACTTCGTGCTGTCCGTGCGCGAGGCGGGCGCGCGCGTCTCGCACTACATCGTGAGCCGCCTCCCCGCCGCGCGCGCCTTCCGCATCGGGGACCGCCACTTCCGAGACCTCCCCTCGCTGCTGCTCTTCTACGCGGCGCACCACCTCGACACCACGACGCTGCGCGAGCCCGCGGGCGGCGGAGCACCGCCCCCATGTCAGCAGGTGCCGCGGGGGGTGCGCTCGGTCGAAGGGGGTTGCCGAAGGCGCGGCGAGAGACGCCGGGTAACCCAGGGGCAGGGGGGGCAAGCCAGGGGCAGCCGTGGGACAAGCCAGGGGCAGGGGGGGGCAAGCCAGGGGCAGGGGGGGCAAGCCAGGGGCAGCCGTGGGGCAAGCCAGGGGCAGGGGGGGCAAGCCAGGGGCAGGGGGGCAAGCCAGGGGCAGGGGGGGCAAGCCAGGGGCAGGGGGGGCAAGCCAGGGGCAGGGGGGGCAAGCCAGGGGCAGCCGTGGGGCAAGCCAGGGGCAGGGGGGCAAGCCAGGGGCAGGGGGGCAAGCCAGGGGCAGCCGTGGGGCAAGCCAGGGGCAGGTGGGGCAAGCCAGGGGCAGATGGGGCAAGCCAGGGGCAGGGGGGCAAGCCAGGGGCAGGGGGGGCAAGCCAGGGGCAGGTGGGGCAAGCCAGGGGCAGGTGGGGCAAGCCAGGGGCAGGGGGGGCAAGCCAGTTGGCAGGTGGGGCAAGCCAGTTGGCAGGTGGGGCAAGCCAGGGGCAGGTGGGGCAAGCCAGGGGCAGGGGGGCAAGCCAGGGCAGGGGGGGGTAAGCCAGGGGCAGGGGGGGGGCAAGCCGAGCTGAGAGTCGTGCAGGGCGAGGGGCGCAGCTGCCCCCCAACCCCGTGTTGTCAGGACGTGTGAATTCATGGACTTCATGGGCCCTGGACTGCTTCACATGAGTCCCCACGACCCCCAACTTCATTGTTCCACTCGCCTGTTGCTGCCTTCCCCACTTGGATGTTGCCCTTTGGGGGGGGGGGCGGCTGGCACGGGTTTCGAGCGGGCTGGTCTGATGTCTTCTCGTGGTTACCTTTGTTTCCACGGTGACTAATGTGGGTCATTATTCATGCTGGCAGAGATGAAGGTGGAACATCTTACCTAGCACAGTGGCTATTCGAACCTCCGATTGGCATGATTGGCTACGTACGGTGTGAAAGACGTTCAAGATTTTAGGTTGGTATAGTTGCAAATATTTACAATGGTCCTGACCAGATGTGTGATTCTATAAATGTAAAGAACAATAATGCGATGTAGCCAGGAAACCCTGATTAAGTCTAAAGACTTTCCTGCCCGAGGGTGGTTGGCAGATTCCTTTTCGAGGAGCTATTCACCTGCCGGATGATTGAGGAGTCCGTGGCGCTGAGTTTGCGGTCCGTGCCGTGTTGCGCAGGTGCCCCCGGCGTTGGCGAGCGCCCCCATGGACTACGTGCAGGCGCTGTACGACTTTGCCGGGAGCGACGCTGAGGACTTGCCGTTCCAGCGCGGGGAGGTGCTGCTGGTGCTGGACAGGCCCGAGGAGCAGTGGTGGACGGCGCGCAATCGCGCGGGGCGCGCGGGCATGATCCCCGTGCCGTACGTGGAGCGCTGGGCGCCTCCCCTGCCGCCGGCGCCCACCCCCCAGCCTCACCGGGGCGGCCGCGGGCCCCCGGAGCCGGTCCGCTGCACCCCCCCGACGCTCGCGGGCCCCCCGCCCGCCAACGGATCGCCGCCCACCTCCGCGCCGCTGGGCGACGAGGCTCCCGCGGAGCTGTCCGGGGACGCCGGGATCGGGAAGGCGGGCAACGGCGCGGTGGCGTCGCGGCTCTCGCAGGACGCTTAGCGCCAGGGCTCGGCGGGATTCGCCGGCGTGGACGCGTGCACTGGGCCGTCACGCTGGCTGTGCCCGGAGCGCGTCACTCGACCGAGAGCCTGTCCAAACGTCGGTGCTCTCTTGGAAAAAACTGTCAAAGTTATTTCCTGCTGCTCCAATGAGCCATGTTGAAGCATTGGTGCTCATTTCTTGTTTACAGGCCTGAGCCAGTGGTGGAAATTCCCTATTCCTATGGTGGGGGTGAGTCTTATCCGTAGGACAACCATTGTTGACTTCCCCACGGAGTTGTACTTGTTATAACCACCCTGAAAGAATGATGGGCTTAGTCAATTGCCCACCCAGGATATCATCTCGCGACCTTCCGCTCACTCTACCACTCCGAGCCACCGAGCTGGGGTAAAATACAAGGGAGAAAAAGTGAACAACCGTCATCGTGGAAGTGGCAAAGTATCACCGCAAAAATCGGGATTGAATATTGAAACTCGGAGCTCGGTAGCACATGCCTGTACCACGGCAGTTGTGCTGTGATGTCACAGAGCAACGGTGCCGCCACACGCGATGTACATCGTGTTGATTCAGGTTTCGCGTAAGCGTTCTCCCTGTGTGTGTGTGTAGGGTTATTGAGTTGCAATCGCAACATTCTCGAGAAAGTCACTGTCCACAGAAGGATCCTCCTGAAGAGAGTCTCGAGGCTTGGCGAGGCCTTTCCTGATTGACTTGAGGACTGTTGTCAATGCAACAATCTTAATGTTTCATATAAAACGTGTAAATTACGCAGAAACAGTGGACAGTTGTGTGCCGCAGTAATGGCCGTGAAATGTTTTGGTTGAGACCTCGGTGAATGAAGTGGTGGTTTTGGAACCCAGTTAACAGGGGCCACCAGGGGGGCCCCGCCTGCCTTGGAGTGGCACGCACATCCACACCCTCCGCGTACAGCGGCATGAGTAGGGTGAGACAGCGAAGCGCAGACCTTGGGGCCATGTGTTGACTGCAGCTGCTGCCGCTGCTGCACGATTTAGAAGGATGAAACGATGACGAGGTGTGGTGGCATCACCTACGCTGTCCGTGACGACCTGAACGTCAACTTGAGTGAATCCCAGCCACTCCGAGGGGGGCACACGGGGCCGTGTGGGGCTCTGTCGTTCATTAGCGTGGCATCGAATGCCCTTCTGGGTGTGCGCGGGTGGTTCTTGCATACACATTAGTGAATGGAAACTTAAAGATCGATGTCCAAGTTTCAAATCTACACGACGGCTTCGGGTGATGCCGAATGAATTGCTGCTGCCTCCGTTGTATTTGCGAGGTGGGTGGTGTGGAGTTGATTTGGCGTGAGAGGCACCGAAGTTGATCGTATGCGCTCACAACCACGGTCTCGCAGGGAGTGGTGGCACGAGCTCGGCTCCATGGTACAGACGGTGACGAAGCGCAACATCGCCCCGCATGAGGCCCCAGCTTAGCAAGGCATAGCCCATGCTACAGTCACCATTAAACTACAGAGGAGGGATGCACGGTAGAGGTATTTAAGAGGGGTGGTTTGGGTGTGTTTGGGATGTTGTAGTGGTGATGGTAGAGATGTAGTGATAGCAGGGTGTGGTGGTAGTGGTAGGTTGTGGTAGTGGTTGCAGGGTGTGGTAATGATGGTATGGTGTAGTGTGGTAATAGTGGTAGTGATGGTAGGATGTGGTAGTGATAGGGTGTGGTAGTGGTGGTAGCGGTGGTTAAAGAGGCTCGTGCCCTGGTGGTGAGGCGGTGTTGTGATCTATAGCACGCGGGAGTTAGTCCCTTAAAATGACTGCCTGTGAGAGAAGCTGTCGGCTACAAAGCCTGGGAGAGCCCGGTCTGTGTTGACACGGGATCGTCCCACCACAGCAGCATTCCCACACTGCCGTCTGTAACGCCGTCAGACAGCTGTCCCGATAACCTTTCGTGGACTGTGACACGCGGCCCCTCGAAGCATCGTAGTTCCAGGTGCTCTGCCTGGGGATGGTGGCCCAACCCACTTCAGCTGAATAGGGCGCAGTTGTGATTGTAGTTCTTGTATCAATAGCCGGTTCATGAGGGAGAGAGAGGGAATGCATTCCGCATCTCCTGAATCGGACCACAACGCAGCTCCTGGCATCAGCGAGCGGCGGGCGTGCGCGGTGCAGTGCGTGCAGGACACGCGGAGAGCGGGTGCAGTGCCTGGAAAGAAGCTGCACATCGCAGTCCTCGCTGGCCGGATGAGATCGGGGCGCCGTGGTTTGGCGATTTGAAGCCCGGTTCTCCCTGAGCTGCCCCTCTACCCTCCCTGTAATTTAATCTCCAACATCTCCCTTCCTCCCTCCCCACTTCCACTGCCCCCATTCACTCTGACACGAATTCCCTCCCCGCCCCCAGCCAACCCCCATGCCCTTCCTGTTGCCTTCTCTCTCCATGTCTCTCTGTTAGATCCATATCTGACAGAGAGGGTCCTTGCCTATAAACATCCGGCAATTCACCATTATTGGTTCAAGCAAGCCTATGCTGATGAAACACTGAATGTTGAAACCTGTTTGTAGTTTGTGTTGAACCAATGCTGCCGTGTGGCTGATGGGATGTTTGAGAAATACTTTTATATTTTACGTACAGGGGCAGATATTTTAAAGAGGTGAATCGTCTGCTTATTTATTCTGTTACTTATATTTAGAACAACAATGGCAAATTCTGATTTTGTGGCCTGGGTCAGGTTTAGTCTGGACCAGGTATCACATCTGTCGATGTAAGTAGCATAGAATATCTCCAGGGCGCCACACAGAGCTGTGAAGCATTCATCTTGTTTACATTATTTAGCACGTGCAATTTAACACGTGGCGCTGGAGTCTTGAGTTGGTAGCTTGTAATGCAAATGGCATTAAGAGCTGTGACTTAACATGGAGTCTCGTATTTAAGTACTTTGTGACTTGTGCAATGGAATTAGTGTGTTCCCTGCGGTTGCCATGACTTGGATTTTACTTGTGTTCGTGCTCCACCAGTTGTGGTCTCTGAAATTACGTTTAGACGCGGCTTCTCTGAGCCATAGGTTGGGCATCGTTTTGGAGGTGTGGATTCTGCGCAGGGGAGCTCAGTCTACAATGTGATTCACGTTTGAAGGGGCAACCACTTTTCATAGATTACCAGCAGCTACAAAAACATGAAAACTGGTAGAAAATTGAGGATTTTCAGTGATTGCTTTATATACGTGAATCGGCCCAAGGTTTGTGTATGAGCGGTTAGTTGTGTGTGGTTTATACAATGTTGTTGTTTTGGCGAAACATCCCGATGCAGGACCCTCCTGAAAAATAGTCTCTGACTCAGTGTGGCTTTCCTGGGTCAATCAGTAATTATATTAATTATTGTGATGGTTTGTACAAGGGTGGGGTGTGGTTTGTGTGTGGTGGAGTGCATAGTCTGTGGTTCGGAGTATTTTGTGTAGATTCAGGTTGTGGGTTTGTATGAGGATGGCATGTGGTGTGTGGTGTGTGTGGCTTGTAAGAGGGTTGTTAAACGATAACGGGTAAAACTGGTAATCGTTTTCAGAATCGGTTACAAAATCCGAAAGTCAGGATCCGATAGCCATTCCAAATGGAGTTTCAGTAATAAATGGACCGATTGGGACGCGCGAACGTTCAATCGACACGGTCGACTGAGTCACGGAGGTGTGTTGTGTGTGCCCTCGTTTTTCAGTTCAAAGTTGACCAGATTCCCTGGCCCTGCTGGTGGCAGGGCCAGGGAATTTGGTCAACTCCTCCACGCTGACTGTACGTGTTGGAATATGTGAGCGCACCGACACTTTACTCCATCGCACGTGAGCTGGCGATCGACGAATTGTGGTCTTACCCATTTATGAAACTTCAACCGCTGCACCAGGAGGTTGAATTGAACCGGCGACCTTTGGATTAAAAGTTTAGTGTGCGAACCATAACACGATGGCAGCTCTCCGTCCGTACATATGTTGTTTTTTTTCCAGGCACTCGTTTCCTACCAGAAATACAAATATTACAGGAGGAATTTGCCTGTGGGACCCTCCTTAAAAGGAATATTGAAAATCAAACATTGATGGGCAAATTAATCCCATTTTGCGACAAAAGAATATAAAGTTATTGACTTATCGATCCAAGAAAACGTCACCGTTTCTCAAGGCTCGTTTTCAGGTGGGCCCTTCATGGCAACGTTTAACCAATTCTATGATGAGGTATGCGTTTGTACGTGGGAGGAAACTGGAGTACCCAGATTAAATCCCACGTGTATAAGGGAAAACAAAGATCCACACAGATGGGTTCACAGGCTCATCTGTGCTGCAAACTCATGGCCACCATGTAGCCCAGTGAGTTTGGGAGTTTTACAAAGCTACATGACCCACCAACCCCTTCCCTCCAGAGCGCGAGATGAGAAGTAGTTGAACATAGTTTTATTTATGTATTTATTGCTTTGTGTTGAAACCGTGAGTGATTGATGTTGGATGTTCCGTGCACTGTGTAAAAACTGCTTTCACTTTTTTAATGTGGATGGAAGGATGTGTGAAAGACGACGCGGATCATCTGCTTAATTATTTTGCAATTATATTCTCCACAATGACGCTCATGATTATTTCGTGTTTCGTTTACAAATTATGGCAGTGGCCTAAGTATTATTCTAGTGTTGTCCGAAGCACTCTTTATTTTTGCAAGAGTGACTCGCACTGAATGAACCATTGCCAATTGGTCCTAAGTCGTGTCATCATTTCTCTCCCAGTGCTGCAAGAGCTGCACTGCCTCTATGACATCAAAACTTGTTTCTGAAGGTGGCAAGGGTGAACGTGTGCAGCTTCCTGGACAAACTCGCAAACAAGCCAGAGCCCTCCAGCTGTACTCCAGCCCTCCTGCACAGATCCAATGGCTGTGGTGACGTTAGGTGAAGAAGTCCCGCGTGGCCAAGAATATCGCGAGCTCGTGTGGAGCATAATGCCGAAGGGGTTTTGGACCTGAATCATTACACACAAAACATAATTCTCGACCTTGATCTTCATGACTAAACTCTTGGGACGTGGCACTGCGGTGCCAACATTCAGCACACGCTTTGCCACATGGTCGTCAAGTATCTCACAGTGAAGTCACACCAGGTGCTGCATCATAGCAATCTCTTCGTGTCTTTTCGAGAAGTGATCACATAAAAATGCGCGTGTTGTGTTCAAACCGCGATGGAAATACAGGGTTATTACCGCTCCTCTGACTTGCGTTAGTGACTCGCTGAGCGAATTTTGTGCGTTATAAATCGAACTCCTCATCACTGTATTATTATCTCAAGCACCAGCACAGGACTGGGCTCTCTAAATGCTTAATGGCATGAAGCTATGCTCGTGTTCCGGGTGCATCTCTGCTCCTTGGCTTAGAGGCCTCAGAGCCGTAGATAGCAGTAGGCAGCAGCTTCCGATATCATGGCCCAGCCCTTGGAAGATCCCATTATGACATTGTGTGAACTAAAGCCCAAGGCACAAGTGAAGCCAGAATTCCAAACCGTGGCCTCTGGTGAGGGCAGCTTCAGTGCAGACGATGTCCATGGGAGGCGAGGGCAGCGTGTACATGTGCGGTGCCGCTAATGCTGCGTCTGCAATGTTTCCAGATCTGTCCTCTGGACATGCAGTCTGGGCACCATGACTGCCAAGGATCATCGGAGCTGCTATGTACCGTGAGGTCACCGCAGGCTAGGGCGTGTAGCTGAAGCATCCACCACCTTTGTTTTTAAGAGAACTCTCCATTGTGCCGTAGGCTGCAATGATATTTTATTCAAGGGTATTGGTGTTCATGTGGATCGTGGATCTGCTAGTATGAAATGCATGCCATCTCGAGTCATGGTAAATCTGTTGTTGTAAATGAAGGGGAAAACTCCCTTGTATTTTCAATTGCAGTGTAATTTGACCGTGCATCCAAGTTTTGCGATCAATCAATTTGTCCATTTCACTTAATTTTTGCGCGTTACAAATCGTATTATGATCATGAAGATATTACACTTTGTCGTGTGGATATCCTGTGTTCACGTATAAATTGACGGCAAATAAAATGACCACATGGCAAGAAGTGCAGTTTGTGTGTTCCCCCTGAGACACGTTGACCAGCCTCAAGGCTCCTGGTGTCCCATCTCCTTCAGCCCCTCGGCGTGCGCTTCAGTCTCCCGTAGCTCCTACCGCCTCCACGATCCGTGTCACCGGTCTGCTGGTGTTCACTTTCATCTACAGACGACATCATTCGAGACCCAAACACCACATCTCCTGGCTTTGACATTCCTCCTAGAAGACAACTGATGTGTCCATCAACCGCATCAAAATATCAACAGGCCAATGCACACATCTCCTTCATAAATGGAAAAGCTCAGGGGCGGTTTCTTCATTAGGGCGATTGGGCGACGCACCACCAATGTCATTCAACCACAGTCACGCTAGCCGTCACTGTGCCTCTGGATATAGTCCAATCAGCGTCATGCTACGTTCTGTGGAGTACCGCCTCTTTTTGGGCGATTTCCCTCCAGCTGAGAATCGCCCCGAGTGGCCCCATAGACTTACATTCAAAGATGTTTTTTTTCGAACGGGGGCGCTGCAATGCATTCTCTATGGCTTCCGGGAGGGCTCGCCCTAACGTGCTTACGTCATCATACGTGCTTACGTCATCATACGTAAGCACGTTTCATCCAACAATATAATTTGTCGCCACCTAGTGGAATCTTTAATAAAAGAAACTTGAGTGGTTTGTTTTAATAGTGAGTATAGAAACAAACAAGATGTATTGTAAGAGTCACTTTATTTTCCATTAATATTAAAGAAGTGAAGTTGCCTTTACATGCTTAAGCTGTTAATTTATCCATTGCATGGGTGGACCTTATCCTTATCAATCATCCAGACATTTGCCCCCCCCTGAGAGATTTTGCAGGAGCCGCCACTGGAAAAGCCAAAGTAGTGCGGTTATAGCCGTTCCATCCAAACTGTAGACGGTAAAGTAAACCACGAGTCTGCGCGCCTTCTAGGAAGGAGGGATAGAACAGCTACCTACACAAACTCCTGAAGCCCTCTCGTCGTGGTACCAGCAGACCTCGACATTGGCATTAAACTACCGAACATATTGCTGCCATATGCAAGAATAGAACCTCGCTCTACCCCATACCTAAAACCCTTTTAAAAAACCCACCGCCCCACGATACAACACGGCCAACGCCGTTCCCGATCCGAGTTGGCGGTCTGCGGAGGCTTCCGTGGTGGGGCGCCAGGCTGGCTGGGTGTGGGAAGTGACCCACAGCTTGAAGCGGCGCCCAGGCGCGCGCGTGGCGCAGCGATCACGAGAAGTCCCCCGACAGGGGCAGCGCTGCGCTGCACGTGGAAGTGCGACGTAGAACTGTTACAGGCGCTAGGATTTAGAATCGTTTTCATTTAGAAAAATGCGTTGAACGTTTTTGAGGGTTGAGAGTGATGCGCGGGTCCAGAGACTGGTGACCTCTGAGTTGAATGCGCTGTAAGGTGGGTTCACACACACAGGGAGGGAGGAGGACCGATGCAAGTTAACATTCCGCTGGTGGGCAAAGACATCCCCAACGTTTCCACTCTGTCACCTCCATCCACCACTCCTTCAAATCGTCTCTATGGAATCCCGGCCGGGTTCTTACGGATCGGGATTCCCAGCGCGGGTCTCACGGATCGGGATCGAAAATCCTGGCGTGGAGCTCACGAATTGGGGTCAGGAATCACGGCCTGGATCTCACGGATCGAGATCGGGAATCCCAGCCTGGATTTCACGGATCGGGATCTAAAATCCCGACCTGGATTTTCCGGATTGCGATCGAAAATCACGGCCTGGATATCATGACACGGGAATCCCGGTATGGATTTCACGGATCGGGAATCCTGGTGTGGATCTCGGTTCAGGGTTATGTCGGCCTGGGTCCAATTACATAAAACAACGTAAGTAAATGTCCGCCCATAACTCACGTACTGTTAGTAGCAAACTGAAGAGAGACTTTTTACGGCACCGGTGGGCGTCTGCATTCCGGACTTCACAGATGGAATGTCACTCCGGTCCAGCTAGAAGAGACTCCACTCCACTATTTCCTGTGCCGCGTCCTCGCGCCCACAAAGAGTTTGGTGCAGAGATGGAGGCGCAGTGAGAGGGACGCGGGGAGGAGAAGCAGCACGACGACATCGGAGACACGGGGGAGACACGGGGAGGCACGGGGGAGACACGGGGAGACGGACGGCACGGGGGAGACACGGGGAGACGGACGGCACGGGGGAGACACGGGGAGACGGGCACTCGCGTCGGTACGGACAGAGGCCACTCTCTCCCCCCCTCCTCCTCCTCTGTGTCTCGTGTGTTTGTATCCCATGGTCTCGTGTTTGTGTCTCATTGTGCAAGTGTGTGTATGTGCACCTGTGTGTGCATCGTTATGTATGTACGCGTGTAAGTTTGTGGGTCTTTGTGTCCTATATGTGCGCGTGTGTGTGGGTCTCTCCGCGTGTGTTGTTGTTGTGTGGGGCACCATTCTTTGTGCCCGTGTGGGGATCGGACTGCGATTCCCGCTCACAACCAACATTGCACCGGTCCTGGGCCTCCCCTCGATCGACTCAACCTTAAATGAGTACGTCTTGGCGATATGTAAACATGGCCATTAGGGAGACAAAGGCGGCCGAGCGTGGTGCCATCCACCCCCTCGTGTGCTATTTCGATCCGGCCTTAATAGGTGCTCGCTAACAGAACTTGCCCCGACTGTGTTAAAGGCCACACGGGGGGTGGGGGGTCTTTGTGTCTCTGTGCTGCGGTGTTCTACTCTTGGACCCCTCTAATGGAACATCTGTGCCGGTCAGAATCATTCAGGCTGGCCTGCCTACGATCCATCCTGGGCTTAACCTGCAGGCTGGATTGTGTGAGGAGCTCACAAATCCTTGCAAGATGTGGACACAATCCCATCGGTGAGCTCCTCCGGCAGGCAAGGCTGCGTTGGCAGGGTCATGTAGCCCGCATGCCCAGCCACCGCATGCCCAAGTAGCTTCTGTTCGGCCGGATCGAGGGGGCTAAACGGGCGCGGCACGGGCTAGAGAAGAGATGGAGTGATGTGGTACGGGAGGACGTGGAGCTGAGTGGACTTGCCGATGACTGGTACCAGCGGTGTCAAGATCGGCCTCTGTGGAGGAGGAGGCTCGTGAAGGACGCTACTGGGCAGTTGGAGGCAGTCGCCCTCCAACAACAACGGAGGGCAGAGGAGCGATGCTCACAACAACGAGCGGAGCACCGGCAGGATAAAATAAAGCAAGTTGGTACAGCAGGGGATACAGCTGGTGCATCCGCCAATCATTTCAGTCAGCCAACCTATGGTACCTGGATCTGTCCTGTAACATGCTGTCAGGGAGCCTTCGGCACTTCACCTGGCCTCAAGGTGCACCTGGCCTGGCACAGGCGCCGTGGTGACGTCACCGTCACTTAATAGCAGGTCTTGGTCTCTTCTTGACGTGCAGCACTCGTGCTACAGCCACGGGCATCTCCACGTGCCATGGACCTCTGTGGTCATCTCGGCCTCAGCTTGGTGGTGTTAGGTGTAAACAGCCACAGTGCGGCGAGGATGATGATGTGTGTTTTCTGTGGCCAGCATCATGATCTGTGCATTTACATGGCGCTTATATAATAATTTATCTTGGAGAGCCACACTGAGTCGTGTGACCATTCTTCAGGAGGATTCGGCATTGTTTTTTTTATTTTAAGATGTTTTTAGCCAACTAATGGTGAGTGGTTATTATATAAGTCGGAGGTAACCGGAGCACCCGGAGAAAACCCACGTCTGAAGAGGCAACTCTCCCTCCCCGTACACCCACGGGAAGGGAGTTTACAACATTTGTGCCGAGATCCACCAACCCTCACCTCCACGGTGCTTATCACAGGTCACGTGCGTAGCCACCGCCGCCCGGCACAAATGCCTCGACAACTCAAAGTGACTTACGTCAACATGTTGTCTCGCACATGCTAAGGGCACGCACCCCACTTGATCTCTCCGTTTTGGTACATTATGCTGTGTGACACGCACCTGTAGTTGTGTTTCTCGATGTTGCATACATTAATAATAGGTTATAGTTGTTGTGTATTGGTCTGAGAGCTGTGTAAACATTAAACCACAGAGGTTGCGTTTCACAATTGATGTGCTGGGTGCGTCATTGCATCGCGGTGGCTGGAGATATTTTCATCCAGCGGTGGATTCACAGACGACCAAAACAATATTGCGATGTATACAGACAGCCATTATGCAACTGCACTGAGCAGAGTTGTACAGTGCTTCAACTTCTTATTTCGGTTTTAAGTTGCTGTGAAGAACAGACGCGTCCGGCTGACCTGGGCAGGCTGCTGTGTGCAGCTCCCACGGTGCTCACACTCAGGGGACTGGGATTCCTCTGGCTCGTCGTCAACAAGACGCGCCTCTCTTGTGCACGCCAGCCACACAGCCGGATCACAATCAGCACGCCCTGCTTAATTATTAATTATTAAGAGAATCTTCGTATGTTCAAATTATTTCGTTGACAACCGTGCTAATCGTAGGAAGAGCCTCCTATTTTTCTGTTTCATGTGCACAGTATTCGTGGTTTCCCTATTTGTGGTTTTCCTATTCGCGGTGAATTGGCAGATACCAACCTCACGAGCTGATCTACAGAAAACAGAATTATTTCTCACAGATTGGCCTCCTTCAATGCGCAACAAGTTGTGTTTAACATGGGCTTGACTCGCAAGACTAAGTAAGTCATAATTAATACATATACACAATACTATTACGTCATCAGTCTCTTCGTCGCCTGGTCACGTTCCACCAAAAAAACACTTGGTCTGACAATATCGTTGAGCGTTGCTGACGATGAGGCTGCGAGTAGCAGAGACGAGGGACAAGAGCCACGGTGGATCTGCAGTCGATGCCTGAGCCGGCCCATGCAGGCGTCAGCTGCTGCAGAGCAAACCTCCACACGTCGGGCCATCTCGACCTGCAACAGGGCCAGGGAACGAGCTACGTCTGCAGTGAAGTGAAAAGAGGACTATCCCTTGTCGGTCCTCTGCTCCAGTGGCATCTGGTGTAGAAACCGTGCACAGCCGACGGTGGTCTAAGCACCAACACTGAGCGTGCATAGGGAGGCCCGTGCCCCTCACAAAATTAACGCATTGGCGATGTTTGTGTCCGTGCAGGTGCCATGGCGACAGTGGTGCTGGTGCCGCTGGTGCTGCTGCTGTGCATGACGAGGGTGTGCATGGGTGCGGGGGTGGCTGAGAGGTGCGTGCGACCTGCCGCGTGCGAGTCCCTCGCCTACAACTCGTGTCTGGGCGCCGCTCTGCCCTACCCGCAAACGGCGCTCGTCCTCGCCAGCGATTCGCGCTCGCAACACGACGCACAGGCCAACCTGCAGCTCTGGGCAGGTATGTGTGTGCGGCGCCATGTACACAACGCACACAGAATGTAAATGACACGCACAACGTACACCGGTGCACGCAACAAGCACACTCGTGCGCCACACACGTGTGCCACACTAGTGTGCCACACAACGTACACCATGTAGAGAACGCACGTGCACGACGCACGTGCACGTATGCAACCCGCACGCAACTTATAAGTGCAATGTACGCAAACGACACGCGTGCGCAAAGCGCGCACGACACGCACGTGGCCGGTTGTTGCCGTGCGAGTGACGCGGCGTGGCCATGTGTTACAGAGCTGCGGAGGGTGCCGCGCTGCTGGGAGGTGGTGCAGCCGCTGCTGTGCGCCGTCTATATGCCGCGCTGCAGCGCCGGCGTCGTGGAGCTGCCGAGCCGCGCTCTCTGCCACGCGACGCGTGCGCCGTGCGCCGTGGTGGCGCGCACGCCGCACGGTTGGCCCGACTTCCTGTCCTGCCAGCCCGAGCGCTTCCCCGACGGATGCCCGGTGAGTCGCGAGCGACGAGTGCCTGACCCAACTCGCTGGCCTCCCTCTCACCCCTTGCTCCCGTCCTCACCTGCCTGCGCGCTAGTGGATGGCAACTTAAAGATCTACATCAGTGTGAATGCCCAGCGACAGCTTCAGCTGAGTGAATGGCTGCTGCTGCTGCCTCTGTGACACTGGCGGGAGAAAGCACAACTCGCTGTCGGCTCGTGCCATGGTTACTCTGCCATCTAAATCACCAGTTGATGCTGAGCTGTCAATTTTGTGCGGTAACTTGACTTGCGATTGTATTGATATATCCTCGTCTGTTTACATTTGGATGTTTCTGGAACTTAATGTCACTGTGAATAGTATCCAAATGTAATTTGTTCAATATGTATTACTTAATGTTTGTGTGAACTACTTTAGATTCCTTCTGTAATGTGATTGTTTTGCTCTAGTTGTTGCCCTCTGATTGCTCTGTTGCTCTGCTTTGTTTGCATGTTATTGCTCTTGTCATTTTGGTGACACAGGTCACTCTTCTTAAGCAGTCTCTTGAATTCTCACTTGGTCGAACAAAATTAAAGCTCACCATGTAATCTCTGCACAGTAGGGGGAGCACTTTACCATGTGCCCTGTAATGAGACTTACTTGCAAGCCTGGCTGTGTGTTGCTTCTCGGTGTTGTGCCCTTGCTAGTGACCGGGTGTTGTGTCCGTGTGTTGTGGCCGAGCGTTGTTTCCCTGTGTTGACTCTCCCTGTCTCGTTGAGTCCCCACCTGGTGAAGCAAACCAGAGTTGAACATGAGCGCGTGGTGGCGGTACCGCTGGGCGTGTCTGGCGTCTGCAGAACACGGTGCAGAGCGTGCACTTCAACACGACGTCGAGCTGCGCCGCTCCGCTCGTGCGCACCGACAACCCCGCCAGCTGGGTGCGCGACGTGGAGGGCTGCGGCCTTCCCTGCAGCAGCCCCCTGTACACGGCCGAGGAGCATGCCGCCATGCGCACGGCCACCGCGGCCATGGGCGCCCTCGCCCTCGTCTCGGAGATCTTTACCCTGGTGCGGGCGGATGCATTGCGCAGCGCACAGCACGTAGCACACAATGCACAGCATGCAGCGCACCGCACACAGCACGCAGCACACAACGTGCAGTGCAAAGGGCGCAGCACACAGCAGACAGTACGCAAACGCACAGCTGTTGTTTTCATGGAAGTTGTTCATGTTAAATAGATTAAAAAACAAATAATGCGCGAAGAATTTTTGTGGTGGAGTCCTGTGGACATTTTTTGTGGGCCCCTCTATGGCACGTGGGGCAGCATCCTGCTGAGTGAGATTTCTGAATTGATTCTCGAAACAGAGATATCGCGCCAAAAATACGCCTCGGCATAATTTGGGAAAAGACTTAAAAAAAGATACATTCCAAATACAAATTAGGGTGAAATCAATGGCAGTTTTCATAGCAATGTGAAATTTACAGGTTTGAGTTTGCAAATGGAGATGAGCACTGCCCCACACCCATGTCAGCAGGGAGACTTTGACTTAAATAAGATTGGAGTGGTCTTCACGAGTCTAGCGACTAATCAGAAACAAGAACTGAGAGATTTTGATTTAAAACTTTCGTGACTGGTTTTTTCGGTAAAGTCACGTAGAAGGGAAATAATAAAATAATATTAATATAAAACAATAAAAATTCTCACGACGTTTCGACTGCAACACAAGTAATCATCATCAGCTGTGAAATCCACAGCAAGAAAATTTGATAATTTGTGTTATATTTATATTATTTTATTATTTCCCTTCTACGTGACTTTACCGAAAGAACCAAGATTATGACTGAGAGATTGTTAGTACAGACCTTGGAGGTCACTGTTAGCATCGACTGTGCAGCAGTTGCTGGATCTGGCGGAGGTGAGAAGGCGTCGTTATCGAGGTGCGGCGGTAGCTTCAAAGGCTGTGGCCACGACGACGTCGCAGTGTTGATTAAGAATTGACTGGAGTGTTGATTAAGAATTGACTGGAGATTCACGTGAGAATGTCCCACGTCTTACACTCGAGTGCTGCGTTGTGTTGCCCCATGGACTCGGCGTTAAGGAGAGGAGTGAGATGTTGGATGCGAGTGGAGAGCGAGCGGTGCGTGGTTGCCCGCGGTTGTGGCGTGCCGAGGAGAACGAGGTGGTGGTGGTGACCGCTGTTTGCGCAGGCGACGTTTGTTGGCGACTGGCAGCGCTCACGGCGTTACCCGGCCGTCGTGATTTGCTATATCAACGCCTGCTTCCTGGTGGCGAGCGCCGGGTGGCTCGCTCAGTTCCTCAGCGACGCTCGGCAGGACATCACATGCCGGCACGACGGCACACCTCGCTTGGGAGAGCCCACGTATGGCCCGCCCCTCTCGCTTGCTCGCCACGCACACACACACGGCCATCGTCACTTGCACACTCATTAATTCTATAACGCAAGGCTCCATGCATGCATGTAGACTCATTGTATCATATCGACACAAACGCTCTCATATTATAACCGGCTGGGTGGCTAAGTGGTAGAGGGGAGCAGTCCATCATCCATCTCTCCGCGTCAAGAGTGGTTTCCCTAATGGATAGACCTGATCTACCATATTAATGTGTCATTTCTACCAAGAGATGAGCACTGCCTCAGTACTCAATTGGGCAGGATGTCACTGTGACCCGTGCGTGTGTGCGCAGGTCAAGCGAGACGCTGTCGTGCGTCATCATCTTCGTGCTCATCTACTATCCGCTCATGGCGGCCGTGTGCTGGTTCGTGTGTCTGGCGTACGCGTGGAACGCGTCGTTCCGGGCCCTGGGCACGCCGCAGCGGCCCTTGGCTCGCAAGACATCCTACTTCCACCTGGCGTGCTGGTCGCTGCCCTTCGTGTTGACGGTCGCCATACTGGCACTGCAGCAGGTGCCACCCCGATGCTCGATCTTGTCGCTGTGGCGCCCCGGGTCGCTCTTGCAAATGAGGCTCATCCTGGTCTCTGGGGTTATTGTCTGATGACGCAAAATCAACTTGAGAACTAAAACAATCCGCTGTTCTGCAGAGAGTATGTGATAGCGAGTGTGTGTGTGTGAGAGCGAGCGTGTTCGCCTGGGGAGAGGTAGTGTCGCGGTCAGCAAGCTGCGCTACGAACCCGGGGACCCGAGTTCTATTCCTGATCATGGCCAACACCAGTGACGGTTATCTGAACCGGTCCTGGGCCTCCCCTAGGTCGACTCGGCCTAAAATGAGTACCTGGTGCGGTGTGTAAACATCACCACGAGGGAGACAAAGGCGGCTGGCCATGGTGCTGGCCACCCACCCCCCTCATGTGCCGTGCCGGCCTTCATAGGAGCTAACAGCACTTTCCCTAACAGTTTGTGAAGGCTATATGGGGGATCTTTGTGTTAGCCTGCGCGAGTGAGTGGAGTTTGCATCATCTCTCTCCCGCTGGTCGCATGGATTGTTCTGTAGGTCCTCCTTGTTTTTCCCTCCATGTTTAGACACATGCGCTAAGATTTGTTGGCTGCTACTATAAATTCCCACGTGTGATGATTGAGCCACTTCGATCAACGATCATGTGCGACCAGCTTGCCTCTGAAAAAGAGCTCATATCTCAGTGGGCTTCACCTGGTAAAATAAAAGTTAGTTTAGTTAATAGTTTAGTCGAAACTGCTCCACTGGTTCAGTCGCTGGCTCGCTCACCGGCGGTCATTCGACTCCTTTTCACTCTTCTGTCGCTACTACTGTGGTTACTGTCGTCGTCAATTTCACTCATTGACTCCAACATCATTGTCGAGGACTCAGCCCGACACTGAAGGGTCACCTCACTTTGCTTAGATTTGAGATTCCCTCGCACCATCTCTTTTGCAAGCTTTCATAACAATCTTGCCCATTTCAAGAAACATGGTAACTCTTAGGTGCTTGCGAAACAGCACTTGCTCGAGCAGTCTGTTAAGGCTATGGGGGGGGGGGGGGGGGGGTTCAGAAGTGAGTGTAGCACGAGCACCTGTGAGTGCAGTGAGTCGAGGAGTGAATGTGTGTGTGGTGCGAGTCGAGGAGTGAATGTGTGTGTGGTGCGAGTCGAGGAGTGAATGTGTGTGTGGTGCAAAGTCGAGTGAGCGCATCACGAGTGCGTTGTGTGCGTGTGTTCCTACATGTTTCCATGTGCAGGTGGATGGAGACTCCATGTCTGGCGTGTGCTTCGTGGGATATCGCGACCCCCACTTTCGCGCCGGCTTTGTGCTGGCGCCGGTCGGTGTGGCCACCGTCGCCGGGGGCTACTACCTCGCGCGTGGTGAGTTGACGTCGCTCCGGCTCTCGCTGTGCAGCCAACTTTGATCAATGCGCTAATTTATCCAGGAAAGCCTCACCGATTCTCAAGGGTCCAGCTATGTTTTTTGCATTATAATAATGATCTTTGCATTTATACGGCGCTTGCTTACATGCCGCGGCAACTCGAAGCGCCATACATCGCAGTTCATCTCAAACGCTCGAAGGGGGGCACCCCGAGTGGCAGCTGTCCCCGTGCGGTACAAAGTGACTCCACACTGCCCTGCACTCAGGCATTCGCCTCCTCGTAGGGAGCGATGATCATGACACTGGTACACAATGGCCTACTCTTCTTTGAATGACATCACGGAATCTTTCATGTCCACTGTGAAGTGGACTGCACAGAGTATTTTATGGTTGATATACATCGTGGTATTAACCACGGCAGCCTTCCGAATTTGAACCATGAACCTCTTCAACAAGCGACGAATGTGCTGCCGCTGGGACAAGTCTCTTAGCTGCACGAGTCTGAAATGCCGCGTGGTTACCCGGGAGATGGGTGTTGCCAGTGTGCGGGGCGTAAAATATCACCACTGGGAAGACAAAGGGGGTCGAGTACTGTGCAGGCCTCATTTCTAAAGTGAAAACTAATTTCTTTAGAACTGCTCTGTTTAGTTTGCTGTCCTTCACCCGCACCTCCGATTAGCGCGGTTCGCTGCGTACGGAGTGAAAGAAGCTCAGCGTGCATACAGGCCTTTGCAGGTGCTCGCTAACAGCGCTTGCCGCAGCAGTCTGTTAAGGCTATACAGGGGAACTTTGTATTTTTTAAAGGTGTAGACATGTGGATGCGTTCGTGCGTCTACACTTTTTTGCACGTGGGTTGTTTCAGTTGTTTATGCACTATATTATTATGCACCCAGTTACATTCCTGGCCACTTCTAACATCAGTGGCAAATGATATTGGAACTTGTCCCCGAGTCTCCCCTGGTGGTTACAACCGTCAGTGATTATCTCACGCGGTGTATAAACATGGAAAATGGGGGCACAGGTGACTGGTTATGTATGCTGGCCACTTCACCGCCTCGTGCGCCATGCCAGCTTTACCGCATTCTCGCCAAGACCATTCGCCCCAACAGTTTGCGTGGCTACAAGGGTGATCTCTGCGCTCGTGTGTTCAGGGATGTTTACGCTGTTTCGCATAAGAAGATCCCACCCCGGGCTGCTCAGCCAGAAAGCGTCAACCAAGATCCAGGAGACGATCGTGCGGCTCGGTGAGACGATCACACAGCCTCGCCGAGCACATGCCGGGTGATGAATGTGCGATGCGGCTACGAGTCTCCGAGTCCCTGTGTCCCCTCGTCCCTTCGTCCCCATGTCCTGCAGTCCCCATGTCCCCATGTCCCCGAGTCCTCCAGTACCCGAGTCCCTGTGTCCCCTCGTCCCCATGTCCGGCAGTCCCCCAGTCTCCGTGTCCCTGAATCCTCCAGTCCGCATGTCCCCATGTCCCCGAGTCCTCCAGTACCCGAGTCCCTGTGTGCTCGAGTCTTCACCAGCTCATGTCACGGTCGGTCCGGGTGCAGTGAGGTCGTCTCATGGGTCACGCCATGAACACCAATACCTCAGTGGTCGGAGGATTGTTCTGTGAGGAGCAGGCTCATGTAAGTCACCACTGAGCAGGTGGAGGTATCGAGAATAAGACAGAAAGTTGGGTGAATGATGGTGGTGGTAATTGTGAAATGCATTAAAGAGGCTGGAACACACGATCCAGAAATACAACAATTCTACAAATAAATTGAACGCTGCTCTGTTATGCACGCACATTGATGAACTACACTGACGAGGGTGACTGTATGCTATGTCACGTGATGTTTATTCTCACGGGTAATGCAGTTTCAATATGAAATAACTGTTTTAAATTTCCTCTGCAAGCATTCATCTGGAGGGTGTAACGGTAAGTAGTGTGTATCCGCCACGGAGCCATGTGAGTATCGCATGGATGCATGACGTGCCCGCTCATGTGTGTTCTCACCAGCGTGGTGCACAGCTGTCGTGCAACTGTCAGCGTGGCTGTAGGTGCGGCTGTGAGTGTGGCTGTCAGTGTGGCTGTAGGTGTGGCTGTGAGTGTGGTTATAGTGCGGCTGTAGGTGTGGCTGTAGGTGTGGCTGTAGGTGCGGCTGTAGGTGCGGCTGTAGGTGCGGCTGTAGGTGCGGCTGTAGGTGCGGCTGTAGGTGCGACTGGGAGTGTGGTTGTCAGTGTGGCTGTAGGTGCGGCTGTGAGTGTGGCTGTAGTGCGGCTGGAGCTCGGCTGTCAGTGTGGGCTGTAATTGCGACTGGGTTTGCGCTCCACTGCTGCCCTACGTTACGCGTCGGTATCTTCCCTTTGAGACAATGGCACAAAATGAAGTCTTTCCACCGGTTACTGTCCCGTCCCAGCTGTGGAGATCGTTTTTCACCGAGCCAATTCTACACCCATGTTGAGGATTCTGTCAACCATACACAACCATTTCGTCTCGTACACCACACCGTGTTTGGCCAGCACACTGGAGGTCACAATAACTCGCTCAACCACTCACCCATCCACTCACCCAACCACTCACCCAACCACTCACCCATCCACCCACTCACCAACTCCAGGTCATATTACTTCTCTTGTTGCTTCTTTCCTTGCACTGCTGCACTGAAATTCCCTCCCACTTTCTCTTCTACCCAAGCTCTCATCATAACCTCGCTCACTTCAAGATACCTGTTGACTCTTATCAATTACAACTTTGATGGTGCTGTTTGTTGCTGGCCACTTGACGTTTTGATCCTTTGGGCCTGTGCTCGGCAACTGTCTAAAAAAGTATCCAGCGCATCTTTGGCCTTCCCCTTCTGTCTTGCTCTGTGTTAGGCTGGAGCTCTCTCTGTCGGATCTTCTTTGTCAGTGTCATGTCTTGGCTTAGTTATTTCCTTGGTGCTTCTGTTCCTGCTGCTCTTTTCTGCAGTTTCATTTGCACTGTTTATATCACGTGATTGTTTCCGTGTCCTGTCTCGTACAGACGATCAGCGTAGAGGTAACAGCATTTTACTCACCTTGCATTTTACACAAATCGTGAAGGATTGCATCCGCAGTTGGACGTGCGGCGTGAGTGGCACTGGTTGACTGTGATTGAGGAATGGTCCCGTGCCCAGTAGCACGTGTGAGCGAGTGAGCGAGTGAAGTTCTGTGCGCTGCTGCTGCTACTCAGCAGATGCCTCCATCGGAACCCAGAGCGCTGGTCCTCTGTGCCATCCCCATCGGAGCCTCTGCTCACCCGCACGGGACTCAGCAGGCGCTTCTCTACGCGCCTGTTCCCGCCGCAGTAGATTAGATTATTACTGTTGTTGTTGTTGGAGTTGCTAATCTAGTTGTTCCTGTGGTTGTTTCAAATGTGTAAATGAAGAGAATACCCACCGCAACAGATGTGATAGTGGGCAAGGCCGAGAGCTCTTGTACATGCTATACACGCCTTTGTGGTGTTAAATCCAGTTGTGGTTGATAACCCTAATTGTGGTGGTAGTTACGGTTGTTATGTTCATTGTTGTGATTGTGGTGGTGCTTATTGTTTTGATTGGTATGGAAGACGTGGTGGGTTGTTGTTGCGGCGATATTATTGTTGCGGTTGTCATGAGTGGCGCTGCGCATGTGTGCTTGCATGTGTAGGGGTGTTCGGCGTGCTGGCCTGGGGCTTCGTGCTGCTCACGTTCGGCTGCCACATCTACGACTTCCTGCACCGTGAGCAGTGGCAGCGCAGCCTCCGCGAGTACATCCTGTACGTATCTCCTCCTCGACACCTGCTGCTGCTGCCGCCGCTGACGCCACAACCGCCGTCTTGAAGAGTGACGCTGCTCCCGTGTCGTCCCACGCAGGTGCCGCTCCAACGTGGACCTGGGTTTCGTGAACGCGAGCGCGGGTTCGGGCACCGGCCCGGGCTCGCCACGTAAGTGCGAGCTGGGGGCACGGCCCGGCCTGCTGCTCGCCGTGGGGAACGTAGCGTGCGTGTTTGGCACCGGCATCACCATGAGCAGCTGGGTGTGGACGCGTGCCACGCTGCACACCTGGCGGCACACCTGGCTCCGGTACGTGGCTCAACCGGAACATGGCGCGCGCGGTGCGCGGTGCGGTGCTGCCGTGTTGTGCACGTTGTGCCGTGTAACTCCGGGCCGTGTCTGCGCCTGCCGTCCTCCGCCCTCAGGATCCTGGGCCGGAAGGACGATCGCCTGAAGCGGCTGCACCGGAGTCACATGATCGCGAAGGCGTTTGCGCGGCGTGGTGACATCCTGCACGACGCGCACGCACGCATCTCGCTCAGCCTGCAGAGCGAGCTCCCCGGGGGGGCCGTGGGTACGCACACAAACACAAAGATCCACCCTGTAGCATTTTACTGACTGTTGAGGCAGGTGCTGTAAGTGAGCACCTATGAAGGCCGGCACGGCACACGTGGGGGTGACTGGCTTTGTCTCCCCAACGCCGATGTTTACATCAGCATTGCCCTCCCTTCTCTCTACTCCTGCGAGACATGGACCTCTTTTGAAGAAACGTTTGCGCAGGCTTCAAACATTCAAGCTGGCCCTGTCGACGATCCATCCTGGGTTTAACCAGGCTGGATTTTGTGCTCATAGATGTTGGAAAGATCTGGACACAGTCCCATCGGTAAGCTTCTCTGGCAAGCAAGGCTGCACATGTCCAGCCACTACATGCCTCAAAAGCTTTTATTTGGCCGGATAGTGGGCTAAACAGGCGTGGCACAGGCTATAAAGGAGATGGACTGATGTGGTACAGAAGGATGTGGAGCTGATTGGACTCACCGATGACTGCTACCAGTGGTGTTAAGACTGGGCCCTGTGGTGAGGCTCGTGAAGGATGCTTATGGGCAGTTGGAGGCAGTCGCCCTCCAGAAACAGCAGAGCACAGAGGAGTGACGGTCACAACAACGAGCGGAGCGACGGTCGAATTAAATGCAGCGAGGTGGTACAGTGAGGGGCACAGATGGTGCGTCTGCCAGCCATCTCAGTCAGTCAACCCATAACACCTGGGTCTGTCACGTGACTTCCTGTCAGCGAGCCTTCGTCACCTCACGTGGCCTCAAAGTGCACCTAGCCTGGCACAAGCACTGTGGTGGGACTCCTGCCATTTAGTGGCGAATGGCATCTGTTGTGTATATGTGAGGTGTCTCTGTGTGTGGAATCTGTGAGTGTGTACATACTTTCTGTTTATTTTGTGGCAGTTGGGATGGATCTGGACCTGGATGATTCTGGGAGCGACTCGTCATCCTGGATCAATCACGTTACCAAGATGGTGGCACGAAGAGGAGCCATTTTACCCAACGTGTCACGCACACCCACACCCGGTACCATACACGAGACACATGCTAAGCACACACTATACACACACACTATACACACACTACACATACACGCTATGCACACACATTATACACATGTTACACATACATGCTACACACGCACATTACACACTTGCTGCGCACACATTACACACATAATACATACACACGCTACACACCTCGCACATAATACGCAGGAACACAACACACATCCCGTACACACGGTACATAGCAACACGCAATAGTTGGACCTTATTGTTGTTCGTTGTTGCTGGAACGGATACTTGGCTCTGTATCAGCGATTGCCACAGCCGCACGCGATTCCCTGTGTGCGGAGCATGGGAGTAACAGCCGAGTCTGCACGTTCATTGTCTGTGAGCAGAGCCCTCGGATGTGAAGGCGCCGGTCGCGCATTCCAAGCCACATCACCGCTCTGGCACTCACCACCACAAGAAGAAGCGACGCAAGAAGCACAGGCCCCGAGACCTCGGCTCTGACCACGACCTCCTCCCTCACGACCTCGGCGCCGACCTCCCGGCCCCCGACGCGACCCCAAGGGTGCCGTGGCCCACAGGCGGCGTCCCCCGTCTCCCCAAGCTCCCGAGCAGGCCGTTCCTGGTGGCGGCCTACCCCGGGCCCGGGCATCCGAGTTCATTCTGGGAGGAGGGCGAGGCCAGGCAGGAGGAGGAGGGTGGCAGGAAGATGTGCTGGGGACAGCCGACGGCCGGCGCCACGGCCGGCGCGCCCCCTTGGGAGCAGCTCGTGAGCGCGACGCGACCGCGGCACCAGCCCGGGGCGTTCTGGGAAGGCCGGAGGGAGGCGGGGGTTCGCGACGCGCCGCCGGGTATCCCTCGCGCGCCGCGCAGCCTCAGCCCGCGGCGTGATCGCCGCGGCGAGGCCTTCCGCGCGGGGAGGCGGTGGTTGCCGGCGCAGAGCGATGTGCCGCCTCCCGATCCCCCCCCTTACTCGGCGGGTCTCCTGCCCGGCACGCTGCACGAGCACGGAGGCGGCGAGCCTCGCGCCGATCGTCGGCACCACCACCACCACTCGCAGCAGAGGGAGGAGAGCCTCTTCTGAGGCAACGGGGGCGGCTCGCTCGCTCGGACGCCTCCGGTCGCCGCTGTCGACCTCGAGTCGGATCCCCGGTCCGGTGTCAGACGCGGGGAGTCCCACATCTTACAAAAAAATTACATCATCCGTTTTCATTATACGTTCAGCGGTTTAAATACTCGTATTTAACAGGACGTGAAAAGCAAAGTTCAAACGATTTCCTGCTCATGAGCATTGAGGCATTGGTGCTCATCTCCTGTTTACAGCCCTGAGCCAGTGGTTTAAATTCCATATTGTTTTGGTAGGGGTGAGTCCATCTGCATAAAGTGGTACTCATTTGATCGAAAATGAAGGGGTGATGGGCCGCGTCAACCCCCAACCAAGATTTGAACTTGCAACTTTCCGAATGCGAGCCACTCTCACTGGCATTGGGCCACGAGAAGCATATACCCACGTCTTAATATTGAAATCACTGCGCCATCACATCCAGAAAGCGCCATAGGTCTTGTAGATGTATCGATTGCGTGGCAAGGATCGTGTTAATGAGTTGAACGTGTGTCCTACTCTTTGGGTTTTTCGGTAAAGTCACGTAGATAGAAATAATAATAAAATAATAATAAATCACGACGTTTCGATCGCAACACAAGCAATCATCTTCAGGTGAAAAAATACAGCAGGCGGACTGCTGAGGCAGGAAGAAATGTAGCGAGAGAGCTGCTACTGCAGCCAAAGGTTATAAAGATTTGAGATGGGTACAACCCAAGGGTAAGTGGGCGGGGCTAGAGATGGAATTTGCAAGTAAGATCGCAGAGCGAGGTACACCTCGGCCATTGTGTTGCTCGAGATTAGTCTGCTGATAGAGAACAAGGGAATTTGTCCCATGTGGGATGAGAAGCTTCACTTAAAGCGACTCCACTAGTAGCTGTGATGGCACAACCTGGGAGCTGTTCCCTGGAACAGTGGTGCTCTACTCACCGGGAGCCACTTTGGAAAGCTGATTCATCTCGTGATTTGCCACTAACCATAACACAATTGGAATATAAAATATACAAAATAAATTCTGAACGGGTTGGACACATGGATGGGGCTGTCGGGCTGGGGGCAGCATTCAGGGTAGGAGATGAAGGAGTTGGTGATGAGGTAAGACACTGTAGTAGGGACTTGTCGCAAATGTTAACTTCATGGAATTATTAATACCTTTCATAGAGATTCTGGTTAATTTTATTTTGAGAAGGAAGCTTTCTGACTTTGATTCAAGTTGTGGGTGTAACTGGGGACGACGCGTGCCCTAGCGCGGAGCTCAAGGTCTCGTGGTCTCGTCTCTCACCACAGCCTGCCGGCCTTTGCCCGTCTCCTCGAGCGGTGCCGTGGAGGCCGCTGTTTGTCTCGACTCGCTCGTGGCCGTGATGGTGCCGCGTCCCGTTCACCAGGCACTGCAACCGACTCTTGCGCGTTTGGTAGGATTTCATAGTCGTGCGGATGCCGTTGCGTAGACGGACGCCTGCGCACAGTGAGTGTTGCGGTACGACTGGAGGTGGGACTGCTAAAGGACGTAAAAGTATAAGGCTTTGTGCACTGAGCGGCGATGCGTACGCGTACAAGCCAGTAACGGCTGGTCATTAGTGACCTTTGAGGTCTGGCGTCACTAGAGAAACAGGAAAATTGCAAAAACAAAACTTGTACATTGTAAAGTTTATAATAACACGTTTATCTGATGTTTTACACTCCAGAGTGTATAGATCAGCAAGGGTGGCTGTAGTAACGGAATAAAGCAAAGCCGACTGCGCACTGGCCTCTGGCCCACACGGAGGCCGTGAGCATGGCGCGTGTTTAGGCCCGGCGACACTCGCTGCCGTCACCGCTCCAACGACTCCTCTCCAACGCGTGTTTCTGCTCTTACTCGTGCAGTTAAACTTTTTGCCTTTCATTCAAAATAACGCTGTTAAATGTTTCATTGTAGAATTTGCATGGAAAATTACTGTGAAATATTATGAATTGCTACTTAGCCAACGATGGGAAACGGTTGTTGTTGGACGTTAAAAGCCGTCTTCTTTCCAGGGTGGATACTGATGAAGTGTGTAGACGGTACTCTTTTTTATTTTTGCTTCCGCATGCAGCGGTGCACTGGCAAGCGGATGAGCGGTGTCACCGTGCGAGCCTTTACTTGCATATCCACGGCGCTGACAGATCAGGGAGTTGGGGCTGGGGGCACAAGGGAGATCGATGATGCCCGTGGTAGGGATTCGCGATAGGGACTTGTGGTACAGAGTTGTGGTCCGAAGTCACGGTCTGGAGTCATGGAACGGTATCACAGGAGGGAGTCCACGGTAGGGAGTGGCACGCTGTGTGTGGCATGGGCGAGTAAAGCGCTATTGGGGAGTCTATGGTCTCCCAGGTGCGGAGTGTTTCTGGTTGGCAGAGGTCACTGGCATTAGGTTCATGATGGGTCCTCAGTTGACTGAGCGTGAGCTACGGTCGCCAACTGTCTGGTTTTGACCCAGGTTTTCAGGTGGCAGGAATTGATTTGAACCGAGCTCTGCTTCCAGTATTATGTTGCAACTGTATCACAACAGACTGCACAGTTTTAATAGACCCAGACCGAATGAGAAATGTCTGGGTCTGATCGACAGTGGGAAAGGCAGCCATCCTCGTGTGAGCTGCGCAGCGCTTCCCTTCTTCCCAATCACCTTCACCTGAAATGTGTTGGCTCGTAATAATGACCCAGTTTCGTTTTTCCCGGTTTGTGACGTTCAGAACAAAGAGGTTTCTTGTAAATACATGTCCTTCCGTCATGAAATATATATCTGTGTATATGTAGTATTGTTTAAAATGAAGTTACCATACATTTCTGGTAATGTTAATGCATTAAGACTTGTGCTTAAAGGAACAATTTTAGAAACTGTAATTCGCAGGCGGCCCTGCTAGGGCCAGCCGTGCAGCAAAGGTCTGTTACGATCGCGTGGCATTCCGCGTGCGTTTATAACATTGTATAGATAGAAGTGTTCCGCTGATGAAGGAAAGTGATGCTTATCTGCTTCACATTCTCCATGTATCTGGTGGTACAAGTTAGATGTTTCAAAGTTAATCGGTACATGAGTAAAAACCATCACCATCAGGATGGTTCGTGACAAATCTTCCCAGATTTTATGAATGTTCATGCCGTGTGATGAATCTAATGTTATCATCTTCAAAAACTTCAATATTGCTGCCTCATCATAAGCACACATTTTCCGAGATTAAGGTACATGCTGTAAAACCGGTCCCCAGCCTTTTTGTACTGCGGATCGCCGTCAGCCCTCAACGTATTTGCACAGAACACGGCGCAGTAAAGCAATCCGGTGATTTGTGAAAATGACCGTGTCTGCAGCACCTCCACGGAGCACTCCTCGCACGGTCTGGTTGGAGCCTGCACCAGTGCCGTGCAGACCACAGCTTGGGAACCACCGCTGTCAAATGTTCTAACTATGCCTGCGTCGTTCACGACCACGGTAGCTAAAGCGTTTCATTGCAGCGATACAAGAACATTCGACTATTTGTACGTATATAGGGATGAGGCTCGCACAGATGAGAGCAAATGCAAGCACTGCTAGGCGAGGGAGACTTCATGGATTCGTGCGAGTTCGATTGTAGTACTTGGCTGCCCTGGGCAACTTTTACAAAGATATGTTTTTAATTAGTTTTTTTACCAATGCATCTTGTTTGGGACTTCGCCAATGCAGTAATGTTCAACTGTCCTCATATGTGCATTTTTTTAGATCTGTTTTGTTACATGGTCCAATAAACCAATTTTTTTTAATACGTGGAATTTGCAGACCTGCCTCAGCGCACAGTCAACGTTCACTGCAGAATTTACATTCACTGCGACTTACAGGGGCTCACGCGTGAAACATGCTGTGGGAGGATTGGGACGAAACCAGAGCACCCGGGACAAGCTCATGCACAACAGGGAGATAACATACAGCACAAAGTCGAGTCGCCAATCGAACCCAGGTCCCCTCTTGCCGAGTCGCACGCGTCACCACTGCGCTGCCACCTCCCTGTCGCTCATGATGCTCGGAGTAGAGCCCTTCAGTGCTTTGGCAACAGTCGCGAGCTCCAAGTCAGATTCACGATGCGTGGTTGGTGGTTGTTCAGGTGAAGATGCGGCACTGGAGTTGGTGGTGCTGGCTGCGTCTCTTAAGCCACTCGTGGATGTCTTGCACGTGTTGGAGTTGTACGGCTTCATGGGACAGCTGGCTCTCGTAGATGCTTCGGGATAACTCTCAATTATTGTGTTGTAGTCTTCGGGGTAATGTTGTAGAGAGTCTTGGTCCAAAGGTTCAGTCGGTAGAGGAGATTGATATGCACTCACAAAGGCATCAACAGGAGCGGCGGTTGTATCGGTGGCGGTTGTGGCCCGCACAGACGCTGCAGTGGTGATATCGGTCACGCAAACCATTCTGTCGACCTTTCTGGCCACCTGCAGTTCCCAGAGCAAACACACGCATGCATCATCAAACACCTCTCGCACATGCAGCGGACACGTCTGTTCACAGGGTAGAAATGTTGGTTTCCATGAAGTGCGCACGTTTTCCTACTTCACTAACTACGTGCGACGCGGGACCCTGCCTGGGTGAGAATCTTGAGCGCGGGACCCAGACGGAGGCCCAGGGTGGACAGGAGATGTGTCTCTGTGAGAAGGGGCAGCGTCTCTCCGTCAATGGCGTGGTGGCGGAACGCCTGCAGGCCACACACGCGCGCACACAAAGACTTAGCAGACTGTTGGGGCAAGTGCTGTTGGCGAGTTGCGCCTATGAATGCTGACACGGCACACCTTTGTCTTCCCAGTGGCGATGTGTACACACACCTCACCAGGTATGAATTTAAGGCCTGGTCTGCTGAGGGGAGGCCCAGGACTGGTTTAGATATTCGTGACCAATGTTGACCATGAGTTGGAAACGATCTTGGGTCGCTGGGTTCGTAGCGCACGTCCACCAAGGAGATGAGTTCAAGTTGAGTGAGATGGAGCGATGAGATCGGTTCATGTGCACGTGCAGAATGGCTCTTCGCATCGCCGGATTGTGAGAGGTGGCGGTGGTTCAATGAAGATGGTGGTGATGGTAGTGGTGTCGGGGAATGGCGATGTGGTGCCCTCCTTTAATCCAGCGTTGTCGAGGCGAGGGCTGGTGGATCGCTCCACAATTGCTGTGAAACTCCCTTCCTATGCGTGTCGAGGAGTTGCTCATACCCTGGCTTTCCAGACGGTAGTACAGCGAGTGGACTAATCGCCATTATTTTCCCATCTGCCTTGCCCCCTCCCTTCCCATGGGAAACCGCCTTGCCCCCTCGTGCAAGGCGGTTTACTCCCACTTGTATAAACACTCAACCTTGATTGAGTGTAAACATTTGAAAATAAAAAACAAATGCAGGACCCAATGTGGCTCTCCTGGATAAGTGAGTAAATCATTATTAATAATGAAATTATTATTATTATTGACGAGCTTTACTACCCAGTTTCGCCCGAGACTTGGATTCTTGTCTTGGATTAATACACGGCCTACGTTGAGGGTGGGCACGCACACTGCGTGACGCTGCCGCATGCGGGTGACATCACAGATGTGACGTCACCACTCACTTGCCGTGCAAAATATATCCATTATTGCGCCCCCCCCTCCCCAAAAATTCAAAAGTCTATTGTTATACTTTTTGCATTGTGTACATTCTGAAGCTACCCACATGCCAAATGTCAAGTTTGTTGCATGTTTGGAAGTATGCTAAACATTTCGAACAGACACATTCACAAATTTCCCTTTTATATATATAGATAAAGCTGCCCATTGGGGAGGCGTCGCGCACCTGCGCAGACTCCGCACACCCAGGCATCGCAGCAACAAAGGTGCAGACGTTGTCCACGCTCCACGCCCTCATGTCTTCCTCCTCCTCCGTGGCGCTCATAGTGCCAGGCTCGCCGTCTTCCGCCATCTCCTCGCCCGGCCCTTTCCCGGGCCGCGCCGGCCTCGCGTGGCTCAACGGGGACAGCGCGGATGGAAACCCTGGTGAGGATGTCGCGATACGGTCACTCCTCGCGTAACCCACGTGCCGGGGAAGGCCCGTGTTTGGCAGAGGCGCCGACGTGGTTCCGTGTCTCAGGGGGGGCGTTGAAGAGTGTGCCGGTGAGGTTGACGGCCCGGGTATCGAGGGCAGCAGCAGAAACTGCGAGGCTGCCGGCAAGCGGGTCGTGCCGCTTGCGGTGGCCACAGCTATCACTGCGGGGTTCCTTGCTGCCTCCATGGCGTCCGGCGCCGAGTGATGCAGATCCACGGATGGCAGGCGAGGGGAGCTGGGCCGGGAAGAGGGGCACGGACACACTGAGGTCTGCGGCGATGGGGACAAGGAGGTGAGCAGAGGAGCGGCTGAGGGTTTTGACAAACTCTCCTGGGAGCTCTTGTCCGCGGCCTCAGCGCGCCGTGAACCGACGTCGCTTGAGTCGCCGCCCTGTGCCGCCATCGAGGCATCCGAGAGGTCGCGGCCGTGCCGCGCGTCGCCCCGATCGCTCCGCTGCTCCTTCCCTTCACGTCCGTCTCCATCCGAGTCACAGCTGCCGTTGTCGCTGTTGTTCTCCAGCGAGCGAGGCTCTCTCTTCATCACTGCCATCGGCGCAGCATCTTGGGTCACGTACGCCGTGACTTTTTGGCCAGATGACTTTCGCGCTACACCTCTTCTTCCCAAGGGGTGTGAAGCGCGGCTGGCCAGCAGCAGCCCGCGAGCATGGCTCACGCTCAGCTGGTGCGTCAGGAGGTGCGGCTGATGCCGATGGCTCAGCTGATGCTGCAAGTGCCGCTGCTGCAGTAGCATCAGCGCGCTGTGACGCGCGGTCTCTGCTGAGTTCCCACCGATGACATGGTGAGTGTGCTGGTGAGGGTATGGGTTGGAGAGGGGTGGAGGGAATGAGTGAGGGTGGGGCTGCAGGTGTGAGTGAGCCTCGAGCAGCCTCTGGTGATTGTGCAGGCTCTCGAGCTCCTTCTGCCGTAGGATATCGGCCGACATTTCCAACCTGAAGTGAGAAAAACAATGAAGTTACTTGTATGAAATAAACACTCATGTCAACATCACTTGTTGATTTACACATGTGTACAGGAGTATTGTAAGAAACCAATGAGTCGGCGAGCCTAAGGAGGTGCGAGCGTGTTGAGAGTCATGCGGGGCCAAGGATGACGTAACGTCACGGGTTACGTAAGGGGCTTTCGGAAAGCACTTTTGGGAAAGTGGATGGAGGCGTGGTCGTCGTTGGGGGCCAGGGTAAGGACCGGTTGGAGTGGGGTCTCTCTCCTCGTCGCGGAGCGGTGTTGGCTGATCCCCCGCTCCAGGCAGACGAGTGAGAGAGCCAAAGGGATAGCCGGGGTAGGGTCCAAATAGTTATCAGTGTTCGGGTGAAGGACCGAGAAAGAGTGCACCTACACTGGTGTGAGTGTGGATGCTGAGTGTGGAAGTGTTTTAATAAACGGCAACAGCCCTTATAGTAATCCTCGTCTCCGAGTGGTGTTATTGCACAACACATGCATAGCAAGCACATAAACGACATGCAAACAATCACTTGAATAAACAAATATCGTAATGTTAACATTGTACAACATGGGTTTGATCAGTTGAAATACATGAAAAGGGTTGAAAATGTATTAGAAATTGTACAATTATGCTGCTGATTTAACTTTAGGGTTTTTTAAAATAGTTGGTTATATTAATGAACGTTTTTTAAGGGTTAATTGATTGCATTAATACATAATTCATATCATATAGAAGTTGTTTATGTTGTCAAGCGCATGCTCACCGGGCCAGGCTGTGCTTGCGCAGGATCCCATGTTGCTGCTGCTGTTGCTGCTGGGAGAGGAGTAGATCGGCTGAGCTGGGTGGGAGAAACCCATAGCCCCCGACTGAGGGACACACACAGAGACGCCAGTCACGCAGGCGAATTAAGATCGAGTCATTGGCCTCCTTGGCAAGGGCCGTCCAACCCTTGGGCTGGCTCACGGCCATAGACCTCAAGGATGCCTACCTGCATGTCTCCATTCTCGCTAATCACCACTGATTTCTCTGCTTCTGCATTATGGATCATCACTGGCAGTTCCGTGTCTTTCACTTTACCTTACTCTGGGTTTTTTTTTACCAAAGTCCTGATGGTCCTTGTGGTCATGCTAAGGCGGTGGGCCCACCACATCTATGCCTACCTGGACGACTTAATAATTTGGGAGATCACCAAGTAGCTCCTGGAGTCCTCGGTGTGGGTGGTGATCTTGGCTCTATAGGCCCATGGCTTTGTCTTCAATGGGGCCAAGTGTCATCTGTCCCCCTCGCAACGCCTATGTTATCCTCAACACTGTCCAGGCTTGGGCTTTCTTCATGTTGGGTTGGGTTGATTCTCTGTTGACCACTCGTGGTGGCTCGGCCCGGTCTTTTCTGATGCTCCTTGGCCACCTGTCTGCCACAATCAATGTCCTCCCTTGGACCTGCCTACGCATGCGAGTCCTGCAGTGGTGTCTTCTGGCTCCATGGGACCCAGGCTCAGGCACTATAGGCCTCTCTCCGGACAGTCAGGGACCTCCACTGGTGAGCCCTTCCAGCCAATGTCAATCAGGGGAAGCCTCTGGGCTTCTTCAACGAGCAGCTTGTGGTCGAGATGGACCTGATCTCCTGCTGACAATCCCTCCAGTATCAACGTCATCGACCTCCGCGCGATTCATCTGGCACTGTTCCATCTGTGCGCAATAGCCTCAGACAAGCGGGTCCTCGGCTGTGACGTGACAGCTGTTGCCATGGTGAACAGGCATGGGTCTTCCCATCACCATGCTCTCATGAGGGAGTCCTCCATAGCTGGGTCAAGGCCCACAGGGTTCATCTAATGGCCAGGCATCTGACTTAAACCGAGATCCTCACCGCCGAATGACTAAGCAGTGAGACCTTAGCTTCCGGCGCGTGGTCTCTACACCAGGTGGTTTTTGATCAGCTTATGCAGCGCTTTGGCTTGCCTGCCGCCAACTGATTTGCATCCGTGGTTGAACTACCGTCAGCCCGCGGCTTTCACCATAGATGCCCTGACATGTCCATGGGACCAGGGTCTTGCCTATCTGTTCCCGCCATTTCCCCTGATACCCCGGGTGCACTGGGATGGGGTCAGGGCGGTTCACGTCACTCCCAACTGGGCTAGGAGGTACTGCTTCTCTGACTTCTTGACACTGGTGGACAGCGACCCTTGGCCACTGCCTTCGCGCTTAAACCTTCTGTCTTAGCGGGGCGTGTGCTACCAAGACTTGTGGGTGTGCTGAAGTAGTAACTAATTGGCACGTTTTGTTTACGTGACAAACCTTACTAATTGGCTGTGTCTGGTGGTGTTGGGATAATGACACATTTATATTTACGCGATTTAACCCAAAAAACATAGATATTGGTCGCGAAAGCTTACGTGTTAAACTGAAGCAAACAGAAATCAAGCAAAAACAGCCGCAATGCAGAAGAAATCAACAAATGAAAAAGTTGGCTCATTCAAATTCACTTTTTTTTTACATTTATCGTAAAATTGTAATTAAGACACTCGCCTGCTGCTGCTGCAGATGTGGGGCACAACGGTGACCCGGGCAGAAAGGGAGAGTGCAGCTGCGCAGCGCCCAGCGCGGAGCGGACGACCGCCGGCGGGGACAGCGAGAGCGCCGCGTGCGCCATCTGCCTGCTCGGCGCGGAGACGCGGGGACACGGGGGACACGAGGATACAGGGACGTGATGGCACAGAGACACAGGGACGGGAAGACAGGAAGACGGGGACACGGGGGACACGAGGATACAGGAACGTGATGGCACAGAGACACGGGGACGGGACGACAGGGAGACGGGGACATGGCGACATGTGGATACAGGGACGTGATGGCACAGAGACACAGGGACGGGACGACAGGGAGACGGGGACACGGGGGACACGAGGATACAGGGACGTGATGGCACAGAGACACAGGGACGGGAAGACAGGAAGACGGGGACACGGGGGACACGAGGATACAGGAACGTGATGGCACAGAGACACGGGGACGGGACGACAGGGAGACGGGGACATGGCGACATGTGGATACAGGGACGTGATGGCACAGAGACACAGGGACGGGACGACAGGGAGACGGGGACACGGGGGACACGAGGATACAGGGACGTGATGGCACAGAGACACAGGGACGGGAAGACAGGGAGACGGGGACATGGCGACATGAGGATACAGGGACGTGATGGCACAGAGACACGGGGACAGGACGACAGGGAGACGGGGACACGGGGGACACGAGGATACAGGGACGTGATGGCACAGAGACACAGGGACGGGAAGACAGGAAGACGGGGACATGGGGACATGAGGATACAGGGACGTGATGGCACAGAGACACAGGGACGGGAAGACAGGAAGACGGGGACATGGGGACATGAGGATACAGGGACGTGATGGCACAGAGACACAGGGACGGGAAGACAGGAAGACGGGGACACGGGGGACACGAGGATACAGGGACGTGATGCAGAGGTGGGACAAAGTCATTGTTATGCAAGTCCAAGTCGAGTCGCAAGTCATCAAATTCATGACTCGAGTCTGACTCGAGTCCAAGTCACATGACTCGAGTCCACATCTCATAGGTGGGACAAAGTCATTGTTATGCAAGTCCAAGTCGAGTCGCAAGTCATCAAATTCATGACTCGAGTCTGACTCGAGTCCAAGTCACATGACTCGAGTCCACACCTCTGACGTGATGGCACAGAGACACGGGGACGGGAAGACAGGGAGACGGGGACACGGGGACATGAGGATACAGGGACGTGATGGCACAGAGACACAGGGACGGGAAGACAGAGAGACGGGGACACGGGGACATGAGGATACAGGGACGTGATGGCACAGAGACACAGGGACGGGAAGACAGGAAGACGGGGACATGGGGACACGAGGATACAGGGACGTGATGGCACAGAGACACGGGGACGGGACGACAGGGAGACGGGGACATGGGGACATGAGGATACAGGGACGTGATGGCACAGAGACACGGGGACGGGACGACAGGGAGACGGGGACACGGGGACATGAGGATACAGGGACGTGATGGCACAGAGACACGGGGACGGGAAGACAGGGAGACGGGGACACGGGGACATGAGGATACAGGGACGTGATGGCACAGAGACACGGGGACGGGAAGACAGGGAGACGGGGACATGAGGATACAGGGACGTGATGGCACAGAGACACGGGGACGGGACGACAGGGAGACGGGGACATGGGGACGCGCAGTGGCGGCTCCTGCAAAATCTCTCAGGGGGGGCAAATGTCTGGATGATTGATAAGGATAAGGTCCACCCATGCAATGAATAAATTAACAGCTTAATATTAATGAAAAATAAAGTGACTCTTACAATACATCTTGTTTGTTTATATACTCACTATTAAAACAAACCACTCAAGTTTATTTTATTAAAGATTCCACTAGGTGGCGACAAATTATATTGTTGGATGAAACGTACTTACGTATGATGACGTAAGCACGTATGATGACGTAAGCACGTTAGTGCATGCCCTCCCGGAAGCCATAGAGAATGCATTGCAGCGCCCCCGTTCGAAAAAAAACATCTTTGAATGTAAGTCTATGGGGCCACTCGGGGCGATTCTCAGCCGGAGTGAAATCGCCCAAAAAGAGGCGGTACTCCACAGAACGTGACATGACGCTGATTGGACTATATCCAGAGGCACAGTGACGGCTAGCGTGACTCTGTGGTTGAATGACATTGGTGGTGCGTCGCCCAATCGCCCTAATGAAGAAACCGCCCCTGGGGACGCGGCTAAATGGGGAACGCGGAATATGGGGGACATGGGGGATGCGGGGACATGGGGACACAGCGACGCTGATGAAACGAGGATGCAGCGAGTCGGGGGCAACCAGCGAGCGGGGTACTACCACAACCTCTGCTAATTCTTGACTGAGAGTTCGTTATGGAGGCACAGCCCCTCTGACCTCTCCCATTGAAGTATCGATGGTTAAACCTCAATCCGGGTGCCATGAAGCACGAGTGGTCGGGTTGGTGAGGGAAATAATAAAACGAGCAACGTTTCGGGCAATGGTCCTTCTGAATAGCACATGCTATATATTTTTAAAGTATGTGCTATGAAGAAGGGCCATTTCCATTTTAAGATGGTGTTATTTTCTCTGCATCCTCACGCCGTGGCTACCTTTCCACAAACAGCCCATGCGGATGCTGATGCAGCTGCTGATGAAGTTGGTGCCTCAGCTGGAGTTGCTGCTGCTGAATTAGACTGGGCTGCGGCAGGAACTGCTGCTGCTCTTGCTGCTGTAGAGGCAGGGGCCCCAGTCTCCTCCGGGCCCCCACTGGCCCCGTCGCTAGGACCTCCTGCACGTCGTGGCCGTGGGGGTCGTGGGCCCACGCAAGAGAGGACGGCGCCGACGAAGAACACGACCGCTCCAAATCTGGAAATGCTAAACAGCGGCGAAGCCCGGAGTCAGCGTCAAGTCACCAATGTCGCTGCTACCGCTCGCGGCACGTGCATATGGTGGCACGTGCATATGGTGGCGCGTGTAAGAATCATTTGTGTACCGTTTATTCTTTTACATTGTCATTTATACGTTACATAAACATCTCAGCAAATTAAACCGCCTTCCATTGCATCTCATACTTAACATTCAAAGGGTACACCCAGTGGAAGCCTTCCAGTGGCCATGAGGGGTGGGCATTCGTCTGCCAGCAGTGCATTCATGACTGCTGCTGTGTGTAATCGCAATTGAGTAATTGGGGGTGCAATTAAAAAAATGTGGACCAGGACACCGGCATACAATGGCCGAGCCCTCTTTGGATGACGTCACGGGATCTTTAATGCCCACAGGTGAAGCAAACGGCGCGCAGTATTTCCACAGTCTTAGCCGGGCTGGGCTGCCTTATTCGAAGGTGCGACCGCTGAGCCACGTCACCCCCCCCCTTCCCCCCAGTAGTAGATGCGCCGCGTGAGGAGGGGGCGAACGCACCTTGCTCGTGCAGGCGAGGTAGCCCGTGGTGGTCGCGTCCGTGGTAGGAGGCGGTGCGGCCCAGGGCCGAGGCGCAGCGAGAGAAGCGCTGCCCCGGGGGGAGTTCGTGGCCGTCTCTCGGCGGGCCCTCAGCCAGGCCCTCTGAGCGCCGCACACACGACGAGCATGCGGCAACATCCATTGCGTGTGTCACTAAACATGGAGCAGAGCAATTGTCTGCTGCTCAAATGAGCATTGAGGCGTCCGTGCTCATCTCAGTGTATAGCCTTGCAGAGTCAGTGGTGCAAATGTCACATTCCTACGGCGGGGGCGAGTTTATCCAGAGAACAACCACTGACTTTCCCACAAGCGCTACTCATTTTGTGGCCTCCGGGGCGTTGATGATGATGATGATGGGCCGAGTCAACCCCCAACCAGGATCTGAACTGGCAGCCTTCCGACTGCGATTGCCTCGTATTGGAGTGAGTGGCAGTGGGGGCCGTTCACCTGTGGGGGAGCCGATGCCTCGGGCCCTCTTCGACGTGGATTCAATCGCCTCCCTTCCTCGGCGCCGGCCCAGTGCAGCACCTGGCCCGAAGGCACGGACGGCAAGAGTCGCGTTGTGGGGCTTTCACTCGGGGCTGGCGTGAGCCGCGTCGCTGCGTGTGCCACCCCACCATCTGGCGGGACTCGCCGCGATCACCTCTTGTGATCGATACATTTTTGGAATTTAGGGTCGTTATTATTATCAGTATTTTTTAAAATCTCTCTCATTTTCTGCATCGTTTATTTCACGTTTATTCTTTTTCTTCTACACATCTCTACGTGCTCCGTAACCCTATATCAAACATTCGTTTAATAATTTATATGAATCAGAAGCAATTTACTTTCACATTCACAACTTGATACATGTATTATGAGCGCAGAAATCGAGAGAGATCCTTGTGGATCTCTCCCACAGTGATGCAACCATCCGTGTTAGAGTACGAGCCACGTACTCTAACACGGAAGATCTCGGAGGAAGTTGGATATCACCGACTTACCATCGGATGTTGGCAGTCCTGCACCAAGAGATAAAATCCACACAAAATGGACACCAATTTGATTTAAAAAGGGCCCGAGCATCATCGATTCAACGCGACTGAGTTTTTAAGGCACTGGCATCGAAACTATCCAAAGGAGACATTTGGGACGTGTGGGGTTAGGGCAACTGAAATAACGGATGAGAAAGGTGACAAATCTGACAGTCTGGATATCACGGCTAATCCCTGAGCATGATCCCAGCCTTAACCTGCAAACGCGCCGCTTCGTGCGTGGAGCACTGGGGGGGGGGGGGGGGGGGCACACGAGGAGCGTCGAGCAGCACCACCACGGGCGCCGCTCGCGGGATCGGCGCGCGCCGCCCAGCTCTGTTCGCAGTGTCAGCCCTCGTGGCCATCAATCTGCAGATTTATCATCGCTGCCACCAAGGGTGGCAAATGCTCGCAATTGCCATCTCGACGCATTTTACTTCTAGATCGCAGGCATGCATGGGCCACGATGCTGCCATACAATGGCCTGTTCTTTGCTTAATAACATCATGAGACCTTCACCGACTGCTGTGAAGCAGACGGCGCATGTTGTATCGGTTAATGTGCCCACCGTATTGACCGGAGCGGCGGCCGGACTCGAACTGCAAGCCTTCGCAGCAGCACTGGGCTGTGTCACCACCCCAATTGTAACCAGGTGATCGTCACGTGGGACGTGAATCGTGCTGTTTGTTGCTGACAGCTTGGCGGTTTGGGCATTTGAGCCTCTGCTCAGCCACCATGATTTAAAAAAAGACCGAATACATTGATTTAATAAAGTGCAGCATTGCCTGTGAAAAAGCTCAGCCTTATCCAGACCACCAGTTCAAGAGAACTGAATGCGTGGCCAATTTGTCGTCGTAGTCCATCAACTCAAGGGGTTGAGAACCAGCGGCGATGGCCATCTCTCCGTGTATATTCAGCCGCTTGCACTCGTGTTTCTGTTGTGATGGGGCTGTTTCGTCATTTACAGACGGGAATTACCGAATGCATGCGACAGATTGAAAATGCCAGTTACAATCTTCGTCTGCGTAGGTGAGCTTGTATTTGTCAATTAATTAACGACATGGCCACTGCATAGAGACCACGAGCAAAACTAGACCTGAAAAGACGCCCAGGAGTGACACGGCCATTCAGCATAAGCAGAATACCAGATGAGTGAGATGCAACAAATCGGATGCCCTGGATATCACGGCTAAGCCTTCGGCATAATCCCGTCCTTAAACTGCAAACATGGAGATTAATGCAGACGGAGAACAAGCCACGCACACGCATACACACATGCAGTCGGGCACCCATATGCACAGACAATAATGGAAAAACATTAAAAACATCAACAACACTGGTGCAACCAAGCCTCACCAGGAAGCCCGTTCTGGCCCACAACGTGAGCCTGGTCTGACATCTGCTCATGCGTTGGGGGCTGCTGATGATTCTTGTCCGTTTGGCTGTTCCGAAATTAACGTTTCTGCTGAAATCAAACACAGCGGATGCAAACAGTGCTTTTGATTCTCAGAGTCATGTGCATTGAGAACAGTGGCTCAGTACAACTGCTAATGTACAAAGGACAGATTCAGCCAAAGCCGGAATCCTGCTGCTGTCCCACATCTGGGGTGGAGTACCCAATTCCGACTTCACTGCACCTGATAGAATTCAGAGTGAAACAGTTGGGGTGATTTCTGGTCCACGAACTCACGATTTCACTCCGATCGCTCACAATACTTGTGGTGAACGTGAAATAAAAAAGCATGCTCCGGCAGGAAGTATATTCATCGTCCTTGCATGTTTTTTGTTTGCATGTTCACCACCAGTATATGTGGTCAATGCAGACACGAATCCTTGCAAGGGTTTATGTTTGGTGTTTTAACATCTTAACACAACTGTTTTATTTTGCCAGAAAGGGTAAACCCGATTCGTATTGAATGTGACTGTCCCAACAACCGCGCAGCGACTGCCCATCGCCGCCTGGACACCCGCAGGGCGGCCCGGGGCCCCTCCCTGCAGGGGCGCCCCCGGGAGAGATGAGCCGGGAGAGATGAGCCGGGAGAGATGAGCCGGCGGGCCCCACCGCCTGTGAGGAGGCGGCGTGGGGCAAAGGTGCGGCCAGGCTCGACACGCCAAGCCAGGCGCATCGAGTGTTTTCTGTTATGATTGGAGTAGGAATTAGAGGATTAGACGTGGGATTAAAGCAGCAAAATATATGTCCTACTACCCTTAGCCACTTTGAGGTTCAGTTTTGATTTCACGCCGTGGTGTTACGGGATTCAACCGTTGTCATTGGCTTTGCTTCATGGAGCTCATCTCCCACTCACGTGATGATTATATAATTTTTGCAGTCGATAATTGGCACAAAAGTAGAGGCAGCAAGTTGGGGGTGAGTGGTTTTGCCCAATTTAACTTGATTCTGCGTTGGGCGTCTCTTGATGAATCGCCCATTCAGACTGCACGTGACTTCTGCTCGTATTTAGCCTGAACCCAACTGGGAAGCCTTTGTCTTCCTTCTCTACTCGCTGCCGGTAACATTTCCTGATGCTCATTGCCATTGGGAGTCACAGTGACGGTGTCATCCGCAAATCTGAGATGAATCACGTGCTCTCAATATTCATGCCTTTGTTTCTCCAATCCAATATTTTGGAAAACATTCTCATTTTATTGTGAACAACTGTGGCGCAGGTGTGTCACACTGTCAGCATATTGGTTCTTCATGTAATCTCAGTGTGGCTGCTCTGTGCTTTTATTTATTATTTATATGCTATATTTAGTCCTGGGTTTGTGCAAACCTGGATGACTGAATCAATGCTCTTTCATCGAGCACAATGGTAAATGACAATCATTCGTTTATTCAAGAAAATATGTCAAGAGATTGACAAACGTCTCAATGACATCAAAACGCACGACGCCAATGCCATGGGACACTTCAGTGCAAATATCAGCAAGAGGAACCGAGACGAGATAATGGGTTGTGCGTTTGGGATCGGGTAGAGGGTTGAGAATGCATACGAGACATGAAGATGCGAACACCGACAAGTCCAGAACGCGTACGTGAGGAAGCCCAAATGGTGGGATTAGGAACGACGTTAAGTTTATTCTCACAAACAACAACCGCCATTCGCCACTAAGTGGCGGTGACGTCACAATGGCGCTTGTGCCAGGCGATGTGCACTTTAAGGCCACGTAAAGTATCGAACGCCCGCTGGCAGGAGGTCACGACACAGAACCAGGTGCTATGGGTTGACTGAGATGAGCGGCAGATGCACCGCCTGGTCCCCTGCTGTGCCAGGCGTGTCTGCCCCCAACTGACTCAATGCAGGCAGTGATTATATAGATGGTTGCAACAAGTTGCACTTCCACAAATCCAGAGAGGGAGGCAACACTGATTGGAGGCGCAACCAAGATTGTGCACATAAAAACATTGATGTCAATCGGTAGTTCACTCTCACCAACAGAATCAAATTGATGAAACTGGTGTCACCACTTAAATCATTAATTAAATACCAAAGTAGCGATTGACAGAGAATGAAGTTAGAAAGCAAGCGGAGAACAAATGGTATGAAACCGTAAAGAACGCATAAAGCGGAGAATTGTAGAGTCGTCTATGCAAAACTAGAGATGGAATGCACAGCACGAAGTAAAGCGATGGGGAAACGAACGAGAAAACAACTCAGAGAACACAACACAAAGCATCTTTGGCAAGGGTCACATTTTGAGCAATGGGGGGGGGGGGGGGAATCTGAAAAAGGTCGATGATTGGTAAGTCACAAATGTTCGCACACAGAAAATGATGACACCGTAACCCGCGATAAATATACATTAGTGGAAGTACTTCGGCAATCCGAGCAACACTGAGGACGAGGAGGATGTTCAACTTGGAGAAGTCAACTCCGCCCTTTGCAGGATGACAAAGGTGAAATCCTCTGAACCAGGTGGTATTTCTGTCGACGTGCTCACAATCAGCGGCCATGTTCACAATCATGGAGAGCGAGCGGCTCAATCATTGCGTTGCTCAGGGCTGAAACGAGATATGAGAGCACCGCCTCAATGCTCATTTGAGCAAGATATCACTCTTATTCGCCAGCGCAGGCGGCACCAATGTCTGCTCTGGTGCAAGGACTGTCACCCAGAGTGTTGACACCCACAAGCACTCGATGGCCGTGAGTGTGGCGCACAATGCCGTGATCGTGATGATGACGCAGGTTCCCAACTCACCACGCAGCTCCACGCAGACAAGAGGCGCCTCTCAACAGATGGGCCGGTGCCGAGTAGCGGATCCGGTCGCGACAGCGTTGTTACAAAAACCGCGTTCAGTTAAAATGCCTGATGAGGGCTGACAACGCCGAGCCTTAAGTGATGACCAGAGGAGCGAGGAGGGAGGAGGGAGCCTGGAGGGCGACTCTGAGCAGACTCCGAGGGTGACGATTAGCGGAGCATTAGCTACAGGTTCGGCGTGTGAGATTAGCAGCTGGGTATTTAGGGGGCAAGGGATGCTGTACTGTATTTAAGATGGATCATCTGGCGGTGGATAAGCACAAACACGAAGAGCCGAGGCGTGCGCAGAGCCCTGGTGCTGTCCGTGCGTCCCACGCTGCACAAACCGCACATCAGGCAGGGCCTGGAGCGGCTGCAAGGTGCAGCAGGCCGTGGTCATTGTGCAGCTTTTGTGTGTCTGTTACCCACGAGTATTTCGTGAATTTACTTGTCAGCATATAATTTGCATACAGTTTATGAAACAAATACTGAAACGTGCGATTCAGTGCGTGCAGCACGGGGAATAGATATTGATCTGCGTGTGGTTATAAGAACGCCTGAAATCCGATGCATGTATCACGTTTTGGAATTTGTATTAAACGGCGGATCACGACATCACTGCCACGTTCGTCTTCACACTGCACCTCGATCTCTCAATGCGGGGGCCAAAGCTGAGCAGGCCACTCCAAGAAGCTCGCTGGGCCACATATATCACCACCCATGGGTCTGAATGAATCTGTTAAAATATTAAAATCAGATGTCACATTCTTGTACTCTGAAACACATTCGCCTGATTGTACTGTTTACACGAGTAATTGTATGTATGTTGATTTAACTTATTTCGCACCGTACGTAGCCAACCGTGCTAATCAGAGGTGCGGGGGGTGGACAACACACTAAACACAAAAATAAATTCTAAACAAATTAGTTTTCAATCTAGGAAGAGCATTCCAAACGTCCGCGGGAAGCGCATCCGAATGCGCGCGATGTAGTAACCGTCTTTGTATTGTGTAGCTTAGACAGGATCATGCTCATCCTGTGAAGAATATAATCTCACTGCACCTGTGATTAGCACAGTTGGTTACGAACGGTAAGAAAGAAGCTCAACATATATACCCTGGGTATTGAAGGTAGCTGGAGCAGCCATGTGGAGCTGATGCGGAGCCAGTCTTGAGCTGGGTTGAGCTACCAGACTCACTGCAGAGCCGCAGTCAGCAAAACGGAAACATTTTCCCCTTAAAAGTCTCACACGCAAATGTAGCAATACAAAGCACACACATAATCTGTAACATATTTTATTTATGGACGAGGCCCAGAGTCCTGCTCTAGCCCGGGTTCGAGGCAGCAGCACGCCCGTGGGAGTGAAACCGTGCAGTTCAGCAGATTCCTCTGCAGGTTTATCTGGAGCGCCGAAGGGTACAGCTGTAGAATTTCACACATCCCACTCGTCGCTCCGCTGTGCTAGAATGCCATTCTTTATCTATGCATCTGTTTAAAACCATTGCAAAGCAGTATCACAATATCACCCTAAACTCTCTGCGCAAAGAATAGGCCTCTGACCATTTGTCTTGTTCCCACAGGTGGTCACTTGGAGAGCAACAATACGGAATTATGGAGCCGAGAATTTTCATATTTCATCCGGCTCTATGTTGTTTACATAAAGTTAGTTTTTTCAGGTTTAATGACACGATGCTTGAATTTTCAGGGGTTTTTAGCTACTTTAATGTTTCATTCCCATCCCAAAAGCTACCCAGAGCTGAGCGTTAAGCTAATGACGGCTTTGTGAGTTGGCAAGGCGGTTGGTAAGCGATCAGAGCTCGTGATGATGCACCGGAACCTTCAGCTTTACCTCCACGGGGTAGTGATCACTCACCTCCAGGGCCTGAGCACACAGCACCACCACAAAGTACACAACATGACAGTCTAGAGTTCGGTATCACAGTGGCGAGTTCCACATAACACAACAACAACAACAGCCGCATTCTCCACTAAGCGTGCCGAAGGTGTGGTATAATTTAAGGCCATCACGTGAAGTATCAACGATCGCTGGGAGGTCACGGGACAGACCCAGATGTGATGGGTTCAGTGCCTCAGGTGACTGGCAGGTGAACCACCTGCCCTCTCCCCACTGTGCCACTTTGCTGGGTTTTAGCTGCTCTGATCATTGTTGTGTCATTCCTCTGCCTCTCATTATTGCTGAACAGTGGCAGCCTCCATCTGCCCATGAGCAAATTTCAAGAACCTCCTGCACAGAGTTGCGGCCACTACGTCTGCAAATTTGCGCGCGTTACAAATTGAACTATTATTATTATTAGAGGCTGATCTTTACACCTCTGGTACCAAATTTCTGTAAGTTCATTCAGCCCCATGTCCCTCTATACCACATCAGCCTATCTCTTTTTTAGCCCATACCACACCTGTTTAGCCGTCTGATCATCCTAACCTTTCGAGCTGCTGCGACACATGGGCTACATGGCCCAGCCAACACAGACTCACCTTTTGGAGAAATCCACTGATGGGACTTTCATCCTAATTTGCATTGTGCCATCAGCGTCGTATCACGCATTACAAACATCTCCACTCCGAACTCTCATAAGTAGCAGAGAATGGCTCAATACGTGGCACCGCATAATGACTTTTGAGCTACTTTAATCGACCACTGTACCCACACCAGGGGCCCACCTTTTATATACTGTAGTTTATATCTTCTGCAAAAGAGTTCGTCGCATATAAAATCTAAATTTGATTCTTAATATTAGTTTAGAAAAAAAAACGTGTGCAGTCAATGGTGACCATGGTGAGACCCCCAACTCGCTACTCTTGAGAACCCAGTCCAATTTTGGACGGCTGCCCGAATGGAACCCGGCGTCTCGGAGCTGTCGACTTGGCAATGACGCAGCGTTAAATCCCTTCATCCACCCAGCCGTCGCTCAGCAGGGGGTCTCCGGAGACGGTATAGAGCCGTGGTACACCACGACATTGCTGGCGAGGGGAAGCCCCTTTGTGCTTTGCCCTTGCTCGCAAGGGCAAGCGACCCGCATTGGATGCCAACCTTCTCATTGCTGAGCCCATACGTCTTCTGGAAGTTGAACGCCCTCGCAGATCCAGCAACCAGCGCACTGCGTAACTCCGTCCCGTGCACCACGATTCTGTCATTGAATACGCAAAACGAAAACAGCGCTACCCACCGAATTACCGATAGCACACAAGTGTTGATTCCTCCGCACAGCGTGAGTCTGAAGGCAGACAAATAGCGGGGGACACGGAGGTGAAGCCTCTGGACAGTGTCAGTTTGGTGTCTGCAGATGTAAGGCTCCATTTGTTATTCTGCCTCTTTGATCTGAATTTGTTATTTACAGTGGTCGTCAATTTGCTGTAAATGCTTTCAATTAACAACCGTGCCCTGAGTGTAACCCTGACGAGATCTCCACAATCAGCATCACCATGCACTGTTCCCTCACACAGGGATGCCTTCATAAGGCTTACATCTACATCTCTTTAGTCTCTCTCCCTTGTACCTCTGCCGTCTGTTCTGTATCCAACTCGCTCTTCTCTTGCTCCTGTCTCTCTTCTGTCTCCCTGTCTCATACGCTAAGCTGGGCAACTGAACAATGTTGAAAATGTTATGAACATTACAATTATTCAAATGCCTAAGGCTCAAAATCTGAAACCTGCATTTGCAACTGCAACTAACCGATGCAATCCGTCCACTACTGTGGGTGGGGGTGGGAGGGGTGGGGCTGAATGGAGAGGGGCTGGTCACCCCGTGGTGCCCTTATAAAACTCAACGTTTAACCTACTCATGCCGGCTTGTGCCCGCCCTCACAGTCGAGCATATTTGCGGAATACACCACGCCGCCGTTGACCCTGGCCATTGACCGAGCAACCCAACGTCCCTAACAGCTCCCTCCGCAGGAATGTGTTTATGGGTGCACCCATACAGAACATAGCAGGCGTCAATCTGCCACGCGCTGTCTCTGTGACAGATGGAAATCGTGTTGGTCCATCCGTGGAAGGGCTCTAAAACATCGCCGCTTGACGACTTGGGCCTGTGCTCAGCCCCTGTGTTTCACAAAAACACAGCCTCCTCCTCCTCCCCCTGCTCTGTCTGCGGGAGGAGGCCCACGGTCCGTGCCGCCGTGGGCCGAGGCGCCGCGCGTACCGGTCGTAGGCGCAATCCGTGTTCTTGTTCACCGTGGTGTCCACATCGTCCCCGATCGCCCAGTGAAACGACGGGCCCCGAATGCGCACGTGGGACCAGTTGGTGGCCGAGACGTAGCCGCAGGCGGCGTTGAAGTCTCCCAGCAGCATCACGTTCTGCGGGCCGGTCATCGCGCCAAGGCAGCGGCACCGTCACAAGGGCAATAACAATGCCCTGTGTAGCCATCTGCCAATCCACTACTGGATGAGGACCTCCCCATGCCGTGCGAATCGCGGGGATTATTTGACCATACTTCGTCACGCTGGTCAGTGCTGGTTGGTAAAGGCTGGGAGCATAGACGTGGGAGCAAAGAAGTATAGTACAACCCACCGTGTGGCCTAAGCCCACCCAACACGCGTGGTGGCTTCCCATCCAACCACTGTCGGTGAATACCGCTCCTCATATTGTCTCTGTGTAATGGTGTCGTCTGTGTAATGGTTGAGTAGGAGAGTGAGCATGACCGCATGTTGAGTATCCTCTGGGTAGGTGAGTTGAGAGTGGGCCGACAGGGCGTGCGTGTCCTGTGTAAGGGTTGTGTGTTGGTGTGCCCGACCGTCGATCCGTGTGTGTTAGACGTGACCTGGTTTCCCCAGAGCTGCACCACTTCCTCAAACACGGTGTGCAGCTGCTGCAGTTCCGACACGGCGCTCTTTGGCGAGGTGTGCTGGCCCACCAGGATCAGATCCTGCACCGCTGACACAACAAGAAGGGCGGCGGGCACGGCCCAGCCGGAATGTGTTCACCGCTTGGCTGCAGGGGCTTGCGGTACATATCCGGAAGGTTGCCCTGGTTAACGGTGTGGTGTATTCACCATACATACGTGCCATCTGCTTCACAGTGAAAGATACAGGCCCCGTGACTCCATTTGAATACAATTAGGATACCACAGCTCCGATTAGCACGGTTGGCAACATATGATGTGAATTAAGTTCAAAATGCATACAATTCACCGTACATATATATCGGTGTGTTGGTGTCACTGTACACATTTGACAAATTACTTAATTGGGAAACACCTAGCAATCATCGCCCCCTACTGCCAATTACAGGACTTATGTGAAAAAAGAGTCCACTCAGTGAGGCTTTCCTGTGTGAAGACGCGTAATTATAGTATTTACATGCGGCCATACACACGTGGGAGCTTCTCAATTGCAGGCCAGGTGCAGGTCAGGTGCAGGTCTGGTCACGCTGCGCTGCGACACTGCATTACAGAGGCGTGCGCTGAAGGTGACCCCGTGTGCCCTGATAACCCCGCGGGGTCATTACCTGTGCTGGGTGAGTGGAAACGCACCGAGAAGGGCTCGCGGAGAAACACGCAGGGCCCCTGCGCGTCGTTCTCCTTGTACTGGTGGGAGTCGCGCAGCTTTACCAGGTTGCTCCTGGACAACGAGAGAGCACACGCGGGCTGCGTGTGGTTCTCGTCCTCTATCCACGGCTCCCCACGCCGTCTCCATGCATCACAATCCGACTCGCTCTCACTACGCGTAAACGCCACGAAGCTTGATAACTTATTGACCAGCGTGCACACGTGTACCATTGCACGCTGATACAGACAAAGAAGACATCCGTGAATAACACTCGGGCCTTAAAAAAACACAAAGAGATAGGCGACGATTTTGTCAGTGGCCCTTCTTCCGCAGAGCACGCACTGATTACGATGGCTTCTTGTACATGTGGAGTTGTTTTGTTGAGTGTACGTCATGTGTTTTTGACAGCCAAGCTGGGGGCACATTACACAACAACGGCTAAGTGTCGTAGTGGCGGGGCGAGTGCGGTTCCATTGATGCCAAACGAGCGAGTGGCTGAGTCAGCGCCGCGTGGCGCTGGCTCCGCCACCTCCAACGCGTTCACAAGAGGCAGCTGTGGCTTGACCCTGCAGAAGATGCCAATGGCACCTCAACATTGTGGGGTAGCGCCGCATGACTCGAGAGAAGCCGCGCTTCGGGCATGGCACACCCTGCCACGGAATACACTTCGGGTCCGTTAGTTATCTCATAAAGGGGAACACATCAATGATAGTTTTGCAAATGGAAACTAACCCGATTTAGGTGAGTTCAGAGCTGGATTACGCTGACATATCCTTGTGTGAGCTTTACATAAAGAAAGAACAGATGTCGTCTATATCTGCTTTTAAATCCGCCACACGCTCGGTCTCGCCGCCACTCACCGGTACACGAACGCGTACTGCTCCCTGTACGAGCCCCGTCCCAGGCGCTTGCTCGCCACGTAGGAGTAGCGATGCCCCCCGGGCTGGCTGCAATCAGATCCGCACATTGAGGGCACCCGCAGTGGACACAGTGCCAGTCCACCCACCTCACGAGCACCGCGCGGGGGCCGCGCCGCTCGCCGCTGTACGAACCTCGGCGGTGCCGAGACCAGCAAGGATGTACAGGATGTATATGTGGGGCCAGTGGCGCGTGAGGAAGATACCACGACGAGCTCATGGGTCTAACTGTGAATGTGACAATCAACATAACTCAAACTGTGAAGTATTCACACGACGTATGCCCTCCCGACACCGCGCAGTAACTCTACTCACACCATGTCAGCCTTGTCTCCTCATTCCCCCCCCTCCCCCAAGTGAGGTCTTACACTCACCCCCCAACAGCAATCGTCCTGAGCAGGTTTCGAACTTGTAAAATTTTAACCATGACGCAGGCACACAATTGCCTACTCGTTTGGAATGCCGTTGGGCGATCTTTAACCGCCATTGTGAAGCAGACTGTGTATGTTCTGGTTTGTACAACCGAGGTATGAACTGGGGCGGCCTGCCAGATTCGAACCGCGAACCTCTTCAACAAGCGGCTACCGCTGGGCCTTGTCACGGCCCCAGAGTGCGTTGTGTAACAAACACTCGAGAGAGAGAGAGAACAGAGAGACATCACTTGTTGAGTTGCTCCACAAGGCGAGGGAGTGTACAGTTCTTGCAGTCCCGGATCTCCATCACGAGTGTGACGTCACACCGAGATATGATCTATCACAGACATGGAGAGAGGGGAATGGGCTCCACGTTTGCTCACCCATTCCTCAACAACATCTTCACCCATTCCTCAACAACATCTTCACCCATTCCTCAAAAACATCTTCACCCATTACTCAACAACATCTTCACCCATTCCTCAAAAACATCTTCACCCATTCCTCAACAACATCTTCACCCATTCCTCAACAACATCTTCACCCATTCCTCAACAACATCTTCACCCATTCCTCAACAACATCTTCACCCATTCCTCAACAACATCTTCACCCATTTCTCAACAACATCTTCACCCATTCCTCAAAAACATCTTCACCCATTCCTCAACAACATCTTCACCCATTCCTCAACAACATCTTCACCCATTCCTCAACAACATCTTCACCCATTCCTCAACAACATCTTCACCCATTCCTCAACAACATCTTCACCCATTCCTCAACAACATCTTCACCCATTCCTCAACAACATCTTCACCCATTCCTCAACAACATCTTCACCCATTCCTCAAAAACATCTTCACCCATTCCTCAACAACATCTTCACCCGTTCCTCAACAACATCTTCACCCATTCCTCAACAACATCTTCACCCATTCCTCAACAACATCTTCACCCATTCCTCAACAACATCTTCACCCATTCCTCAACAACATCTTCACCCATTCCTCAACAACATCTTCACCCATTCCTCAACAACATCTTCACCCATTCCTCAACAACATCTTCACCCATTCCTCAACAACATCTTCACCCATTCCTCAACAACATCTTCAGGGCTCCACGAGCACTGGGGCAGCGACCATCTCTCTTGGTGGCCCTGAGCAAGGGGTGGAAATTTCGCGTTTCCATCTCATATCGCGTCTTTTGACTGCGGCGCCCAATCGCCACAACACAGAGTGGAGGCGCTGGAGCAAGAGAATGAGTCCTTGCAGTCATGAGGCCTATTTATGATCATGTAAAGTAGATGTGTCATGCCCAAATATAGGTTATCCAGAGCGTTCCCTTGCACATATAAGGAGTTGTAAAAATAAATAATTGCGATTCCAGTTCCATGCTAGATCCTATACTCAAACCCTCGCTCAAACACATCATCGCGAACCCATGCTCGAGCCCATAATAGCTCGATTGCATGAAGAATCCCTCCACATTGCACAGACTTATGTTGTCACGCCTCAGCGCACACCAGGGCTGGGGGCACTGCACGATGCAAGCGATTCCTTCCTCTGCTCCCAGTGCATCATGCCACCGAGTTTTACTCAAATGTTACGCGACAAGTTAGTTTAGCAAATGCACACATTTTATCCTCATCTACCGTGTTACAATGCCTTTTTTAATGAAATATGAAATTTTTGCTGCTCAAACGAGCATTGAGGGATTGGAGCTCATCTCCTATTTAAAGCCCTGGACCCAGTAGTAGAAATTCCACAAAGCAGTATACATTTTATCGACCACAGAGAAACAATAAGCCTAAGAGTTGAGTATTTTAACCATTATGCCACTCTTGGGTCTGACCTTTACGATGATCTCCATCACGTGGGGCTTGGATGCCTTGGCTTGGCCGAACGTCTGAATGTTGAAGGAGCAGATCTTGAGGTCCGATGATGCCCCACCACACACGAGGGACAGCAGCAGCGGTAGCCACAGAGCACCGGCACGGCCCCGCGGGGTCCTCCTCTCGCACATCTCGGTGACACACGCGGGCCCTGCGCTCCCGAGTCCCACCTCCACACGAGTCCCACAGCAGCAGCAGCCGCCACACAGACTGCCTCCGTGCTGAGCTATTGGGAAACACTTCCCGTTCCATGCGCGTGCAGTGTCTGTGCGGCCACTCGGCCACTTATCTTCAGGAAGTGTGTGGCTTCCTCGTGTGAGTGGGGCAGCACTCGTGCAGATGGCACGAGTGGGTTCTGCGACACTGGCAGTATGGACTATGCCATTTGAGACTGTCCAGAGTAATTATTACATACATTTACATACAAATTCACTTTGTAACAAACATTCAGGTCCATTTATATCCCTGACTTGTTATATCATATATATATTTAGTTTCACACATTATTTTCATGCTATATTAAAAAACCGCTTGTTTTGTCCCTGCATCGTAGACAATGATCATAATGCACGACAACCCCATTTAAAAGACATTTGTTGCCAGTTTCAAGGACAATGGACACTGGAGACGTTGGAGAGGCCACGCTCCTCGCTGGGAGTACAGGCACAGCATCGTGGTGTCTCGTGAGCCAGTGAAGTGAGAAACTGGAGGTCACCAGATCATGTAAACACCCTTTAGCATCAACGCCACTCTTATTTAGAGATGCATACGTTAATTCACGTGCAAGGCTCTTTTATAAATACTGACAATTTCCACGGTGGTGGCAACCCGCGGCACCCACAGGGCGATGTCATGGCTCTAGATTAGCACGGTTGGCGACTACAGTGCGAAAGAAGTTCAAAATGCATACACGCATTGCTTCCAGAAACAGCGCACTGGCCCTTGAAACATTTCCTCGGAAGCCTGTACCAGCTGCCAAGGAGTGAAGAAGCAGTGTCCATGTCTCCATTCCAATATATCCGGCCAAACGTCCACCCAGTTTTCTAAAGATGGCCTTCCCCATAAGTCTTAAACCGGCTCTTTACTCAACTTGCCTTCCTTTCCCACCGTTTCATCTTGGTTTGTTTCTCACTCTCGACTCACTTGCCCTGCCCTGCCAATCTCTGTACGACCCAGCGAAGAGGCCGTAGGGAAGAAATTGATTTGCCTTCCTTTCCATATACTTTGCACTTTGATGTGTTTTGTATTGTTTGTTGTAACTTTCTGACCCGTCCCGACTGGACATCTGTGAGAAAGAGCTCCATAGCTCATCGGATTTCTCCAGGATAAATAAAACCCTCTGTTGCCAACAAGTCTTGCCTCTAAGTTGACACGCAGATGCCCTCACCCACCCTTCTTACCTTGACTTGCGTTGTTGTTGTTGGACTCTCGGTGTGTCTCGTATGAGTCCCAGTGCTCAGTGTGGGATCTCAGTCTCACTCTGGACTACTGGGTGCACCCTGCTCATGCTTACGCGCTCGCTGCAATTTTCCTCATTAACACAGCCCCTGGGCGTAGTCAAACATTATCCTCATGGTAATTAACACCCAATTACAGTACTTGCATATGACAAGAGGAACTGAGAATGTCATCAAACAGCATAAAAACAAAACGTTTGTCTTGTTTTATTGTGAACCACGTAGCAACGGGCGGACGGTAAGTCACAATGTATATTGCAATAGTGAGACCACTTGTTTAATCGTGCAAGAGGCTGTGGGAACTTTACGAGTAACACATGGATTCAGATTTGTAAGAAAAACGAATGATTCCGGGCAGCGAGGTGTCCGCCCGGCGGTGACGGAGACAGTGACAGCACAGGGCAAGCCTCACGTGGTGGCTGCAGGTATGGGAGGTCTCGCTGGGAAACCCTGGAATCAGGCGCTGTACACGATGGCTTAAAGCACAAGTGTTCACTCAGTAAAAATTCATTTATTTCACAACCGTTAGTTAATTGGGTTAGTGGAGCGTGTGTCGTGACGGGTAATATGTGGATGAGTGATGTGTTGAGTATGAAGGCTGATTTTATGCAAACACGACTTCAATGCCAGTGTCATGCACGAGACGCAATACGAATGTCACCAACATGACTGTGTCTGCCCCCTCCATACCTCCACGACTGTCACTCCCTACCCCTATCGGTGTTCCTTGTGTCGATACTCACTCCCTACAGCTCCTCCGGCGCCAATCTAGCTACCTCCAAATCAATATTATCTGATCACCACCCCAGTCTCCAGTAAATATTCATCTTCTTAACATCTGCCCAATGTCCAATTATTTTTCCATGCTCGATGCTCAGCTTCGATGGGGAATTGGAATCCTGTGTCTCTGAAGCCCTGGCACACCGCGTCTGACCTGAGCACACGACGGTACTTTCCTACGACGAGCCCTCCGCTGGGTTCGTCACGAAGACGCTCACTGCTCTGTCAATGGTTGCAGGCATCCCATCATTTCCTAAACCGATTTAAAAATTGCTTCTCTAAAAAAGATGCTCTTGTACACTCCCACCCTTAATTCACGCCTCTAATCCTTAAACTCCCAGCCTCCTAAAGTCAATCCCTTTTGGAATAACATCCTCCTTCCTGAGTGGTTTTTACGTCACCGTCCTGCCAAGCTTCCCCTCCACCACCCCTCACACTTTACACATCCCGTCATCCACACAGCCTTCTGGAAGTCCATACTTTAATTATTCATGGCCCCTGCCTCTCCATTACAAACTTGACCTTGTTTCAAACATCTGCAATGCACTCCTTAAAAACGTCATCCTCGGTTTACACAGTCATCAAATCCTCATCTTATTCTTCCTCTGAAGCCCCACATCGGTAAAGGTCGCATTATCACACGCTCGATTGGACATAAACCCCCACCATGAGAGGATATGTAATTAATATGTAATTAAAATAAAATGTAATTAAAGCACACACATGTGATAACATACCTGGTTCAATACTGACAGTAGCGAGTCCCTGGCACAGTGAAACCTGTACTACAAACAGCACCGTAGTTCTGAGTGCGCAATGCGTGTAGATTTGGCCATTTGACATATCGCACAAAGGCCGTCGTGATGACCCGGGCTGACTGCTGACAGAACAACAACACCGCTGCATCGCCGCGTTTTTCGTTCTGATGAGCCAGCACGGTTAAGCCCAATTTGCTGCCTTGCACGACCACGGCCCATAACAGAACAGAGCCCTGCATGTGCCGGCTCAGAGGAACTCCGTGCAAACAAGCGCTGTGCGGTGCTTATCTCTGTTCGCAATGTGCATTCCACGTTCCTATGGTGAGAGCCTGTCTAACCATAGAGCAGACGCTGTTGATTTCCTACGAAATTATTCTCTTTTATTTAGCTCAGAGGAATGCTGATAGTGGAGATACGTCGATAACTATACTGTAGTTGTTGAGTATAAATGATTAATTTACTTAATACTGTGCTGTAGATTATATCAGCACCAACTCAAATCAATGTAATTGTTTGTTTAAATATGCGGTGCCTCTGACACAAATCTGCGCCATCACATTAAAACTCAACAAAACTAGAGAGATTCCAAACAATGAGAGATATATATAGTTCCAAACATGTTTCATTGATCATCATGAAGCAATTTTCATACACTGCTGGATGAAGACCACACAAATCCACGCTCATCTCTCACGGCCCTTCGATGTTACAATCCGCCTCGCGCGTGTACATGAGAGCTCCACCTTTGCTCGTCCTGTCCACTGGCTGCCACGCCATGTGAGAATCAGAATCTTTATTTGTCCTGGAGGAATCCGATGAGCGATCAAACTCTTTTTCACAGATGTCCAGTAGGGGCGGGTCAGCAAGTTACAACAACGAACAATACAAACGATAGGAGTGCAAAATAGAGAAAAGGTAAGAAAGTAAATTTCGATTTAAAGCTTTCGTGACTGCAGGGATTCATCTTCTTGGTTCTTTCGGTAAAGTCACGTAGAAGGGAAGTAATAAAAAAATAAAAATAAAACATAATAAAATTGGGGAAACCAAACGACACGTCTCAGACCGCATTCGTGAACATAAAGCTGATCTAAAACACGGTAGGACAAACACCTCAGCCGTGGCAGACCACTGTTACAACTCAGTGGGCTCACATGACATTGACTTCTCCAAGACGGAGGTTATCTGCAAGCCATCTGGCTATCATGAGAGATTCGTTCATGAGGCGATCCACATATACAAACACAGAGACAATTTTAACCGAGAAGATGGATTCAGGCTTAGCAATCATTGGAAGGACGTAATAAACCATTTCGATACACATTAGGGTGAGTTGAATAATACATAGTGTTATATTAAAATGTATAAAGTATAGGGTGGTTTACAGCAATACAGTATATAATTTAATGTTGGGTTTATCTATGGCAGTATATAGTACTGTATATGCTAAGAGAATAAAGTTTAGATGGAAGTATATTATATACTTCTTACGACGTAGAATTGTAATTTATTATTTGTTGTTAGTAACTCAGCTTATTGTAGAGCATAGTAAGTATCAGTTTATATTTTAGTTTTTTAGGTAGTTTTTTACTTTGGTTTTCTACATGGTTGTTTGGTAAATGCAGCTACATATCATTAACATTCCTTTCCTTTATTAACGCTGTTCCTTGCGCCCCCCCGTGGTGCTGTTGATCCTGCATAATGCATGGGCATAATGGGACTTTGAAACCCCTCCGCCCACCTCCTACGCATTGCCCATTGGTATGCTAAATTCCTCTTCATATGCACATTCTTTTGTTAAGGCGCTCCTCCTCGCTACACCTATATAAGCTCCTAGCTTGATAATGTCTCATTCTTCGCCTGAGGACGGCTGCTTGCGTTGTGGCCGAAACGTCGTGAGAATTGTTTTATTATGTTTTATTTTTATTATTTTATTACTTCCCTTCTACGTGACTTTACCGGTAAGAAAGTAACTATAGATTTAAAAAAACATAACGCATAAAAATACAAATTGCATGAGTACATACATTCTTGCTGATTTTTCTACACTAAATACAAGCTTGGGCAAGGCACCAAAACAACAAAACAGCCACAAACCACATCAAGACAACAGTCCCTCAATAAAATTGCACATTCAAATTGAACTATAGATACACGGGTAAGGATTAAAGTTCACATTAAATTGCTAATGTGGTTGTATCCAGCACTAATATGCTTCAGGTTTTTTTTAAGGAAGATGTATGATCTTCTTGGTTCTTTCGGTAAAGTCACGTAGAAGGAAAATCATAAAATAATAAAACATAATAAAATATTCTCACGACGTTTCGGCCACAACGCAAGCAGCCGTCCTCAGGTGAAGAACAGGTCTGTCGGAAGACAGCTGTCTTTCCGACAGTCCTGTTCTTCACCTGAGAACGGCTGCGGAAGACAGCTGTCTTCCGAAAGAACCATAGATTATGGGTCATGTCTATTTAGTGTTTCATTAGTAGCTGATCTGTAGTCAGCCTCAGTATTCAAGTGGTAAAATGATAGCTTCAACAATTTGCAAGCGCAATCGAATGGGAAAATGTTAATGAATTATTTGAGATGTGAATAATATGGAGTTGTAATGTAAGTGTAGTGTTGTAAATGACAGATGAATAAACTCCTTAAAGCACACACTTGTTTATTGTCTTTCTTTCGACAGTCCCTACACACACGGAGGGATATGCGGTTCCCTCACCCGTAGCCTAAGGAGGTACAGCCTCCGTACCTGGCGGGACCCACACACGGGTCTGGCTGCTGGCCTAGGGAGGTACAGCCTCCTAACTGGCGGGAGCTATTCCCAGTCTACCCGCTACCCTAGCGTCCTCCGGCTGGGACCTAGGGGAGGCTAGCCCAACCCACCGCTGGCTCGGTGGGTCCCCTGACCACTGGTCGCGCAGAGCCTCAGCTCTTAGAAGAGCTGGAAGGCTGGGGGCCGGGGTCCTGCCTGCCAGGACCTATTCTCCCCTTGACCGCTGGAACACTGAGCCTCAGCTCTTAGAAGAGCTGCAAGGCTTGGTCCAGGGTCCTATCTTCTTCAGCCCGGGCTTCGGTCTTCGTGTGAGGAGAACTCGCGACGTCATTTATGGTCCGGCCCCTTGGGTTCCCACGCCGTATCATCCACGGGGGTTGTTTGATCATACTTCACGCTGGTCAGCGCGGGTAAAGGCAGCAGGCACAGACACCACTCGCCATCGGTGTTAGCCGTGGCAGGAGCCGAACTCGGTCTGCGGCTTTTCGTGGCCATCGTCGATCGGGTTTCTGAGTTCCGGACGGCGGATTTTGAACTTGGGCCAGCGGATAAGCGACGTCACTGATTGGTCTGGTGAGATCACGTGGCAACGCTATTCGAGCCACGTGACCAACGTCACGTGGGGCTCTTTCGGGGGCATCGCGGTGTACAGTAGCGGCAGCTGGTACAGTGAGAGGTTCGTCTCCCGCGTTCATCGTCTCCGCGGCGCGACTGACTGCTGGTGAGAGCCTGAAGATCCAGCCTGGCTCAGTGCGTGTGTGTTGAACTTCTTTCGCATCGTACGTAGCCAACCGTGCTAATCGGAGACGAAACACAAAACGCGGATCTACAGAAATGAGCCTTCAATCGAGATTGTAAAAGTGCTAACAGTTGCATTCACTGTTGCATTCACCGTTTATAATGTTTTATTATCATATGGAGTCAGAGATGTATTCATTTTATGACCCCCAATTCTCCACGCATAACGCGGTGTCTTTGTTTTTACCACACAAGAAGCTTCGAGTCGTGCGGTGAATGCGTCATGTTTGTGCTAATTGTGGTCTCTGTTGCAATGTTTGTATTTGCGTGTCTTGAGCGCGCCTGTCTTGGCTTCCTGAAGTTGACGCGAATGTCCACGTGGACATGTGACATCACGGTCTGGCAAGACTGGCCTTGATACTGAAATCAGGACTGACATTTGGGGCCGTCCATAAATGATGTCACGCGATTTTGGAATCCCCCCCCCACGTCACACGGCGTCACAAAAAGTCAGACCCCCCCCTAAAATATGACGTCACAGAGCTCTGCCCGCCCCCCCCCAAAAAAATAAAACAGGCTTCAAATCGTTGCACTCTGATGTCGTAGGAGAAAACATTTATTAAAAAGTCTGTTCAATTAAGTAGAACGTGTCCGTATTTATTTAAAGTTGAACATTTTGATGTGACGTCGCATTTCTCAACCCCCCCCCTCGTCACACATCACAAATGTCTGACCCCCCCCCCCCCCATGTGCGTGAAATAATTTATGGACGGCCCCTTTATGCATCAGAGGTTTTTTGGGTTAGATCACGTAAATATATAAATGTGTCTTAAAACCCGCCACCACCCGACACAGCCAACTAGTAAGGGTTGTCACGTAAACAGAACGTGCCAATCCGTCACCAGTACAGCACACTGTGTTATTACAATTAACAAGTACAGCACACCGGTGTGTTATTACAATTACTGGCGAAATGTTGTACTCAGTTTGTAAATGTTGTGGCTTGGCTCTCCAACACACCAGTTAGTGCTGTACTAGTGACGAATTGGCACGTTCTGTTTACGTGACAACCCTTACTAGTTGGCTGTGTCGGGTGGTGGCGGGTTTTAACGACACATTTATATATTCACGCGATCTAACCCATAAAACCTCTTATGGATGACTGTACCTGCTGCGTTGTGTCTGCCATAGAACTCTGCCATGGCGACCATTCTTCCCCTGGATCGGCTCGTAGTGGAGGTCGTGGACACACACACGGGTGCTGCACATAGAGTGCCTGCCCTGGTGGGTCACTCACAGGCACTGCTACAGAAAAACGCAAACACTGGCAGAGAGTATAACCTGAAATGTACAGAGAAACATGGATAAATAGATACTGGAAATTACATTTACAGAAGGAGGAATAACATTGATCCAAGAACTAATGCAAAGCAGAGAAATATGGACCGTTAAGAAAAGGGGGCTTTAGCAGTACATGTCGCAAAAAGGAATTCTGGCCGATGGAAAAGACGATTGACAGAATGGCAGCCAAAGGAGAGATCGTGTTGGAAATGGCAGCCATCGCGAATAGAGAGCAAGGCAACAGGAAGAATCAAATGATCTCATCACTGACGTGTAACACAATTTCCGTGTTAGAGGTTCACAGGAGAGTCCCTCTGTGCACTGTGTTGTGGCGGTGAGCTGTGCAGCACCCTCGCTGGAAAGTGGAGCGGAGGTTTGTGGCGTACCGCCCGCCCCCGCCTGAAGGCTGCCCTGTCGCACTGCACGAGTGGGTGGAGCGCTTGCGGTTTCTCACCAGCGATCTGGACTGGCTGCTCAAGCAGCCGCACCCACGCTTCTGGTCACAGGTGTTTTGTGCGACACCTCGCAACATTGACTTGTGTCTCTCTTTTGTACTTTGTGTCTCTCTTTTGTACTTTATTGAAACATTTACTATGTTTACGACTGTAATTCAAGACAGAAAAAGGTGACATTTTTTATTTTTTCAGACTACTTCACAGACCTAGTCATTTTAATCTAAGTATGACATAGTAACAGTTAAGCATTTCATTACAGTTTAATGCAATTCTTACGAATTAATACATTTTCGCGATAAAGCACGTGCAAAGACAAGCATGACTCTACATACTTGTTCTCTTGGATTTGTAATTAAGCTGTTAGATGTTGAACAGCACAGCATATTGTTTCTGTGATTAATTTTGGACAGATGGGTCTGTCCACTGTTGGATGAAGGCTTACCCTGCTGACACCATTTCTCACTGTCTCACGTTGCCATAATCCAACTTCTGCACAGGAACCAATCTCATAACTTAACCTGTGCGGGGATTACCCTTTAGGCGAGTTCATTTTAAACTCGCAGGGCAGTGCATCACCCGTGCTAGAGAATATCCCGAAGAAGGAGATATGACAGACTTACTTCTGAGATCTCAAGTGTCAATTATCAGCTTGTTGCACTTGAGAAGCCAGTTTAATTACAGTGGGCCAAAACCACCTTGATTTTAATCCAGAATCTCAGTGGTGCCATCTCACTGCTCTTACCCATGAGCCACCTGGTCAATTAAACTGAGAATCATCATCACATGTTTGCAGAAAAATAATTGTAAATTAAACTAAGAAAAAACATGAACCCAAAACAAACTGAATGAAACTTGGCACTACAACGGAGGTGTCATTTACTGTAGCCAGCACTGACACAAGTGCCATGTCAACCCTGGCAGGTGGTGTTTGATGAAGATTTGCACAAGAGCCTGGATTCCTACGTTCGTCTGGTCCCCCGGGCATATGATGGTGCCATGGACCGAGGCGGCGCCTGTGGAGGAAAGTGTTCGAAGCAGGGCGCATGCGAACCTTGCAACTTGCAGACCCAGTTACACCGCCAGGTGTTTATGGTTTACCTGCGAATGTCAACAAACAGAGAAAGCAAGGTCCTCAATGCCACTTTAAACACACACCCATTGCTACAGCTTGTATAACACACAAACATTCACACACACACGCTGCTGCTGTAACCAACACGAACATACACAAAGTCTACAGCTCTAACCACACACAACCAAAGCCCTAACTGGACACTATAACACAGCACACACTTCTACAACTCGAGTGTCAATTGATTTTCATTTTATTTCGTGTTCTTGGTTGTATCTAGTGGAAACTGAAGCAGTCACAAGCTAAAGATCTTAAAATATCAAAATGGATAAAAAAAACTTTTTACAATGAAGGAAGCAGTCTATTGAGATTGCACAAAGGGAGTGGTAAAATAAAAATCAGTAGAGAGCGTCAAAATACAAATTATATAAGGTGTAAGGCAAGGAGGTAAGCTCTCAAAAATGTTATTCACAGCAACATGAAAGCATATTTTCAATAAACGGAGAGAGCATTCGCCATCTCATACTTTCTGATATTCGTCATAACACAATGAAAATTATCTACAGGGAATGATTGAAGAATCTCTTGAAGGCTGCAGATTGGAGGAGATAGATATGAGTAAAACTAAAGTCATAATTTTGCCTATCTCAAAGTAATTGAGGAGCATAACTGGAAAACAACAGAATGTTATATCTGCAGCAGTTATTCAAGACAAATTGCGATTAAAATGAAGAGTGGTGCACGAGAGCAGGGATAATTGGGACGCTTGCCAGGAGATGGGAATGGTGTTGGAATGGCAGCCAAAGAAGATAAAGTGCCTGAGATGACAACTGCCACAGAGATAGGATGATAAGATGAGCTCATGTGCAGGCATGATATAGAATGTGGCATCACTGGAGCATGAGGGATGGGGAAGGCATTGAGGTTTTCATCGAGTAGGGAGTGGAGAAACGATGGCTCGTCATGATAGTGTATGGAGTGACTTAGCTAGAGACAGAATATGACCATGAACGCTCTTCTAGCATATGTTACGAGTGCCATAATAGTCTTATTTTAAAATGAGCATCATTTTCGGAAAACCACTTGACTTGCGAAGCTAAGAAAACATTCAATGTAATTGGTATTGGTCAAACATCCTCATGTTGAACAATTATATGCAAATTATTCAATTAGATTTACACATAGCAACATCACCCCCGACAGATTAATTGGCAGGGCTCTCCTGAAACAGCGTTGAGACTGGCTTTCCACGGTAAACAAGTGTAATAAATAAATGTTTAGAAATACAATGTTATACTGATATTTTGTCATGGTCTCATGTTTACCTGACTGGCTATGGTTAAGAATATTTGATAATTTGATTGCAATCCATTGTCACAATTTTAATGAATATTTTAATTGTAATAGAATTTCTCATTTTATGTGCCCTGCAGGAATGCTTCCTGTCGACGGAAGCATTTGCCGAGGTCATCTACAACAACTTTCTCTTCGATGTTCCCAAGATCTTGGACCTGTGCGCCCTGTACGGCCGAGGGAATGGGGCTCTACTCAGCAAAATGATCGGTGCGGTTTAACACCGCTCGAGCGCTAACCTGGTCTCCACTGACCTTGTCATCTGCCCGGGTGGCGCTGTTGGTTCGATTTTTCATGAATGAAAATCATGCATTTAAATCCCAGTGTAGCAGTTCTCTCAGTTCATTAACGCTTCAGAATTAAGTTTCAAATATATTTAGTTTAACCAGGTGAGAACTCAAGGTGAGACCTCTGTCATTAAAGGTAATTAAATACATACCACTTTTTGAAAGTCAGTAGTAGAGTCCTATAGAGAGACTGATCTCTGCCACAGAAATGTGGAGTTTGTTTTATTTACTTTTATTCCCCGTGAATGTTTTCTTCATGTTCAAGACTTAGGACAGGTGAATTGTGCCTTGAGCTGGTGGTTTTCTGTTGAGCGCGATACCATGGTCATGTTGAACTTTACAGGTGGTCCAAGTGCTTCCCAGTGACTTCTGTTCCACATTATAGTGCACAGCATCCCCACAGTTGCAACATCGGCACGGCCCATACAGCAATGCTCAGGTCTTTTGCTTGTGTCCATGGGAGATCTAAGATGAGTAACTGAAACCCACTCCGCTCTGTGTTGTTGTGACCACGCCATGTATTTTGTTGTGTTTGCATAAGGTCGTTGCTGTTGGTATTGCTGAACGAGAATGGCTGGGAGTGCTGAGGATTCTGTTAGCTGACTGTCTGATTTCAGTTTTACTGGTGAGAAGTCTTTTTTGGTGGTGCCAGTGTGGGCATTGAGGGTCTGTGGTGTGGTCTGCCATTACAGGTAACATTTTCAAGAAGCAGCCAGCCTACCTCAGTGACCTGGAGGAGAGCATTCCTACTATTTTGCAGGCGAGGCAGAACCCACACAGCAGGGCAGCACGTTTATTTGAAGCACATGGGTGAGAGGTGGCAGGAGCTGTAGAGCGGAGAATGAGGGCTACTACGCCTTTGTGCTGTCAGGGCCGTGACACACTGCGTGGTGCTTATAGTGCCGTTTTTCACACGCTAACGTATGATTTGTGCGCAGGTGTTTGACATGATAGCGGGAAAATGCGGCGTCACGAGCCACGTGTGGAGCGATGGGTTTCCACAGAAGCTCACCGGCCAGGCCTCCCACTCTACAGCGACCATACCTGACTTGGTAATGCAGACTCGCAGCACACAAGGAACACGCGGCGGCGGATACCGAACATACATTCTGAGTGCGAAACACAACCGTGAAACACCAAATACATTGACATGCTCATCTCTCACAATACAATGGCCACCCCCTCAGCTCTCACAGCTCTCGCATCAACCACACCCCCCTCTTCCCCCCCCCATCTCGGTTCCCATCTTTGGATTTCCCACTCGCCTAGGCACAATCTCTAGCCCCCACCCTCTTGCCCGATGCGGCAACCCCCCGTCCCCCCCTCTCGGCTCTATATATGAGGACTTGTTTCAGCAGCCTGTTTCTCTATCCCACCTGAGGACGATTGCTTGTGTGGATTGAAAGGTCGTGATCTATTATTCTTTCTACCCACGTGACTACCGAAAGAACCAAAGAGTATGGATTCCTGCAGTCACGAAAGCTTCAAATCAAGATGTTTTCAGACTGACTTTAGGAAAATGCCATTGCACAGTGGAATTGATAATATATTTACTCTGCTTTCAGGGTACAACCAATTATCTGGTTACATACTTAATGCTCTACCCTAATTTAAATCTGAAAGGTTACATGGTCTTTTTTATTAAACAAAGTTGCTGAGCACAGGCCCAAAGGCCCCAGAACATCTTAAATTGAAGGATAAAAAGCTTGTGAAAAAGAGAGAATGGGAGGGAATTCCAAAGTGGAGTACTGCAAATGAAGAAGCAGAAAGAAGTGGTGGTGGTGGTGGTGGTCGAATACAATATGGATGAGACGAATCAGTCAGTCTGTTCAGTCCCAGTCCTCAACATGGGTTGAAGAATTATTGAGTGAAGTTCACGGCAACAGTAGCCATGGTAGTAATAGAAATAGAAGAGGGATAAGTAGGCGACTGACAGCCGGTGAACGAGTAACTGGAGTTTATTGGTGCGGTGTGTGTGTCTGCGGTGGCGTGGATGTGTGCAGGAGCTGAAGGATTTACTGCAGTACCTATGCGACGTTGCCACGACTCTCTTTGCGTTTTTGGACGTTTACCCTGCGGCGGCCGCAACCTTCCTGCGGCAGGATGCCCTGTCCAGGTGCAGAGGCACTCAGGCACAGTACCAGGAGAAGGGCAGCGCGAATGGAAAGAGATTTACTGTATACGGCAGAACCCTTTTTGCCAATATAAACGTTGATAGCGCATTGGATTTCAAACCAAGCCATATTGTTTTTATAAACAGACAAGCAGCGTTTTGGAGTATTTTCTGCCTGTTTATGACACTATCACAAATATATTTCAAATTAGTTTCTTGATACGTGAATGAAAACGTTTTATTCTCTGTTCAAGGATTTCAGGTTTTTATGAGATTGTGGTTCCTGAGATGGAGAAAGTGCTGACCCAGACAAACTTTGAAGACAAAGAGTAAGTGTTTGGATCAGAGCCAGCACGCGATGTTGTTTAACAGTCTGCTGTTGTGTGACACGTGTATACATGATTCATGTTGCCCATAGTGGATTTGGTGCAATGCAGTACGCACACTCAAAGCTCTTCGTGATCATGCCACTATCTCCATACACCTTTCTCTTAGCAAGGATTGCTGCTTTAAATTCATCATTGTTCAGAAATGACAACTTCAACAGCAATTATCATCACTTCTCTATATTACATGCAGCTGTGTGTAAAAAAAATTTTGGTACTTACATTGATAGAAAAAAAAACATTTTAAATAGTTAACGGTGTTCCATCATTGTGTAGACTGGGACGAGCTGTGTACATGACACGTACGGGTTTTACATTCAAGAGCCGAATGTCTCACAGGGCTATACCTAATAAATGAACTTGAACTTTAAACTTGAAACATGAGCGATTCTCTTGAGCTCCTGTCATTGCCCGTGTCAGACTGCAGGATGAGCTGTGCCGCTTACTGGTCACGTCCCAGCGGCGTCTGCTGAGCGTGAGCCACGCTGTTATCTCCGCCTGCTGCTTGCAGCCCCTGCTGGATGCTCGGTCCGTACTTGTTCTGCAGCGTCGGGGTGGTGTTAATCCGTTGTTTACCTTTTGTTTCACAAATAAACTGTATGCATACAGTATATGCATGTGTACCTTGTAACAGCTGAGAAGTCGAGCAATGCATTTTTTTTTTATGGAATAAGACGAGAAAAAGAATAGAGAAGAAATGTTAATCTGGGCTAACTGCTCCAATAGTCGGAGCATCTACAGCCAAAGGTCGCTATTCCTGAAAGTAGTTGCACCAGTGGCCCCAGAAATCTACGAAGAGCTGCCTCTAGAGCCTAGTATAGCTTTGCTTTGTGTGCTGTTTGACGTGTAGCTATGGATATACAAATGTGTTGCTGTTTTTGTATGGGCGTGGCTCCTGCCATGCCTGTGTGCAGCACTGAGCAGGTGCAGGACGTGGTGGAGGAATACTTGAATGTCGTCATGACCCTGCTGCAGCAGCACCGGTTAGTACTTTTGCATATTACGAAGCCTTGCCCACATGCATACGTCGTCTATAATGATTAATTTAAAGTGATTGGCAACCATACCGTATATGCTTTCCAAGAATTGTGTACATTGTAACCAACTTTAAATAACGTGCAGATGACAATAGGAACGTCCCACTGTTTAATGGATAAGGAGTTTTCTTAGTGGGTAATGGGATGAAAAACCCCCATATGTAAACCTTATGTTTCCCAGATGTCCTCATAGAGGATATGTGTTGCCTCAGTTATTTTATTAACACACGTGGCAAAGAGATGACATTTATTTTAACATTCTCCACAATGAAGCTTAATGAATAGTTTGTGTTACGTATTACAATGGCTTGCATTGATTTAGGACCAATCTATGATAGAAAGGTCCTTGCCTATAAACATCTGGCATTTCACCAGCATTGATTCAGGCAAGGTCGACTCTGCTTGTGAGACACTGACAGTCGAAACTGGTCTAGAGTTTATTTGTATTGAAATAGTGCTGTTATTAAAGGTGCACACTCCCAGAAGACCATGTGGCCAATGGGTTACGTAAAATACAGTATTTTATTTTTGCATGAGAGATATGGAAGGGGGCATTATTTTTCAAGTTATAAATACAGAATTAAATACAGCATTAATTGTCTCATTTGGAACTCATATACTCGGGATTTAAATCATCATTAAATTCACGGATAAAAATCACTGTTTTATGCCGATTAGCATGAGTGCCTTTATTCCCTTCCATCACCATCACACAGACATGATGAGCATCTGGTGTAATGTATTGTAAAATAGTTGTAAATAAATGTAATGTGTTGTCATGTCAACAACTCCTAGGTTTCTTGCAGATTTTGATGAACTCTACCCAATTGCGGATGATATCAGCATAATGCAGCAGGCTTCACCCAGCTTGTATCCTTGTGAAATGCACGGCATTTACACTTTAAGTGAGTCACATGTACCACGAGAGGGCTCGACTGAACCACCATTCTACCGGGTACTTGCCAGATAAGCCACTTCTAGAGTTGCGCCTTCGTGCATTCAGTCCAACTTAAATCTCATCCTACCTCAGCCTACATTATTATATATGATTATGCTTGTTTACCCAAAGGGTCCTGCCAAGTTTTGACAGGAAGGGGTGATGTTGCAATGTGTTATCCCAATTAAGTAATTTGCAGGTAATTGTTCAGCATTGGGATGACAATGACATCCATAAATAATGTCTAATCCATAAACAATATGTCTATGCATGTGTTCTTCCCCACTTATTTAGTAAGCTTCAAACTCCATTCTTCACACCCTCACTCCACCACCACACTTTCCTTTCTCAAAGAAATGGCTTGAAATTAGTATTTCTTTGGCTTGCAAACTGTGGCCGTTTAAACTGTGGTCATACTCTCTAACTCAGCATGACCGCAGAGATGAGACCCGCATCTCCTATGTACTGGATGCTGTTCGGGAGGCACGGCAGTCTGCAGGCAGCAGGCGGCCTTCTCAGCATCCTCAACACATGGCAAACTGTGAGAGCCCAGCTGCTGATCAACGCAGCAGCATCGCCACACAAAACTTCAATGGCAGTGAAGATGCCGAGCCTGACCATGTAAGTTGATGTATGCTACGCAAATTGTGCGTTCAGCCATGTGTGCACACACGCATGTGAGATGGAACATCTCCATGTGCGCCTGTGTCTTGACATGGCCCAGCGGCAGCCGGCTGGCCATCCTGGTAATTATTGAGGTGTATTATACATAGATATGTGCCATCTGCTTCACAGTGGATGTTAAACATCTTGTGATGTCAATCGTAATGAGTAGGCCATTGTTCGTTCGTTTCTCAATCTGCTTGTCCTGGTGAGGGTCGCGGTGGCAGCATATTGAGTAGGGAGGTCATTGTGTGCCATTGTAATGGTCCAAATTTGCCAAATTCGCAAAGTTACCTGCAAATGTACTCATGGGATTAGACACAGCAATCATCACCTATTGCAATGATAACCTCCCTGCAAGTGGGAATTAAGAGGACTAATGCCCACTTGCAGTCTAGTGCAGTCACCTTTTGCCGCACAAGGACAGCTGCCACTGGGGGACGCCCAATGGCAGCTGTCCTTGTGGCTACGAACGGTGCGAAATAAGTTCAACATACATACATACATGCCCTTGTAACATGTGAGATGAGATGCTACGTAAGGCACTTTGAATTTCTGAGGAATTTAAGCACCGTGCTAATGCAATATTGTTATTATGGCGGCTCATGAGTTGTTTTGCTCGGTTAATGTGGTCGTTGTAATTTCATCTCGCTTCTCTTTGTTCTTCCTGCTCCTCCTCCCGGCTTCACAGGAGTCGGTGTCTCGTGGTGTGGAGATGGGCGGCGTGGAGCTCGCCTCGCTCGTGTGCGGCATCCGCGATCTGTTTCCTGAGCTGGGGGATGGGTTCATCGAAGCAGGACTGCATGCCCTCAACTATGACTCTGAGAGCCTGGTCAGCCGACTGCTCGACGACACTCTGCCTGACCAGCTGAAAGACCTGGACAGGAGCATGCCGAAGTGAGCAGCCTTCCATTCAGAAAAAAAGTCTCATACACGATGCTCATTCGAAAGAGGCAATAAACAATTTAAGTATCATTGGCCAAGTAGATAACCTGGCTTTGTGAAAGACCAATGACCGTGCAGTGCCAGCCTGTACGGCCTCCGTGCCGTATGCACGCGGCGCTGGGTTTGTATTGAATTGAGCCGTAGAGTCACCTTGCGATGCATACCCTGGCTCGCAGGACGGAGGAGAGCAAGGTGCCATCGTTGCTGGCGGAGAGGCGCGGGGTATTTGACGGAGACGAGTTTGACGTGTTCAGCCGTGACTCTGTCGACCTGGCGCGGGTGCATAAGGGAAAGAGGTGAGAGACCCCACTGCTGCATGAGGCGCGGGAACACATGGCCTCCACGCGTCACACATCGTCCTGCACCCCTGGGGTACGCAGGCTGAATCTTTCACATTCTATTGCTTATGAAGGAAGCAATATATTCAGGAGATACATGCCAATGTCTATTAACCACAAGAGGGCTTCACGATAGCGATAGGGTAGTTTGCTATTCCTCTGTTGAAGGAGCACAGACTACAGTGGCTTACTGCATGGTCCATAGGTTGGGCTGGATGGTCACAACCGCACTACTGAGGCTTGTCTTTAATTTTCCATTTATGAAGGAGATGTGTGCACCAGCCTGTTCGTAATTTTTCACGTAGCACTTTTCCTTGTGAAATCAAACAGCTTATTTAAAATGGATTTATGCATGGTTCTAATCTCTTCCTTACAGCCCTGAGCCAGTGATGAATATCTTGAGGGTAAAGCTGACCATACCTGGACATCAATTATAACATTTCCATTATGTACTCTTATGTTTTTTCGGTAAAGTCACGTAGGTAAAAAATAATAAAAGTAAAATAATAATAAATGTAAATAAATTAAATCACAACGTTTCGGAGGCAACACAAGCTTCCTTCATCAGGTGTAAAAAGGCACAGCAGTGCTACAGTTATTGCCTCCGAAACGTGATTTAATTGATTTATTTTCATTTATTATTATTTTACTTTTATTATTTTTTTCCTACGTGACTTTACCGAAAAAAACCTAAGAGTATGAATCCTTGCAGTCATGAAAGCTTCAAATCTAGAATTTCCATTATGTGTTTTTAATTTTACTGACCCTGGGGAGATGAAGAGTAGTACTCAAATGTTGAGCTCATCGACCTTGTAACTGCAAGTTGCACACTTGAGACCACGTTAGCATTTGGCCAGATCACACACCTGCAGTATGAACCAGAGTGGCCTGCCGGATTCAATCTGCGAACCTCTCCAGCGAGCGGCAAACCTGCTGCTGCTGGGCCCCGTCACCGCCCCATGGAAATTCCAAATCAAGGAAATTCCACATTTCTTTGGTGTATGTTGAAACGAAGCTGGTTTGGTGTTCAGGCCGGCAGGGCCAGGCGGCTGGCGGTCGGTGCTCGCCGACCGGAGCGGCGTAACCGGCCCCTCGCGAGAGCGGTACGCGCCATACGGCCTGGTCTGTGACGAGGAGGAGGAAGAGCCTGGGCTGCCGGGGGCAGGCGGCGTGCGGGATTACGACGATGAGTACGACGACACGTACGATGTCGGCCACGTCTGTGCCAACGACGGGGACGCTGATGACGATGTGCTGGCGCGCCGGTAAGCCAGGGCTACGCTGCCCTCTGTGTACTGGTACATCAGTTTTAATTGGGAATCATTGGGTAGGGCCCTTGGGCTATCACATCTAGAGCCAAGTCAAAGTGTCACTTTGCTCAAGTGGGCAGTGGCACACTTCTCTTCTCCATTAGCAGCCCTGGGCCTGTGGTGGAATTTCCACATTTTCTGGATGGGGTGGAGCCAGTTTTTCCTCAGAACAACCTTTGTTGAGTAATTTTTTATGATCGTTAATTATAATAACATCCAAACACCTATAACAATGTACATCACATCAAACCATGCGTGGGACCGGTCAATGACATCTGTATCATTTGCTGACTTTCCCTAGAGATGTCTGACAGGGACTGATCCTAGGAGGCATGACTGTGTCATGGGGAGAGAGCAGTTGTAATTCAGTCATTCTACACTAACAGGCTAAATGTCTCATTAACACAGCCACTGTTTCGGTGGTTTTCTTACATTGACATGCTAATCTTACATTAACAGATTGACATGCTAATCTCTCACAATTCAATGGCCACCTCCACAGCTTTGTAGTCGTGGAGGTATATCAGCTTGCCGATCTTATATTTACATGCAAATTCCATCTCTAGCCCCGCCCACTTACCCTTGGGCTACACCCATCTCAAACCTATATAACATCCTGCCTCAGCAGCTCTCCCGCTATATTTTTTCACCTGATGACGATTGCTTGTGTTGCGATCGAAACGTCGTGATTTTTTTATTTTTCTACGTGGCATTACCGAAAGACCCAAAGAATATGAAGTTGTAATCTTTCAAGTCAGGTTCTCTGTCAGTGTTGTGCAGCCAGACAAGAACACAATGAAATGTACAGTAAGATCCATATAGATAGCGCTTTAGCTGGCAAAATAAAAATTGCATAAACTGGTATAGATTCCACATGCATGACAGTTTCTACGACACTTGCAGTCATGCACAACACCCCTGCGCCTGAATAATATCTTTCCACGTTGCGTGGGTGTTCCAGTAAGACTCTTGTGCGACTTACTTTTAGGCCGTTTGTGACACCGCGGGTGCTGCAGACCCGATCAAGAGAAGACAGGAAAGTTGCATCAAACTACGAGGTTGAAGAGGATAACGAGGATAAACACAAGGTGTGAGCTTCACTATCACTTCCAGGGACATGTGAATGTTTACGTAAATGAAGACCCCCATGCTCATCCAACGTAACCCGAACTCGTCACAAAACCCCGAGGCGATCCTTGTACAAGCTCTAGCCCAATATTAATATAAAAGCTTCGAATCTAGTATAAAATAAGCAGTTTAAGATATTTTCCTGATCTGTAAGTTGAAATAGCTCCCTGATTGGATTTTACCTTTGATGATTAGTTTCTCGTTTGTGCCTTCTCATGAGTGTGCTACACAGCCCGGTTCTTATTATTGTGGAGAGATTGCAATGTCGGCTCTCCTCATCTCCATCACGGAGTCCATACTTCATCACAGGAACTATATTGGAAGACTCATGCCTTTGCAATACGGTCCATGCTTTGTCACAGAATAGTAAAAGTGGCGTGGAAAATGACTGCTGTAAGCGATTATGGTGCCATAAAGGTGGTGCATTCTAAAGCACAGCAAACTACCATGCATTGCTGTGTTAAAGTTCGCTCGTATAATTATAGATTCTGTTCATTGGTCATTTAGATTGGTCACTCCCTTTCACTTGTACCTCCGATGAGCACCGTTGGTTACATAATGTGCAAAGAAGTTCAACAAACATACATATTTACGGCACCTGGTATCACATGGTAATAGTTAGTTGCCTTCTTACATGATCAGGCAGTTTCCCACCACAGTCCTGTCCTAGTGCCACCTCCGAGTTTGTTTTCAGATGCTTCAGTGATGATTATAAACTCTGCCACAATCTGCTACCATAAGCATTTCTTCCTCCACCAGTCCCTTCTTTGGTTCACCAAGGTTCATGTCTGCCTTCTCTTTTTATTGGTCAATTGTTAAGCACTTTCGAGTTTGAATTAACTTTTTGTAATATGTGATCAGACTTCACTCACCTCCACCCATGCAGAGGAATCGGTGTACTAATTCACTCCAGTGACGAGTCACCTGCTTGTCACTCTTTTGTCGCTACTGCTATGCTTACAATTCCTGTGAACTTCACTCATTGATTCCTCCACCCATGTTGAGGACTCGGTCTACCAGATGGTTTCGTCTCATCTGCACTGTATTGACTCACCACACTGCAGGTCACAACAACACACTTACCCACTCACCACCCTGCAGGTCACAACAACACTCACTCACCACTCTGCAGGTCACAGCAACACACTCACCCACTCACCACACTGCAGGTCACAACAACACTCACCCACTCACCACTCTGCAGGTAACCTGACTTCACTTTCTGCTGTTTTGTTCGCACTGCTCCACTTCGGAATTTACTTCCATTGTCTATTTTCCCAAGCTGTTATAACAATGCTCAATTCAAGACACATGTTAACTCTTATCTATTACAAATGTGGGTCTGTGTTCAGCAACTGTGCTATAAAAATATATTTTTTTCACGTGGTTCTATATCAATAACTCTTTATCTGTTAATTTTACAGATAGCAGCTGTGTGTGATTCAGATTTTCATGTTGTGTATTTGTTTATGATGATGCCTTGTGTTTATGTGTCATGTGCTCATGGACAGAGCGTGTTTGCACAGGAGAGACCCCGGGATGACTTTGTGATGGACCCTGCCGTTCTGAGGGAGCAAATGGCTGCCAAACGAGAAACATTAATGGCAAACAGGGGGTAAGAGTTAGCCCACTCCGCCGCGTGTGACCGTAAAGAGTGACAGTTGCCTTTAGTATTTATCACACCAGTCTTTGCCCAGTAATTCCCTGAACTTTGTAATTTAGACTGTTTCCAAGGTCTCTTTAACACAACAGTCATCTCAATTTGTTATCACCTGGTTATTTACTGCACTCACTCGCTCACGAGCAGTTGGCCAGTCACCTCCTGATTACTCTTCCATCGCTACGGCCGTGATTCATGTTCTTGTGAACTTCACCCATTGATTCCTCCACCCGTGTTGAGGACTGAGTCAACCGGACTGACTGTTGCATCTCATTCAAACTGCTTTCAACCGGCACATTGCAGCTCACAACACTTCTCTTTCTGCTTCTTCCCTCGCACTGCTGATTGGAATTCGGAATTATCTCTCGTCTCTTTTCCCCAAGCTCTTATAGCCTTCCTCAATTCAAGGAACGTGCTAACTCATACCTATTACAACTTTGATCATGCTGTATCTTACTGGTTGCTTGATGATTTGGGCCTTTGCTCAGCAACTGATAAAAAACTGCGTCACATTCGGACATAAATTGAAGCATGAATAATGTAACCAAATAATTAGTTTTACCCATGATGCATAATGAATCTCTTAGCAATTCCCCTGTGCAGTGGCATTTTCCCAAAGTCAGTCTGAAAGCATCTCCTTCCACTGCATGCAAGACCAAGTCTCGGTCTCAAGCAGCGCCTGCACCGTGGTCTGCCGCATTATCAGCTTGTGGCGCATGCCTCAAAATTTAAAGAGCACAGAGTAGCACAGGCGTGTCAGATAGTCATCTGGTTGTTTAATATCTCTGGGTGTCCAGACTGTCATCACAGAACACGCAGCAATACGGTAAGCACACTCTGAAGCTGATAAACTGGAGAAAAAAGGGAAAATCATACAACCAGGTATTGTAATGATAGGCATGAACCTGAACAAATCAATAAGCCAAATACATCTTTAATGATGCCTAAACGTCCTCTCACCCAGTTCAAGAAAAGGCATGCGTTTGTAACCTTAAAAAAACACCTGCTTTGAAACAACGCTCACCCCGTGTGGGTTTTACTTATTTTGTGCTGATATTTATACTCAAATGTGGACATGAGCCCCCTGGTTCAAGACTGTATACCTCTTCCAGCCACTTTACAGTAAGTAATTCCATTACACATAAAGTGTTTTTAAGGCATTTGAGTCATCCTTTCTCGTGTTTATTGTCCAGCAATAGCACCGAGTTTTACAGCACGACTACAGAAGAAGTTCGTTGTTCAGGGTGCGTGGTCTGGTTTCGTGTGTGGGTGTGTGATGTTGACACAGGCACAGAGGCGGGGCAAATCAAGCGGTGCGAGGGGTCGGCCGTGGCCAGGGCCAGTCGAATGAGACCCTCGTGCAGCGGCGACGGAAGGAGGAGAACAAGAGTAAACGTGGCAATCACAACCGCCGGGCGGGAGCCAGCAGCAAGCTCAGGCGGGGAATGATTCCCTCATAGCCTCGGCGATGCGGCCCAGCCCTGCTGCAAACGTGCAGCTACACATCGCTTTGTGTTTTGACACTGCTCATGCTTTGGGCACGTGTGCATTCATATGTGTAAGCACGTACAAGTGTGGTACCTGGGAAATTGTGGCTTGAGATTTGTCACTATTTTACATTTCCAGCAAGTAAATGGATGAGCAGTTATCTTGTGTGTCTGAGTGAATCATCATCCCATCTAATATATATAAGCGCACAACTTTATCTGTGATGAACGCTGCGCTTTCCGTACGTTTTCATGTAGTGGGCACTGCAAACATACGCGCCCCCTGCATGAACGATGGAGGCGCAGGGACAGACGTTCGATTACGTTGGAATCGATCTGCAGACGGCGGTCTTCTCGCACGGCCAGCTCTGTCGCCTTATCTCGATCCCGCAATCCCAAACAGGTGAAAGTCCGCATCAAACTGAACCCCCAGCAAGGCCATCTACTTAACGACGAGAGAAAAATCACACTGTCCTTTTCAGTTAAGTTTTCCAGATGTAAAATTATATAAGCTTTTAATGAAGAAATTAAATTAGCTAATTCAAAACAATACAATTCAAAGATGTTTCATTTTAAAACTTCAAAACGGAGCATCGAGTGCTTGTGTGAATGCGTCGTTTGTGTGCAATCTTTTTTTGTGACTTTCCTGACTGAAGGTTGATGGTTGAGGGGCGCCATAGGCGCCCCCTAACAACCCCTAGTTATCTATATTCTTCTTTAGTATGGCGTATTGTAGAGATAGCAACTGATTCTTTGGAACAGTAACAACAGTTATAAATCAATGCCCAAGGTTCTTGAACCTTTTAATGGCGTTGGTTTTGAGCTGCTGGACTGCTTCACCAATTCGTCCACCTGTCCAATGGAGTCAAAATGAGTCGAATCCACAGATGTCAAGTCAAGCCACCAGCTGTAGTCGGTAATGACATCCTTATTGCAAGTGATACACATTTGAATTCATAAATCACACCTTAGTAAATATCGTATGGGTGAGAACAAACATTTGCTGGACCACACAATGTTTTTTTATATTGTCATACCTCGGTATGCGACCGCTTTGGAATACGTCCAATTTGGTATACATCGTGTTTTGATGAGAAAAAAATGTCTTGGGATACAACGTCTTGCTTGGGATACGACGCGCTTGCTAGAACTTGTATGGGTCGGGATGAGTCACCGCGTACAGTACCCGCGTACACAATACTGTTACGACTCTAACAAGCCGTAATAGTATTGTGTGGAATGACCAGACAATGTCACACTTCAGGAACATTCTTAGAAGAAGGCAAAAATAAACTTGAATGGACAGGTTTTTAGTAAAACTCAAACCTGGTGAGCCTCAACAAGATCCAAGGCAAGAAAAGAGACAGAAAAGAGAAAAAAAACAATTTAATGTTCCTGAAGTTTTAATGGAAGGGGACTCATTCTAAAAGATAACATCTCCCCTTCCTCACCACCATCCTCGTAGGCTATCAACTCCTCTCACCAAGGTAAAGTGATGTTACATTTTATTTTTATTTCAATTTATTTTAATGTATGTATGCATTTTAATTTATGTATGCATTTTTGTAATAAGTAGTGTCTACATTATTTTATACAACCCTATTAATGTATAATATGCCATATAAAATACCATTTCTTATACTCTGGAGCCGATTATTTCCTTTCCCTTTATTTCTTATGGGAAAAATTCGTTTGGTATACGTCATTTACGGTGTAAGTCCTACCTTCTGGAACGAATTAACGCCGTATACCGAGGTACCACTACATGTAATGCTGAAGGCTTCGACGTGCATTACATCACTTTTACTAATTACAATTCCACCTGCGACTGCAGGGCAGAGCAATGCAACACATGGCCAATTGCTGCCCATCAACACGATTTAGCAGAGGTACCTAAGCACGACGATGCCTCATTGGTGTCTGCCCAGTGTCGTTAACACTCCTTTTGGACAGTACAGAGGCTGTCACTTTAAGGAGCTTTATCTTAATACCATGGGCCAGAATTTTAAATGAAATTGCAAAACATATCACCTTGGTGGTTTATGATGGAGATATCGTATGAAATGGAACTCATACCAGCACATGAAGCATGCATTTTCTTGCTGTAATATACGAAAAAATATTCCGTAAAACCTTATACTTGATTTGAAGCTTTCGTGAATGCAGGAATCCATACTCTGGTTCTTTCGGTAAAGTCACGCAGGTAGAAAACAATAGATCACGACGTTTCGATTTCGATCGCCACAAGCAATCGTCACCTGAAGACGATTGCTTGTGATTTATTTTATTTCTACCTACGTGACTTTACCGAAAGAACCAAAGAGAATACATATTTAATTAACATTTCTTGTGAATAGACTTTAGTGATGAGAATCTGTATAATCTAAGATATTTTAACCTGTATAATCTACAACTTCGATCAGTGAGATTGGCTACATACGGTGCGAAGAAGTTCAACATACATACAGTACATATAATATAATCTCAGAATCTTCTGCAGTGGTGTCAACATTGAGGTATCATCCCACCACCACATGGCTACCAGCACACAGCGGCCTCCTCGATCTGCCCTGACAGCATCCCACGACCTTAGCAGGTCTTCCTTGGTCGCCGGGAGCGTGGAAACTTCTCCAACGCAGTGACGGACATCTGTAGGATTTACATTTGCGTGCATCTATCGTGGTCTGCATCTGTAGAAGCTATAGCACTGGGAGTGAATTTGTATAATGTATACAGTTATGGCTAGAATTTACAATTGCACGAATCTATACTATTTAGTGCTATGAATAGGATAGTGGTCTAAATCTATACAACATGCAGCGGTGTGATTCTATATAAATCACAATATTCTGCGACAGTACAGCTAGTTTGTGTGTGAACGGCACTCTATGTAGTGTGATCCATAAAACCATCTCTTTTTTCTGGAAACGCTAGTTCAATACATTGGTGGATTTAAATCTCGGAGCATTATAACTTAGATTAAACCCAAGCGCGCACCTTTGTAATGACCGAAAATGTCCCGAAGCCAATGTGCAGCCTAACGGCTATTCAAAGATAAACCAATAAGCCAAGGGTCTCCGATTGGAGGAAAGAGGCCACCACAGGGATTGACCAGGAGGCAGACTTTTTAAGTGATTGGAGGAAAAGTTTTTAATGAGAATTTGCTGGAAACAAAGTGGATTCCCAGAGGCGACGGTTTGTAGCCGTGAGAGGCGAAGGACACAAGACACGGGATTGCCTCCGGGAAATAGTGAGGGGACGTTCGAGGAAGGGGGCCGGGGGATATATAAGGGGGGGAGAGCACGACGAGTGGAGAATTTCGGAGGAAAATAGAAGCTGGAAGCCAAGCACGAAGCCTCGGCTTCCTTATTGTGGAAGTCTTCAAATAAAAGTGGCTCTTAATATAACTTGTCGCGTCGTTACACCTGCTATGATGTGTGGCAGTGCGGAAAGTGCGAGCTTATGAAGCATTGATTCTGGATGAAAGAACTTTGCAGTGTGTGTCTACTGCCCAGTAAACACCGACATGGGCGGCTTTGGTTCCTCAACGCCGGATTATAAATTGTAACAGTGCAAGATATGAGATAAGTTGTGTAAATAGCTCGAGTTGTACGATAAAACGAATGAGTGTGGAGGCGTGGATTGTACCTGGTGGTTATAACGTCTTAAGATTGGACTGAGTGCAGACATCGCAAGCAGACAGACCTCGCGCCGGTACTGTGCCTCTTCTGCAAGATTCATTTGATTGTTGTCTATTTCTCACAAAGAGTATGTTCGTGCTTGATCCTGGTGTTCTCTATTGTATTTGACGGCCGCACTGCTCGTGTGAGAAGCGTGAAGTGTCGATTCTGCACTTGTACCATGTAAGGCAGCTGCCGTGGTGGAATGTCTCTGACTCAGTCGGTGTGGGTCACCACAGGAGGAGTGGGCAACTCTCAGCCTCTCCTGTGCTGCGTGGTACAGATTCGGGTCGTTAAATCGTGTTTACATTACCGATAAGTGCATGAAAAACCCTGGCTGTCGCCTGATGAAGCTAGTTGTAATTACTGGCGAAACGTCGTACTCAGATTGTAAATGTTGTGGCTTGGCTCTCCAACACACCGGTGTGCTGTACTAGTATACTACACTATACACTACACTATACACTACACTACTATACACTACACTACTACACACTACTATACACTACACTATACACTAGTGCTGTACTAGTATACTACACTATACACTATTATATACACTACACTATAGACTAGTGCTGTACTAGTGACGAATTGGCACGTTCTGTTTACGTGACAACCCTTACTAGTTGGCTGTGTCGGGTGGGTGGCGAGTTTAATGACATTTATATATTTATGCGAACTAACCAAAAAAAACTCGATTATGGATGATATTGGTCGTGCTAAACAGTTATAGCCAGTTTGGGCCTTTACAGGGGAAATATTAATGGAGTTATGGACAAGAATCATACGTTATTACGATGTCAAATTGGTTGACAACCAGATAACTTTGGACGTGTTGTTGCTTGTGCAGAGCCATGAACACGAGGTCTGCCAGTTTATTGACTACACATGTGCAGAGTGCGTGGTGATTCTTTTTCTGGAACGAAACTCGTTTCATGGGCACATGAGGATGCAGTGACGGACCGTGTGTTCCACTCCTGTGACCAGTGAGAGAGCAGGTGACCCCAACCGCAGCAGCCATGGCTCAAGTGCACGGGCTGGCGTACCTGCAGCAGAGGAAGCTAGCAACCTTGCTGGGATTCCCACACTCATCTCTGCGCAGGCTCTACCAGGGCAGCGTGGATGGGTTCACTGCCAGCGCTTTCCACGCCAAGTGCAACGGCCAAGGCCCCACCGTCACGGTCGCCTACAACTCCAAAGGCTTTATATTCGGCGGCTATTGCTCCCAGTCTTTAACATCGCGGGGAAGTTACATTGATGACAAACTCGCTTGCTTGTTTCGCTTGGAGGAACCAGACAACTCGGCCACATTCGTTGCTAAAATCAAATCATCCAGCAGTGCATTCTATGACGCCTCATCATATGGGCCCACTTTTGGTGGTGGTCATGACATGCATTTTCTGCCCACTGATGGCTCAAGTAAACTTACTTTCACCGCCAACATAGGCAGTTCTTATGACGCAACCAATGAGAACATATTCGGCACTGATAAAACCCTACAAGAGCTGGAGGTCTACATCTTAGAAGGTAATTTGTGTTTATGGTCTCTGCAATTTTTCTATAATTTCATTTTGTCAAACGTAATTAAATGAATTTCGCACCGTTTTGTTTGCTCCGGATATTGTACCACTAAATGTCTTTTCATGAGATCAACTCTCGGTGTCTGCAAAAGTGGCCCACTCTGAGCGTTTAGGAAAAAGAGCAAGGGGTTGTGTATCATAAGGCTGCAACTTTGGTTTCCATGGGCTGTAAATAATAATTTCTTACACGCGTGCTGTTTTGCAAACTTAAGAGTGTATCCGATACCCATAACTGTTGCACTCTTGTTCGTCTAATCAACATTTTTTAACAAAGAGCTGTGTTTCCAGAAATGAAGCTCTTGCCGGACCCATGGCGCAGCGTTGAATGGACAATCGAGTAGGTCTACCACGCTGCACAGCCGTCGCCGTCTCCACCACACATACAACTAAACTCGGTTACTATTTTTCCAAGCACGACTTGGGCCGAAGATCTCAAAAATGCTAACTGAGCACCTTGACGTGCATTTCGACACCCCGAGTAATGAGCTGCCAATATATTTCCGTGTCCAGGACGCGAGAGCATTTGTTGAAAGACATTCGTGGGTACGTGCCAGTCGACTGCGAGACTCACCCACGCATACTGCTGCTGGGCCACGTGGGCTCGGGGAAGTCAAGCTTTGTAAACTCCATCGATGCGGTCTTCTCTGGACATGTGTCGAGTCGCGCCATCGCGGGGACCCGGGAAAAGGAGTCCAGCTTCACCACCGTGGTAACGACGGCACCCCGAAGATGGACGTGGGAATGAGCACGTGTCTCTTGCCAGGGTACCTGTAATTTCTCGAAGCACGCAGCTTCCTCGTAATAATGTGCATACAACCTGATTCTAGGCTGAGTGAGACCTTCAAGCTGCAAATGCATCATTGGAAAGAACCAGAGTACATTGGGTTGTATGACTATTGCCCTCTCTTACTTTCCCAGACGAGTAGTAGCAGTAACTAGAAGCCACGCGTAGAACATGGCCGCACCATTCGGGCCACGTTTGTAAACAGCTCATTGCCCTCATACGGAGCCTACATGGCCTCTGAGGAGCCATGCTTCATGCGTCACGGCTCCACAACAACAAGAACGAAACAAAACCTTGGTCACATTAAACACACTTCACACTGCATGAGCACCATGTGCTGGAGTGTGCTATTTTCTACATGTGTGTGACAGTTTCGCAGTTACAAATTGAGAAAGAAGAGTGGACGCAAGTTCTTCCCTATTCATCTCTGCGACACCATGGGCATCGACAAGGATCTTGGGGATGGCATAAACCCAGAGGACATCGTGAGCGTGCTCCAAGGAAACGTGCCCAATTCCTACCAGGTGCCCCCTGCACACTCAACTGATACAGGCCACATGACATCACCAGTATTTGTGAATTCAATGTATGCAACTCACATTGGTGAACTCCCTGCGATTTCCATGTGAGAGATATATACAATTGGTACACCTATTGTATACCTCCCATTAGCACGGTTGGCTATGTATAGTATAAAAGAAGTTCAACATATATATCTAGATTACCAAAACTTTGCCGGCTGATACACGTCACTGTAACTCTCAAGTCTGGCAAGATGAGAGTTATCAATATCGGTCCCGTACTTCGTTAATGTATATTATGAGCACTGAGGATGATTAGATTAAAAAAAAAACCTACTTGTTTGTCTTGATCGCTACTAACCTCTCTTCCTGATATATGTTTGGCAGTTTAATCCACTGGCACCCATTAACCCCAGCCACCCCGCCTACGTGAAAGACCCGGCACTGTCGGCACGGACGCACTGCCTGGTGCTGGTGGTCGACGCTTGTAAGATGTCCCCGATGCCTGAAGGGCTGCTGGGCAAACTGCAGGACGCGCGCAACAAAGCCCATAACCTGGGTGCGTCCACACCCTTGTGTCACAGCAACATTGAGCATCGACACTCGCCCTCTGTAACCTCTGCTCTTTAAAATGACGAAAGTCATGGGATGTAGCCTAAAAACATGTATTGTGTTCTATAAAAACGGGTACTAAGCAGGTTGGTGAATCACCACACATGTGAAACTCCCTTCCCGTGGGTGTCGAGGTGCATACCCTGGTTCGCCAGGAGAAAGCAGTAAGTGGACTCATCTCTTATCTGTTTACATATATAAGGGTGATGGAGTTTTGCCCCCTCGTATGCGTGGGTTTTCTCCCACGTGTATAATTAACTCATTGTCAATTGGCTGAAACACCTTAGAATAATAACCCAATGTAGCAGGATTGTCCTGAGAAGAGGCCTACGACTCAGTGTGATTTTCCTGGATAAATAAGTAAATTATGATTACTCTGGACCAAGGGCATTTGTGAATTAAAGGTCACTTCATGTGTGCACCGGCGGATTCAGTCCTGCAGCTTAACGTGGCACCACAGGATAGATGGCACCCGGCACACAGCAGCCCAGAAGCACTGGGTGTGATGCCAGATACTGATGATAGGATTGGCCAAACATCCAAAAGCAGGTGTTCTGGATGAGTCCTTTGCTACAATTTCCATCACATGAGGTTGCCAGTGTCATTGGTAATCAATCATTCCCTGTCCAGGTAGCATTACTTGTAATCCAAAAGGACTCCACAGGGATGATAATGCACGGCGAATAAGGTTACCAGATCTATGGCAGATGTTTTCCCTTTATTTTAACGTGATTACACTAGTTACCACAAGTAAACAACTTGCTATTTAACATGAACAGGTACTCGTGGACTTTGCTATTAAACAATTGGCTACGTCGATTTCTAGCCTATACCTTCCCTTCACGAAGTGCTGTATTTCACAGCAGGTACGGCAACATGGCTTTGAATCTTCGTCAGCAGTCGCTATAGGTTGGCTCGTGAACACTTTATACTTGACCATTGTATATACTTGCAGATGATAAAAGTGACGACGATTGTGAACATAGTGCTGGTGACTCCCAATGCTCATGGTGATTTGGATGGCAAATGTGGTGAGGGTGATGACGATGGACTTCTTACCCAGGCGTTCCTCACGTCGTGCTTCTGACCAAAGTGGATGAAGCCTGCCCTCTGGTGGAGAGTGACGTAAACAACATTTACCTGAGTTGGTTCATCAAGGAAAAGGTGTTTATTCCTCAAGGCTTTGCCGTCTCACAGTCACGGGTTCCATTACTTCTTTCTAGCAACACTTTAATCATCAGCAGCCATGATCCACTGGTGGATAAGGCCTCCCGAAGCCGTCACCAGCCGCCATTATCCCACCACACAACAATGCACTAAAACTAAACTCAACTTTTATTTTACCAGGTACGGCCCACCCAGCTATACTGTATCGCTCTTTATCAGAAGCAACCTTCCACAAATGATAGCTCAACGAAGTGGTTTATGTGGAAATGTATAGCAGTGAAATACTCAGCACCATTCATTCTAGATACTCAACACAATGCTGACGAGTCAGTACAACGCTGACTTCGTGACTCAAGTCAACTCGGTGGATATTGTCCAATGTTGATCTCTTCTTCATTCAATGGAGGACACGTTTCCCTCTTTTCATAAAGCAGCATTCTTCGTTTTAGTCTATTGGCCTCTTTCCCCACCATTTCTTTCACAACTCCCTTCTTCGAGCTGTTACCTCTAACAATGTGCCGAATCCACATCTGCCTTTTATGGATTGTTCATCTTAGACTTCTGACCCTGCTCATGAACGTCTTCATTCAGATATTCTCTTTCTCCAACTGATTTTCTCCATTCGACACGACACCCACAACTCATGACTTCCCAGTCTTATGTTCCTGACCAAGTGCTGCACATAACAACTGCACTCCAACTTATTAATACTTTAAGTAAATGTTTCCCTCCACTTGTAATCAAGTTGCCAAATACATGTCACGAGTTTATTACATTGACAGATGTAGCCCACTAACCACCTGCCTGTCTCCCCCCCCCCCCCCTGCTTGCGGAAGGTGTACGAGATCGCCACGCGTCTGGGCATGCCCGTGTCGTCCGTGTTGCCCGTAAAGAACTACGCTGTGCAGGTTCAGCCAGACGCCTCCTCCGACCTCCTGCTGATCATGGCTCTACACCAGATGCTGCGCTTTGCAGATGATTACCTGCTGGACCAGGTCTTGTCTGACTCCAATGAAACGGAGTGATGCTCGCAGCACAAATACAATCTGTGTGCGTTGTGCCGGTACAGCAGGGCCATAGACTTGCCCTGCTTTATGCAGGCTAAATTCATAATACAGATCTTTTTTTTGGGTGGATAATAATTTCGCAATATATAAACCTTAAAAAATATATTATCAGATGCTACTTATGACACATGTGTGGTGTTCCAGGCCCAGTGAATGCTTCAAATTAGCAATAGCATTTATTGATTTAGACATTTATTATTTAGAATGTCAATGGGGAATTACTTGATTACTGGGACTCAGGTTGTGTGTGCTTTTGATATTCTTCGTGTTCGTGACCACAATTCCAAGTTCTCACAATCCATATTAGGCATGTTTTCCGCTGATATTGCTCTTACAATCGCAAAATCAATGTAAAGGTAATTTTGCGGTGAAAAACAAATTGCTGTGGAATGATTTGTGTGTTATAATCTGTAAACGTTTCTTATGTTTCCAAATAAAAGTGATGTTGATTAAAACTGATTTACGGTGCAATGTGATACTTACTGTGCGTGGGGTGCCAACAAGGTTTAGGTTTTGAGGTCGCAGTTAGCGCTGCGCAACCAACCAGTCACGATTATTTTAACTGGTCCCGGGCCTCTCCTAAGTCGACTTAACTTTAAATGAGTACCTGGTGTGGTATGTAAAAATCACTCGGGAGACAAAGGCGGCTGGGTGTGGTGCTGGCCACCCACCCCCTCGTGTGCCGTGCCGGTCTTTATCGGTGCTCGCTAGCAGCGCTTGCTCTAACAGCCTCTTCAGGCTACACGAGGGATCTGATTCTTGGTTTATGCGCGGTCCCACACTGGGCACGTTCACACCTGCACAGCCTCCTCGCATTCACCCTCAGGCAACACTCGTCCATCGCATCACGACCACGATTTAACATCAAACGCTTTCAGATGCGCTTCTGCGGCCGTCTGGAACGCCCTACTGGAGCTTTGCACTTTGAAATCTTATAGATTGAAAACTAATTTCTTAAAAACTGATTTTGCGTTTAGTTAGTTGTTCTTCCCCCCGCATTCACGATTGTCATGGTCAGCTACGTACGGTGCGAAAGAAGTTCCACAGTAATTAAAACATTCCCGAAAAGTCCAGTCCGCCCAAACGCCGCGTCTTGCCTGTCACGCAACGCGAGAGCGGCGAGGGCTCAGGGTGAGGGATGCTGAGGGTGCTGCTGGGCAACTTCTTTGTGTCTGACGGTTCGTGACCGAGGCTGGGGTGAGTGGATGCACTCTGGGGGTTTCCACGCGGCCCGCTCCGCTGTGCGGGCTGGGGAGGTCAGTGCAGTGTTGAGGGGGGATCGGGATCTGAGTCGGAGGAGCCGGGGGGAGCCCTCCCTCGCTCCCTGGGTTCTGCTGCAGGTGGCGGAGACGCCGCCGCCGCCAACGCTGCTGAGTGACGCTCCATGAAGGCTGCCCCCAGTCACCCTCCACGCCGCGACCGCAGCCCCGCGGGCCAATCGGTGCGCACGCCGTGCCCTGGGTCACGTGGGCTTCGGTCGTGGCGCCGATTGGTTTGGCGCACCCGGAAGCGCGGCCCGCACGTGTCCCGGGATCCACGTGCGGGAGGAAGCGAGAGAGGAGGCGATGGCGCCCGAGGAGCAGGAGGAGCAGGAGGTCCCAGCTGAGATCCGCGACTCGCTCCGCGCCTTCCAGGCGGCCGAGCGCGGAATCGAGGCGGCGCTCGAGCCGCTCATGTCGACCCCGCGCGTTGAACGGCAGAACACGGTGAGCGGCGCGGAGCCCGTGACGAGACCCGCGGGCCGCTCGTGCCGGGGTCTGGAGTCGTTCGTGCTGAGGTCTGGGTACATAAGTGATGAGGTCTGGGTCCATAAGTGATGAGGTCTGGGTCCATTTTCATTTGTGATGTGAACTGGGTTAATTCGTGGTGAGGCTTAGGTTGTATGATGACTATGATTTTTAATATTTTATTTTAACAGTTAAATGTTCAATATTTACATTGGTTTGATGTTAGGACAGGTATTCGTCAAGGCTGTATTTTGTCTACCACGTTTGATGTCACGATTGAATATTCAACAAAAACATGGACGAGGTTAGCCGAAAACCATGGAACCAAAACAGATGTGAGATGAATGTGTGTGACTTGGGAGTCTGCTGATGATGTCGGGTTGTTGGCTAGTAATGCCCACTCCTTCCTTGGTCTCACGGAAGACACGGTTTGGATGCGGCTATTAAATTATATATCGAGTTGGATAAAGTGCCCCCCCACTCTCAATGGCCAACACCCTTGCTCTGACGACGAGACAAATCAACGTTTATTGGGTCGACATGGCCCAAATATCCGTGGTCACACTTGGTAATGTTTGTTGACGAGTCCTGCTTTGTATATATTCAGCTGGATCCACTGGAGCAAGCCAAGCTGGACCTGATGTCTGCGTATACCCTCAACTCCATGTTCTGGAGTAAGTGCGTTGTGCGACACGGTGGAGGGGATGCTTAGAGAATGAATCCCCATGTCATGTTCTTATAGTAACTGTGCAGCACAGTCGGTCTTCTTTAACCACATGATGAACTAACTCCATTGAGACACATTGTCTCTTTTGCAAGGACAATCTGGGGTACATGAAGATAATCTAAGTACACAAGCAGTATGGTGCCGTTGGGTACGAGGCTGGCTCAGTGAAGGTGTTCATTACCACGTGTATTGAGAAGAATCCAGGAGGCTTTGCGTTTTCATTCCCACACTGCATTCACCTCGTGCGGTGAGCATGCACACCTGGGTAAGCCATTGATGTTTTTTTTCTTAATGTGAGACCAAATTTGAACAACTCGTCACTTTAAACATTTTGAGTGGCAAACTGGGGAAATTTTGTTGCAAGTCCTTTATAAAGTTGATGTAAATTTCATAGCATTTTCTACTGGCTCGAGGTAGCGGGTGCTCGAATAGGATTCGCAAGAATTTACTGTGTTTGTACTCATCTGCCGTGGCTGTCACAGTGTTGTTCTGATTGTTTATCTCCACACCAGTGTACCTGGTGTGCCAGGGCGTGAACCCTAAGATGCACCCCATCAAGCAGGAGATGGTGAGTTACCCACAGCTTACCCTGCCGCTCGCGGTCCTACACGTGATATTTTGTGCGATTTCCTTACTCGTAGCTACAGTCCTGGCCACTTTCAGAGCCGCCTCTGTTGACTGTATTCATGTGGATCACACGCACCCACCTTCCCGCTATGCCACCACTGGTGAAATGTGCAGGACCGAATCAAGACGCACATGCAGCGTTTAAAGGAGATCACCGATAGGAAGAAGATGGCGAAGCTGGACAAGGGCGTTGCATCCAGATTTGTCCGGAATGCGCTGTGGACAGCAGAGCCTGACAGTAAGATTTCGCCTCTCAGAGCTTCATATCTCCCTTGCCTCCACACAATATGCACACTGCATTGCTTGTGAGAGGGCGCGTGCCGGGTGTGACTGCTGTGTGCTGCTCCGGCAGGAGGTGCCACGGGCAAGGAGGCAGAGTGAACACTCGTATCGGTCTTGGGGAACATGACAAGGAAGACGGCACAGAACATGGGGAGCATGACAGATACCACCACAGCTGTCTTCCAGTGGACAAGTCGCAGTGCTGGATGTTGGTCTGAGAGAGATGCTTCCTCTGGTTCACCCTTAATTACTTTATTAATTTCCCCAAGTATATCATTGCATTTTTAGTGTTAGTATTTGTACTGTTTCACTTTGGAAGGCCTTTGTTAAACTATTTTATTTTGTTCAAGCGATTGTATTTACATTTTATTAAAACTCCTAAAACACAATACTCTGTGTCCTCCGAGTACCAGTATGCCAGACAGTACACAAACGCTTGTACACACTTCCACAATATTGTTTCAATGCTCAGAGTAGATATTTTATTGTTCGTCTTATCAGTCATACATTAATCTTGAAAGTTATGTCAATAGTACCAGAACATGAATTTATTTTCACATCATGGGTATCAGAGGTTACTCAAAGGGTTATTGAAGTAACTTTTTGTACAAAATTATCATGTTTGTCAATGTATGGTGTGAAAGAATTTAAACATGCATAAACTTTCTCAGTGTTCAGATTGGTCGATTTTAGAGCTTGTGGTGTAGTGGTTCGCACACTGCCACGAACTTAAGAGTTTGAACCATGGCCATGGTTCACATTAGTGGTGAGTGATATATCTGAACTGGTAATTTGAGCAATTTTCCATTTTGATTGATTTTCAGTCTCTGTGGTCTGACCTAGAATACTTGGCCAGGTTCATCTCGAACATAAATATCTCTCTTTAATCAACGTTTCCTGTCGTAAAACATTCTTCACCAAACAGCAGTACTGGAACTGCTAGAGATGTGTTCACCTGAACCTTGCTCTTTGTTGATGTCTGTTTTTGCAGGTCTTGTTCCTTCTTCTAAAGGTCGCAGCTGCCAGAGGATGGTTAGATTATTGGGGATTTGGTACAACTTTGGAGATTTCTCCAGGTCCAGATAGTACAGTAGGGGATGAACAGTAAACTTCACCATCAGGCTGGAATTGAACTCTCAGCCTCAGAGCGAGATACTCTGTAGCCACAGTGCCGGTCGATCGGATTTGTAACATTACATATATTATTTAACAAATCAGTTGGCTGACAATGCAATTATGTGAACACGTTTGACATTAACTTCGAGGCTATCTTTTAATATCAAAAGGCACAATTTTGAAATTTTAACATTTCTGCTCCGATGGGAGACTTCCCAACTCAACCTTGCAGGTGTAGCAAAAGCAATGCACAAGCAACAAAAAACTCCACAGCTCCAGAATGGAATGTATTTGCTGAGCTCCTGCACGACTCTGGCGAGGTCCTGTTGATGACTTTCGGAAAATAGTTATTCCAAAAATACATTTCTCGTGCCCTCAAGTCACTTCGAGCTTCAGATGTTGTGTCGATGTGTAGATATTTGCGCTGTCGAAGATCAAATGTTGGCCAGGCAGTGCTCATGTTCAGCATTGCGGGCGTCGGATCACTGAGCAAAGGGATGCTTGGTTAGGCAACGCAAGAAGGCATTGGTTGGTTAATCACAATCAAATACTGCGCTCGTGACACATGTGTTGAACCGTGCATGCAAGAGTATAATTTCCTATTTGTACAATGCAAGGAGTCCGCATGCTACAGCCAACTCTGGTGTTGCATTGAGCACAAGCCTAAAGAATATTGTTTGTTACATCGAATAGTCATACCAAGTGGTATAATTGCGAGAAAGCACATCGTTACAAGTCTATGCAATGGTCAGTACTTCTGTAATGTTAACCAAGCCACATGACAGATTGTCATTGCACTTACAGGCAAATCTAACAAATATTGAGAATGCTACTGGAAAACTCAAATGAGGAGGAAACAACAATCAGAAGCATTCAGTCTAAGCAAAGTGTCCATGTTGTAGAGTGCGAGTTTATGGGGGACGTGTTGACTGCGGAAGGGACGGCAAAGGTGTCCCAGGTAGGTGCAGCGTTGTGGGTGAATGAGCAGATCTGCAGCATTTGCTTTATAGGTGAACGTACACTGGTGTAGGTCTCCCTTTTGAGATGATTGATGGAAATTAGGTTTAAAGTAGTGGACATTAACATAGGGGCCCTCGTTTAAAATAGAGCGCAAGGCCAAATGGAACATGGGGTCTCGCTTTTAGAGCTGTGCTACGAGTGATAACTGACAGCAACATACACGGGCACGAAGGTGATAGATCAGCTGGCAACACAGGTCATGGGTCGCGTGATTTGTTTTTTTAAGAAGGAACCCAAAGTGATTTTTTCTTAGATTTTCTTTAAGAGTACTATACTGAATATTCTTGTGACAAGCCAGGCGCCTGGACATTGGTAGGATTTATCTTTTTTATGAAGGAGCCACAATGTATTTCGAGGAATTGGAGCAGGGTTGATCCAAGAGGCTTTTAAAAGATAAATACCAAATGCGAATGTTTGAAAAGTATGTATTACCTCACTATTTTATATATTTTGTAATACTGCATTGGCAGTGCTGCACAAGCACAAATGTAACATTCTTCAATAACACCTTGAAAGAGGATGGATGTTTAGGGCAATGTTCCATAGCACAAATGAGCTAATTGTGAATAATCTTAAGCTGGTAACTAACTGCATCTGAGTTGTGCCAACTCATTAATATATTGCTGTTGCTTGGTGACAGTTCGTGCCCACTTTGTGGGGTCATCTGCCCTTCTCCAATCTGCTGCTTCACTCTGAATGTCATAACTCGCCTGGAAAATGGAAACATGGAATGCCAGCTGCCTCTCCTTGGCACGTTTAGGAGTGACCGCATGTGTGGTGCACACTGGCGTTACGATGTCGCACTTTGGGAATTACATCGACAACAGCTTTCAATCGGCACTAAATCCCATAACCACACTTCTTGAAGCGCCGCTGTTTTAGAGGGAATAATGAAAGGTTATGGAACGTGGTACCATAATAAACATTTTTTGCCACGAATTGGACTGAAGTGGCAGGCGGTACCACCATGGAGAGGGCAGCAGGATAACGGCTTGATGGGATTTTTTCCTTGGGATTTATGAGCTAGACTCATGCAGTTATGAATTTGGACGTATCATAGTTAAATACAATTAGATTGTAATAAATGCAACCACACTTCAGGATTCATAATCAACGTTTTTGGGTTTAGATCGCGTCATTTATAAATATGTCGTAACCCTCCACCACCCGACACGGCCAATCAGTAAAAAAGTGTCACGTTGACAAAAGACAAATTAGTTCACTGCTTTAGCCCACCGGTGTGTTGAAGCGCGAAACCACAACATTTACAATTTGAGTACGACGTTTCGCTGGTAATTGCATCCAGCATCATCGGGCAATTCGCCATCTAAACCCAAAAACGTTGATTATGAATAATATTGGTTGCGAAAGCCTACGTGTTAAACACTTCAGGATGCTGTACAAAAGAGTTGTCATTTATTTAACAGCCATTTAGAGGCAGTTTCAGGTATATGAAAAGAGGAAGGTCTGGACTTGAGCTCGGAGTTAGTCATGAATGGCTGGGAGACGGAAGTTCCAGACTGAGGGCAGCAGAGGAGAATGAACAACCATTCACTGAGCAAAGGTTGACTGGGCTTGGAAAGACTGCCTTCGTTGCTGAAGCAGAGAAATCGTGTTTGTGATTTGTTACACGGATTGTCTAGTTTATACAGTTGTCGAGCTACTTTACAAAGGAGATCTGTGGTGTGTGAGCACAGCAGCAGCTACATCAAGACAAGTGGGGAGAGGTCGGCAAGGATGAATCTGGAGGATCTTTAAAGTTGACCTGGGACTGAAGTGGCAGCCAGTGGGGGGATTAGAGGTTTGTGGTGATATGGTCACATTTACGGAGGTGGATTTTCAGTCTGACAGAAAATGTTTGAATCATCTCGGGTATGCGGGGATCTAGGGAGGCCATAGAGGAGAGAGTTGCAGAGTTAAGATATCATGAAGGCATCAGCCACGAATTTATTTGACCCGGATTATTTGTGGATAACCACTCTTACCTGTGAATAAACAGATTTAAGGAAGAATATACCTGTAGATGACAACGATCACAGATCGGCCAGGGCCCATGGATAACAGGAGTCGTGGATAAGAGGAGTTCTACTGCATTATAGATCACAACTTTGCTATGATTGTATACTGACAGCATTACACATTTCTTACTGATATTTTGCGAAGTTTGTGACCAGTTGAATAAAGAAGTGGCTCATCTGTTTATCCGATTCCAGCCAAGACGATTGTCGGTTGTGCCAGTGTGTGATAGCACCACAGGTCCAAGGGCAGGGCATGCTATCGTTCCACAGTGGTGTTCCAAACTCGTAATACAGCTCTTCACCATGTGGCACTCCTGCAGATAAAGGTAAAATATGGTCCAATTTAGAATTCATAGAACACTTAAAGCCGCTTTAAAACATTACTTTTCATGTTCACTCGGAGACTAAATCATTCACGTGTTAATACAGTACTGACAGAAGTAGGTAACATCTCTGGAGTTATTGTGTATGGAGCCAAAATATATCAATGATTGCTGTGGCCAGCGTATGTGTCCACCTGCTGAAGAGATGAGAAACACTTCTATTAGGTGGCCCTATGGAGCTTCCATCTGGTTATCTCCCTCATCTACACGCCACGTTTGGATTTCTGAGATGTTCCAGTGTAACGCTCAGTGTGGCGTCTATAGCAGACAGGTGTGCGTGTATTCATTCTTACCGTACCACGGGGCCCATGGGGAGCTGTGTGTGCGGTAGTTGAACGTGTACACGAAGGTGGCAGAGCCACCGCGGGCATGGCCCTCGGCGTGGTACAGCGCGGGCGCGATGTACTCGTAGTCCGACTTCATCTGCACAACCGCGGCACAGCACCACACGGCGCAAGAACACTGAACAATGATGGTGGTGGGAAAGTGCGAGGTTGCGTTCTAAATAAGTACAAGCAGTGGAGGCTGTGGCACTGCGTCATGAGTTCCGTGTGTGGATTTGGAAAGGGCCTAGGATTGAGCCTTGTGCGACACCCCTAGCTGAGACGCTTCTGAGACGAACACAGGCCTTGACATGGAATATACGGGTGGAGAGGAGAGATGGGGTGCTGAGGCATAAGGCAGCATTGAACAGTGAGGACTCGTCAGTCCAAATCAGAGAGGAACTGATCTACAGTTGAATGTTTCACTGTCGCCTGTTGGGAGCTACGTTTTTTCAAATCGATTCGGTGCCTGAACGACATGGCCACACGGGCATTTTTTTGCACTGCCGGTCTGGATGAGACTGAAGGTTTTTGTGCATGCAGTGCTGCCGCACACTTGTTAAATCTGAGGTAAGAGTGGAGACAGGAAGATGTCCACATCGCCATGGAGATGCGCGAAGAGGACCATACGCAGCAGAGAGGTCATGGAGAACGGGGAGAGAGAGAAAGTTACTTGGTACTCAAGAGGTTTCAGTCAACACGATAGCCGTGGCCAATCACCTCAATGAATTTTTCCCGTATGATTTCTTCATCCTCTGGGTTGACGTGGTCAGTGTATTCATAGAGTAGTGCTTCATAAGTGGCTTCTTTGTTTTCTTGAAATCTGTTTACCCAATTTTTCATCTGTTCTTCAAATTCAGGTCTTGTCATGGTCGGGCTGTCTGCTGCAGTGTGGAACATTAGTTCAGAAACATTTAGCACCAACACAATAATGGCGTTTATTTTGGAAGAGGTTAAAGTGTGGTCTATATAAAAACACATGTCTTCGGGCCTTTATAGAAGATTAAGCTTTGCACATGGTATCAGGATAGCTCGTCTAGACTGGACTTATGATGAATCACAACAGTGAAACCAATATCCAAACTACTGCCACAGAATTGCAAAGCAAAGTTTTTCATCTCAGCTGAGGGAAAATCTTTCACACAAAAACTAAACTATTTTTTTTTATTTTACCAGGTAAGGCCCGCTGATTGCGGGGGTGAGATATGTTAAAATTTGTCCCAAAAATAGCATCGATTATGAAAATTGCCACGAACGTGGATTGGGCATCAATTGTTCTGAGATGGACTCCCCATAGCCGCAGACAGACAGCATAAAGCAGATGGTTGGCTGAGGACTTGGGATAGATTTTACGGGAAATAGGAGGGAGAGTCTTCCTCTTTCGTATGGATTCATAGCAGATTAAAGATGTACATAAAATACAGACATTAATATCTGGTACAAAAGATGTATTACCAAAGCTATCAACAGAAGGGGTGTACCGGATTAATCACACTTGTGGCAAATGCTATGTTGGGCAGACAGGATGAATGATCAGTACGAGACTAAATGAACACCAAATAAATATTAAATACTCCCAAATACAACTGTCAGCAGTAGCAGAACACGCGTGCCAACAAGGACACTCAATTTATTTTGATAATGTTGAAGTTCTGTGCAAAACTAGTTACGACTGGCCAAGACCAATTAGAGAATCTATCGAAATTGAAAGAAATACAAATAATTTTATCCGTTCAAATACCTACCGACTTAGTGCTGCGTAGAAGCGAATAATCAAATCATACATTGTTTAAATGCATGCCTATACAGGCCACCATACTTCAATAGGGATTCCCGTTGGTACGGCTATTTTAGCACAGGCAATGGACAGGAAGGACAATATCAATGTGCTCGCATAATGCGTATGCATAATGTACGTTGACTCATGAATCCCACTTTGCTAAAGAAGAGCACACAAGCGTGGTCACCACATCTACACCTCTATGTATGGAACAAAACGGGTGGACTTCTCCACAAATCTGGCTGTCGCCTGGTGAAGCTAGTTGTAATTACTGGCGAAACGTCGTACTCAGATTGCAAATGTGGCTTGAGCTCTCCAACGAATTGGCATGTTCTGTTTATGTGACAGCCCTTCCTAGTTGGCTGTGTCGGGTGGTGGCGGATTTAACGACACCTTTATATATTTACGCGATCTAATCCCAAAAAAACTCTTATTGATTAAAGATGTAATTTTAGATTTGTTATCCACTCAATTGTCTGTTCAGACTGAGTGGATTTCGTCCGTTCCTCCTTTAAAAGAGTGAAGACAGCAGCTGTTTACAATGTGGTCGATCGTTTGGGATTCGTGGCCGCACTTGTAGGCCGCCAAATCTTTGATGCGCCATTTGTGCATTAGGTGGCCAAATCAGCCGCTGGCCAGGGTGACAAGTGAGAAAGAAACGAAGGTACAGAGTTGGTGGAAAGGAGATTAGAGGAATCTTCTGGAAGGTTCCAGATGGACCGAGGTGGGGGACACGAAGGGGCATGACGGGTGCTCTCGGCTCACACTACAAATGACGTCATCGCTTCACCAGCCAATCGGCTGCGATGTCGATTTTGGCGCCAATTTCGATGGACGCTGTTTTGCAGTTCGCTTTTCAAGAAGAGCAAACTTAACGTCTGATGAGGTGGACACCCTCGTGTATTACATCGGTTGTGGTCACCTCCGTGAAATTATCCCATAATTTAACGGGAGCCTCGTGAGAAAGGAGCTCACGTGGCAGAGGTGAGCACAGCATTGTTTTAACTTTTTGGGTTAGATCATGTAAATATATAAATGTGTTGTTAAAACCCACCGCCACTTGACACAGCCAACTAGTAAGGGTTGTCACGTAAACAGAACGTGCAATTCGTCACTAGTACAACACACCGGTGTTTTGGAGAGCCAAGCCACGACATTTACAATCTGAGTACGACGTTTCGCCAGTAATTACAACTATGGATGATATTGGTCACGACAGCCTACGTGTTAAACAGTGTTGTAACTGTTCTACTAGTTTATTATATCGTTATAGATAATGTTAACCATACACAACATGCACTTAACCATCAAACAATCCGCCGCAATCGGGCATCACAAAAAGTGCACCAACGATACACGCGAAAACACAACCACTCCAACAATCACAGAAGAGACAAAGAGAACGACACACAGAGGCCTCTCCTCCTGCGCAGTAGCCATGTGACGGAGTGATGGCAGACTTACGGCTGCTCAGTATCATTCGTATATTCTTGCGAAAAGTTATGCATTCCCTGTGTATAAATTCCGCGAGGAATCGGAGATTCTAAAAACGTGGCCTACGACATTTACAGAGCTACGTATCTGTTCTATACTGGGGCGCCTCACAACTAATGTATATGTGAGGTGCCACGGTGTTTACTTACGCCATTCCTCAGCTAATTCGTCCTTCACCACTCCGATCATCAGTGGCACTTTTGAGTGTTCACCCCTCTGGAGAAGTTCCCTTGGGTTTCTTTCAATAAAATCTTCATCAATAACTGGTGCCCAAGGTGAAATCATCGGTGGACCCTGCCCAGATTAAAAAACAAATATTGAGCAAGAACCATACAGGTCATTCGCTGCAAGACTAGCACTACAGTAGCAAAGCGAATGTCGACTGGACATAGTCCCCGATTATAGAAATTATATACAATAACTTCAGATGATTGGTTATGTGGTAGACTATCCTTGAATGATCTGCATTGTACAGATGGTCTAAAAATATAAATAGGGCAAACTGCTAATTACAACTCAATTTAAGTTTAGCACTAAACACATTTATAAGATGCACTTAAACTATTCAACATTTGAAAAGGTGCAATAGCCCGAATTTACAATGCGAATTGCAGGGATTGTATCGGTGAAATTGCCATAAGCACGGAGTGCATCAGTCCATCCATTGACCATGACACCATTCATTATCCTGGCCGAGCACGAACCTGCATAGGGGAACGTTGTGCTTGTAGGCAGGTGCGATCAGCTCGCTCTCCCAACGCGGCAGTTGAAACAATGGCGCACGTTTCTGTAATCCCCCATGTCTCAATTGGCAGGTCCCGTATGGTGGGGGAAAGTGTGGGTATGCCCACCTCTTACAACACGTTTGGTCAGCTTGTAAGAGGAGTCCAAATGCCCTCTAGAGCTGACTCCAGTCGAGGCTCTACTGCCAGCACTGGCACGAGAAATAGATTTGCATGGGCTGCACCTTTACTTTCAATTACCCAGGAAAGCCACACTTAGTCCAGCCACTCCCTTTCAGGATGGTCCGGCAATCGGAATGTTTAGTCAATCCTGTACCATTAATTAGTATTTTAAGTTTGGGAAACTGGAATAGCTGAATAAAAGCAATTCAAAAGAAAGTGACAACCTCCACACAAATATATTCAATATTTAGTTGCAATGCTAATTATTAAGTAACTTGCAGCCCAAGCCTGGTATGCTACTACAGTTTCCTATCCAAGTGGAGTGACATTGCGGGATGTCACTGTGCAGTGCCGGCCCTAGAGAGGCACGGCGTGCGGTTTAACGACATCGCGGACACCACAGCAGTGTGAGTGGAGAATTGGCCCTAGAGTGGCTCGGTGAGCGCTGATTGATAGTGCTGGATGGCACCACGCTTGGCGTGCCAGTGTCAGCCCTACAGGACAGGGTGTGGGAGTGCCGGCCGTAGGAATGAGGTTACTAAAGGCCACGGCACTCTGGTTGACCCGAGAGGACACGTGACCAGTTAAGTCTACAAAGGGGCCCCAAGTGGGGGCTAGGGGTGGTCAGGGTCCAGATCCTGCTCGAGGATTCTGGAAGGTGGTCGTGGCCAAATGCGGATTCAGCCAATCCGCAGAGAATATATGCTGGGTACCCCAGAGGGACCGGCGTTGTTGTTCATCCTGAAGAAACCTTCGTCTATGTCTACGTTCTACGTTCTCTGATCAACAAGTCTCCAACACGTGGACTTGGACCCGAGCTGTGGTCCCGGCCCGTAGTAGCAGTTACGTTGTAACTAGTGTAGTTAGCCTGGTGGTCACCACCATAGGTTGCTATTCTGTTAGGGGAAGTTACCCCTTTGTGTTGGAGTTAAATTAATGTGTTGCCTCCAAGTATACGTCTGCGACTCAGTTGAACTCACTATACAAGTATTAAGCAGGCTCTACCCCGCTCAGCTTCTGGGACCTGATGAGATCCGGGACATACATGGTGATTTTGTCTCTCCCTGTGCCTTACCTTCACATCAACGTCATGAAACACCTCTGCGGGTTTGGTTTTTAAGCACGTGATCATGTCCTTGGTGGGGGATGTTGGACACTGCAGGGCATTTGCCAGCTGCGCTGCTGTATCTGAAGCTTTCCAGGGGGGAAGGAGGATGGCCCAATGAGCTAGTGCACAACCACTCTGAGACACGGCCGCCTGGAAGAGTCCTGGAGACACGCAAGCACAATCAACATGGGAAACGTCTCCTACACGAATCCACTCGTTACTAGTGTAATGTACGACTCCGGAGACAATAAACTGTAGAGGCACCGTCTTATTTATTACTCACAACTTACACTGTTACGTTCGCTAGCACGTAACACAACACTGACCGCCTAGCAATGACGGTTATAACGGACAGCCCCGAGTTTCCTCTCTCGCCCCTTTTATCCTTCAAGCGGAGCCCGGCCACGCCCTGGCCACGCCCCCCTTCTAGAACCATCGAGCTGGTTCTGGGAGCTTAAAGATGGATCCCTTCCATGAGCCTTGCCCCAGATCTTCCCCTTGGGTAGGTACCAGAGGTGGGACAAAGTCATTGTTATGCAAGTCCAAGTCGAGTCGCAAGTCATCAAATTCATGACTCGAGTCTGACTCGAGTCCAAGTCACATGACTCGAGTCCACATCTCATAGGTGGGACAAAGTCATTGTTATGCAAGTCCAAGTCGAGTCGCAAGTCATCAAATTCATGACTCGAGTCTGACTCGAGTCCAAGTCACATGACTCGAGTCCACACCTCTGGTAGGTACACACGCAATTGCTACTCCTAGTCGCCAGTCGGCGCTGCTACACAACACTAGCATGACTCGCTCATTGTGGGTGTGAGAACACAGCATAAATGAAACGGCTGCTCCTAATTTTTGCCACATGCTGAGGCCCCCCCTCAACGTCCTTCATCAGCCCTTGGCTCCTCAATATGGACATGGCGTCTACTTGCACACCAAAATGTCCAAGAGCACTCCCACAAGTGTCTTCACATTTAACAACCATCGTGAATCCACTGGTGGACATGGATCATGAGCCTGCGTGTTTATAAAAATATATACTTTATGGTTTCAGTGTATCGCACACTTTGCTTTGGCTTTACCTGTTACAGTGATGGTCACATGTATTTTAGCAAAGAAAATGGCAGCCTTTGAAGGCCATTATCAGTGTAAGCTCCACCTTGGCTGTGCTGAGAGAAGAGATGCAAGCCTGTGCCTCCACCGCCGGAACTCTCTCCAAATATGGTCACCCGGTTTGCGTCTCCTCCAAAAGATTCTATGTTGTGTTTCACCCACATCAGGGCAGCGTGTTGATCCCAGAGTCCGTAGTTTCCTCGGGATTGCTCATCTCCAGTGCTTAGCCACCCTGGGAAAGGCAGTCATATTAACACAGAATAGTTTAAAGTGGATTTTGTTTTACCAGGTGGCAAACCAAGAGACCAGGACGATTCTCGTTTGCAAGAGGGACCTGGGTCACCAAAATGATGAAAGCAGAACATGAAGCAATATAAAATGGAATTAATTTCCTGTTTCGAACGTTGCCTCGGAAAGAATACTGTTTAAAATTTTGAAGTAAAATTAACTTACAGAAACATAAACATTGCCGTGCAAGAGTGAATCGTGTCATTTATATGTGATATGCATAGCTACACATGCAATGATCAAAACGGATGCTACTGGTGGCCTGGGTGTTTTGAAATCTCTTAGAGGCACCAATGCCGAAAATGATGGCAGAGTTTCAGCATCTTGATTTTAAGCTTTCGTGACTGCAGGAATCCATACTCTTTGGTTCTTTCGGTAAAGTCGCGTAGGTAGAAAAATAAGAATAGATCACGACGTTTCGATCGCCACACAAGCAACCGTCTTCAGGTGGGAGTGAGAAACAGGCTGCTGAAACAAGTCCTTATATTTCGAGCCGAAGGGGGGTGGAGGGGTTGCCGCATCGGGCCAGAGGGTAAGGTGCTGGAGCTTGTGCTGAGGAGGTGGCTATTGGATTGTGAGAGATTAGCATGTCAATGTGTAGTGACGGTATATCAGCCACTAGGGGGATAGAGGGCGTAACAGGAGACACATGCACAGACAGAGACACACACAAGCGAGAGAGACATACACAGAGAGATACATAAAGAGAAATACACAGAGAGAGACACACAGAGACACACACAAAGACACCCAGAGAGAGAGAGACACATCCACACAAAGGGAGAGAGAGACATACGGAGACACACACAAACCGAGACACACACACAGAGAGACACATCACAGCCAGTTATAGTCTGCTAAAAAACGAGAGCCACCGCCACATCGAGGGAAAGGGGCAACGTTGGCTTTGTTAGTGAGACATTTAGCCCGTTAATGTAAAGACATTTAACTTGGCAATGTAACTCAGAGAGTCGGAAAAAAACCTTCTAACAACGGCAGGTAGAATGGAAACATCAACAACCAGTTAAGGCTTTACCTGGTTAATAACGTCCTTCCAATGATTGCTCAATATATACCCATCTTCTTGGTTGAAGTTATGTCTGTGTTTATGTATCTGGATGGCTACATGAACAAATCTTTGATGGTAGCCCGAAGGTTTGCAGAGTACCTTGGTCTCGGAAAAAACAATGTCGTGTGAGTCCATAGCATTCAAGCAGTAATCAGCTACGGCAGAGGTATTGGTTCTGCCGTGTTTCAAATCTGCTTTGTGTTCGCGAACACGGTCCGAGACATGTCGTTTCGTTTCCCCAATGTGACAAACTAAGTTATGTCTGCGGTTGCAGTTACATTGGGGAAATGAAACGACATGTCTCGGAAATTAATAACGGCCGTATCAAAAGTCGCTCAATCTAATAGTAATGAGTTATTCGCCTGGTGGTCATGGCCAGACTTCACTGTGACGAAGTGATGAACTCAGTCTCTGCACCAGAAATCTATAATGATAAAACTGTAGGCTTAAGGGCTTGCGCCTCCATGACGTGACATCAGAAACACTAACTTTTGGTGTTTGTGATTTCTGGCTTGCACCAGTTCTCTTCACAAGCCCGCATTGGGAATAGGTTAAAGTAACCTATTATTAGGTAGATTGTGTTGGAGCCTGCAGTTCCGTGGTCATTATGGCCACGGTACTGTGTGGATTGCAGTGCTTATATACCGTGATATTTTGTGCTCGTGGTAATTTGGTCGTGGTACTGCACCTTACTACTATATACTGCGATACCTGGATCACGCTACTTGCTCCTTGGGACTTGTATCTGCTGGTTAAGACGTTGATGGATCCTCCAATTTGAGCCCCTCGCTACCTGCTCAGACAGGTTGCAGAATCTCAAGATGGTGTTCTTGGTTGTAATTACATCAGCGAGCTCCAGGCCCCGGTGGCCATTCCCCCCCCTTCACGGTGATCACCAAGGACCACGCCGTCCTTTGCACCTACCATTGATTTATCGCAAAGGTTTTGTTACAATTCCATGTGAACAAGCAGATCATTCTTCCCTCTTTCTGCCCCCCTCCTTTTCGCTCCCCTCGGGAGCCGCATCTCCACTTGCTCGATCCGGTTAGGGCCTTCACCTATGTCAATCATTATTTGAGTTGGCACAAATTGAACCAGCTCTTCTTCCTTTTTGGTGGTCTTCATTGTGGGGGTCCGGCCTCCAAGCACCAGGTAGCGACTTGGGTCCTGGCGTGTATACAGGAGGCCGACACCATGAGGGGGTGGTCCCCGCTATCCCAGTGTAATCCTCACTCAACGCGAGCGGTGGCTACCTCCAGGGCCACTAGGACTGGGGTGCCTCGGAGATATTTAGGGCTGCGGATTGGTGCTCGCCTCTCACGTGCTACTTGGCATTATCGTATTGACACCCTGGTGGCCCGAAAGCCTCTTACGGAGTATTGTTCTCTCAGTGGCTGTCACAGTGAAACGGCTCGCTTTTCCTTTTTCCTCATTTAGAGGTGCCTTTTGCCATTATTTTCCTTTGGCTTTGTTACGCATTCATCTCTTCATAACAGTGGGCCCTGGTGGTGGCCACAGGTGGAAACCAGGCTAAACGCAAGTACTACAGCCTAGTTTCACAGGTACATGACAAAGATGTCGTGGTGATGAGTTGTTCATGTCTACACTTACCCAGCGGCCCAAGGCGGTAGTTTACAGTTACAAGAATGACACCCGCGGCTGCTAAGAATCTTCCTTCGTATTCCTCTGCAGTCCCGTATCGATAAGCGCCACCATGAATCCACACCATCACCGCCATTTTATCTGCAGTGTCCACCTAAGAGTGCATTTGCATTAGATGTGCAGAATGGCCCTCACATGTAAAATATAGCCAAGGCAAAGCTGAAGGGTGTTCCGTGGTGCCACGGCCTCGGAGCAACTCTGCAAGCGCCGCGACTCCCTTCTGGCCCCCACACTGAGCACACACCCGCAGCGCACACACGTAGTGCCCTGGCGGGGGATTGCCTGACACAATGGGCTTTCATCCGAAGGGTCCCTAGGAGGAAAGTCCCGCGGTTTCCCGGTGCCAGGAGATTGGCCAACTCTCGCAGGACAAATCACATTGTGGTGCCCCTGAATTGGCTTAAAATTGTATGCACGTGTAATATAGTAATTACGGCGGGAGACCACTTGACGGGTAGCACACTTTTATTAACATTCACTTTAGCCACAACGACACGTGTAGCCAACTACAGCCTACGCTACGCGTTCCACCCGGCTACACACACGCGGGCTCTCCGGCCCCGTAGCTCCCAGGGGAACTCCCAGACCCACCCCGGCTGGGGTATGGGTCCCGACCACTGGGTCCCACAGCCGGCCCTCACACGGACGTCCGGCCCCGGGTCCCACGGTCTCGCCTCTGAACCACACAGGGTCCCGGCCCTTACAAGGACATCGGGGCTAGGGGTCTCAGGGCCCTATCTCTTCCTCTTCTGTCTTTACTGGTTACCAACTCCCCGAGTGCTGCTGTGCATCGCCCTAAATAGTCCTCCGCTCCAGGGGGCGGGGCCTATGCGGACCTCGGTGTGGACATCTGCCTGCGGACCGCGATGTAGCCACACCCGACCCGCTCTCACACAATCCCCCCCTTGTCAGCACGCACCGCCACTACACCACGCGATGTAGCCACACCCGACGCGCTCCCACACGATCCCCCCATGTCAGCGCGTACCGCCACTACACACGCACAAAGGTTCACTGGGCCAGCTGCAATGAGTCATACAAGTCATCGGGTAGGGGGGCTGGGGTGAAATATAAGCGAGCAGAGCAGACCATGAGGTCATGGGATCGCAGCGCCACGACCTCCCCCAGACCAAGTACACACTGGCAGGGTGTGTATTCGCCAGCCAGATGCCCTTCCAGATTAAACAGGTCGAGTCAGAAATTAATGATTACAGGTGCATAGACAATAGGTCGCGAAGTAACCGTCGCAATGCTCCGTGTAAGGGAGGGGAAACGAGCGAGAATCACAGGAGGCACACGAATGGCCGCGCAGGATAACGCGACCCCAGGTATTTGAAGCGAGGGGGATAAAAAGGGGAACCCGAGGTTTTCAAAACAGAACTCTTCTTCAACATCTTGGTCGCCAAGACCCCCTTCCCTGCCGTCCTGCCTCCTCGAGCCGCTCACAGCATCCGTGTGATGCCAGCGAGTGCGGCTACGAGGCAGAGATAGGCAAAGGTGTTTTCGTCATCCTCCCTCAGACTCTCACAGCATCCGTGCGACGCCGTGAGTACAGCTGCGAGGGAGGTACGTGATAGGGCGTGTGAGTATTTGGGGACTTGGGTCGCAGTCGGCTAGGCTATGCTCATAGAATATTCCCTCCGGGTAGTGCGGGGTTTGCGCTGCGAATCAAAGTTAGCACAGAGCATCGGTGTGGTGTCGGTGATTTGTGTGTGGAGAAACGCGCGTTCGCGCCGCTGCGTTAGCTGTGGTGGATGCGCGTGTTCGGATATAATTGCCCACAGGTGCGAGCGTGTTCGCGCCCCTGCGTTAGCATTCGCTGTGGTGTACGCGGGCGTGTGTGGGTGGGTTAACTCCGTGCGGCTGTAAGCCACCGCGCCCCACGTGCCCAGCGAGGGCGGTGGGGTGGACGTCGGCCCCCACAGTTCCTTTCAATTATCATAAAAGTGCAACTGATCTTTATGGCTCTGAGCCATACGTGTAAATCTCACAATTCCACGTCAAGACAATTTTCTCTTTAGGAGATCCACCAATGGCTTCCTACAACATAGTAACTCGTGTTACTGGCCCCATGGGAGGCGAGTGCAGAGTTTACCCCGACTGGGGTTTGAATTCGGAACCCGATTGTGAGCCAGATGCCACAGTGCCTCTGCTTGCATCGTGATCAGTGTACATATTGAAACTATGGCTTAGACATTACTCAGGTATTAAACTTTGGAAAAATAGCACATCCATGTTCTATCGACTGGTAGATGAAGCCTCCCCAAACCACACGAGCTGATCTCTGTCTCCGCAGTGGGCGTAATTTCATGTTCTCTCCTTTAGCTGCCACTCCATGTTTCTGTATCTCGGTGCAATCCGTATGCATCGTCTTTTTCAGAATCTCATGGAGTCTGCATGTGGTTAAAAAGTAAGAAAACTGTCCCTAAATCTGGTGTTCTCTCAAGTGTAGTTTTCCCTAAAATGTTTTAATAAGTTTTCCAGTAATATTTTCTAACAATACACATATTAAACATAGAATACGTGAATGGAAACTATTACAAATATGCAAACATTTATTTCTGTAGAGCTGACATTTACGGTGTAGATTGTGAAAATGTTGCAAATTAGGCAAAACTAATGTATAATTTTATACATGATATTTCAGCAAAGATAAATCCATTTCAAAATGGAGTTTGAGCTTGGGAGTTTTAGCTGTTAAGTGTGACTGGTGCCGAAGCATAGTCCCCGAGTTACGACGGTCCGACTTACGATATTTCGATCTTACGATGGCGATACGTTCAATGCATGTTAAAAGTTTTTTATAGCATAGAATTATTTCCTGAAAAAAACTTTCTATTAAATTGCAGTTCATATAGGTAGGCTAAGAATTTAGCTTTTTTTATTTTACATTTTACTGTGCAATACAGTATTGTAATTAATAAATACATGCAGTATATCGATTATACAGTACGGTACTGTAAATTGCTCTTTTGCTAAATTATCACCATTGTTTAAGACTCCTGGGTAGGTTAGGCCATCTTCGACTTACGATATTTTTGACTTACGATGTCGTCGTAACGCATCTCCATCGTAAGTAGAGGACTATCTGTACTTTTCGACTGTACAAGCAGCATACTTTTCCAGGCTTGACTTATGCCTAACCTGACAAATCTGCACGAAATTACATAACTCTGTATTACATCTTATTTTCACTCACCTCTGGGATGAATACGTTCAAGTAAAGGCAATCCTCATCAAAGTGGTCAAATTTTCCAAAACTTATTTCCTCCAAAAACCACGGCTTCTGGTAGCATGCTGGTGAGAAGGTGGTGGCATTATAAACACCATCCCATTTCTCCAAAGGCACTGGCTTTCTGAACCGGAGGTCCCCAATAGGCGGCTTGGCATAGGGTACTCCAACAAACGCTTCAACAGATATGCCCTGACCGAGGTTTATGCGCAAGCCCTGTAGTTTCCCCCTCGCCACTGTTCTGATAACTGTATTGCTGTGGATGCTGCATGTACTGAGGACCAAGAAGGGAACCAGGCCGAGGAGTGTGTTCATAAACATCATAGTCATGGAATGTCCAAGCACCATTTCTCCCGTTCTCTTGCTCATCCGAAATGAAGGCAGCCTTCAACAAAGCAGCTTTGGTCAAAACACGCCCAAAAGGTTGTGGAGTTTGAGCTTTGGAACAAGTCACGCCATTTGGCAATGGCCTTTTAAAGGGCTAAAGTGCAAGGTGATAACACGCGGATTTGTAATGTCCAGATGCCAGCAGCTTTTTGTATCATCTTCAAGACACACATGTTGACAAGTTATCTCGTAAATGCACCCCAATATAACACCCACCTACTTGTTTCTAGCCTGCATTCACTTTACTCTGAGGACACGAACACACATATGTTTGAAGGGCGACGCAGTCGACAAGAGGGTTGTGCATAAATATCCAAAATATAGTTTTATACTTCTATGATCCCCACCTTCACCAACCCACACTAACTAGCATGGTGAGGTATAGCCACATAACCCCAAGAACCCATACGGTCTGCGGAAGCCCTCATCCAGCAGCAGATTGACAGGGCTGTATACATGCTTGTGAGAATAACTCGGTAAATTAAACTGAAATAATGAGATGTATTCAATGGGAAACAACCCTAATTCAACAATACAAACAAGACAATATATGTTTTAATGGACAACATTGTGACAATTTATTGAATTGTTACATGGATGTATGTAAACGATCAGGGAGACAACACTCATCACACTTGATGATAAAAACACATTTAAGATTGAAGCTTATGTAGGTAATTCGACGCTTTATTTCACAGTGGTGGTGGGGGATTATCACAAACTGGTGCTCATATAAGAAAAATGATAAAGAGAACTGGAAAAAACACAATAGTTCACAATCACCTATTTTAAACCCAAATTAAATTAAACTATAGTGACCGTGAGCAACTCGGCATGTAAGTGCATTGCTTCATTTTCCCAACGTGAATCATGGAACACTGTCTGTGGATCCACCTATTTTTCAACTTCAAATTCCAAAACTGAAAGAAAAAAAATAAGTAAACAATTATTGAAATGTCTGATAATAAAGAAAGTTACAAATTTAGACCTGCCTGGTTAATATTGCAGGTGTATTAACCATAAAGTAGATGCTGTCTGATTTTTTAAGTGGGCGAAGTGCACCCACCCAGCATGCCTCTCTTACCCAGCATGCCCCTCACTCTTACCCAGCATGCCTCACTCTCACCCAGCATGCCCCTCACTCTCTCACCCAGCACGCCCCTCACTCTCTTAACCTGCATGCCTCACTCTTACCCAGCATGCCCCTCACTCTCACCCAGCATGCCTCTCACTCTCACCCAGCATGCCTCACTCTCTCACCCAGCATGCCTCACTCTCTCACCCAGCATGCCTCACTCTCTCACCCAGCATGCCTCACTCTCTCACCCAGCATGCCTCACTCTCTCACCCAGCATGCCTCACTCTCTCACCCAGCATGCCTCACTCTCTTACCCAGCATGCCTCACTCTCTCACCCAGCATGCCTCACTCTCTTACCCAGCATGCCTCACTCTCTCACCCAGCATGCCCCTCACCTGCCGAGCGTGCCTCCCGCCAGTGTATAGTACTTGTTGTAATCGAGCCGCAGCAGCAGCTGGGCCAGGTTAGGATTGCTCTGCTGACTCCGCACGCTGGATAGAATCTTGAAGAGCAGTGATGATTGGCGGCTAAAGCCCTGAGGTTCCAGCAGAGCCCAGTCACACCCAGCCCACACCGAATCACAACAGCACGGTTTCACAAATAACTAAGTCACCCTTCAAAAAGAAAATGTTGCATTTAGTAGTCATTTGACGAACCTTTGAGAAATTACGTCATTAATAATTTTCAAATTGCCATATCATTTTACTGTTTATGACACGAGCCAAAACTCCACAAAATAACATGCTCAGCCATATCAAAGAGGTGGAGGGAATGGTTCGTGGTGGAGATGCTAGTCAAACAGGATTTTGTAGCGAGATGTCGTTTGATGAAGCCACTGGCACAGGAAACCCCATAACTCTCAGACAAACCATTTAACCGGCTAAATAAGTTACAACTGCATTTCTAATAGTTGCTCTACATGGGCCATATAAAAGTAGAAATACCTTTACTAGACTGTCGAGCTGTGTGGATACTCGGTCATCTGATACCGGCGACGCCTGGGTCACCAGGGCTGAGAAGGAGTGACACAAGCCCAGGATTTCGTGCAAGCAGTGGAAGACCTGCAGCACAGACGACCACATGATCAGACACCATGCAAAGCAGTCTCTATCACTGTCTTTAGCACGATCAGATCCTGTTCAAACATGTTCATCCTTTCCTGCCAATGTTCCAGTTACACTTATCGTAGCTGTAAGGATTTATGTGTGTGGCTGTGAGTGAGGTCGTGTGTGAGTGATGCCTTTTGTAAGAGGCCGTGCGTGTGAGGCTGACTCAATGTGGATTCGAGTTAGTGGGTCCTGCACGGATGCCATATTATCTATCCATGTCACGTGGCCTCAAAGTGCACCTTGCCTGGCACAAGCACTGGTGACGTCACCGTCACTTATTGGCGAATAGAAGTTATTGTTGACCGAGGCTGTGTTTGTGAGGCCGACTCCAACCCTAGGTCAACTCGGCCTCAAATGATATCTGGTACATCGCCACTCGGGAGACAAAGGCGGCCGGGCGTGATGCTGGCCACCCACCCCCTAGTTTGCCGTGCCTGCCTTCATTAGGGCTCGCTAACAGCACTTGCCACAAAAGTCTGTTAAGATTATAAGGGGGATTTTTGTCTTTGAGGTTGTATGTGAGTGAGGTCATGTGTGAGTGAGGTTGTATGTGAGTGAGGTTGTGAGTCTGGCAAAACAACCCCCTACCTCCTCGTGGTGCCGGGCGGCAACGCTGTGGTGGGCAGTGCTGTGGGGGGAGGGCCAACTTAGATGGGCCTTTCCCCTCATGGCGTCTGTGACCATCACAGCAGCCAAATGGGGGCTCTGGACGGGTGCGAGGGGCTGGTAACCCCTCCACCTTCAATTAATTACCACTAAACCACGACGGAAACATTTCATAAATAAGCTTATGCCGGAGGCCCTGGGGGGACAGGCGCCTATGACGTCTCCTGGCCAAACCCCATTTGGCGGAGCCAGGAGACTGAATCTTTACCCTCGGGGCTCCTCCAGAAACAACAAAAAACCACTACGTGTGGCCACGTGGAATGTTCGAACGCTCACTGCAGAGGAGAAGCTGCCACTCCTCTGTCGGAAGCTGGACCGGTACCGCCTGGATCTCTGTGGTATTCAGCCCCACCAAAACTAAGCACCTGCCTGGGTATTTTGTACCATCGGACACTCCACCCCCACAACTCTCAATTGGTGATAGGGCAGTTGTGGAGAGAGTGTAGAGTTTCCCATACCTGGACAGTGTGCTCATGACCGGCTCCAGTTTAACAGCAGAGGTCTCACTCCGAATCGGTCGAGCGGCATTATCTTTTCATCGGTTGCGTAACGCTGTGTGGAAGCTATCTGGTCTGTCGCTCCGCACGAAGCTTTAGGTCAGTCGACCTGTGGCATCTGGGTCTGCCCCGTGACCTCCTGCCAGTGGGCATTGGACACTTCATGTGGCCTCAAGGTGCACATAGCCTGGCACAAGCGTCGTGGTGACGTCACCGCCACTTAGTGGCGAATGGCAGTTGTTGTTGTTGAGGTTGTGAGTGAGGCCACCTGTATGTGAGGTTGTGTATGAGTGAGGCTGCATGTGAGTGAGGGTTTGTGTGTGAGGGGTGCATCTCACGGGCTTTAGCAGGATGAAGGAGGTAGCGAGCAGGTTGGCCAGGAAGGCGTCATGTGCCAGGCGGATGCTCTCAAAGTCTCGTTTGCTGCTCACCTGCTGCTGTAGTTGTGAGAACTGAGACTCCAACACATCCACCTGAAGATGCACAACACAGCCGCATACAACCACATACATAAATACAAACCCACAACTATACAGACACACACACACCCATACACTTGGACAACTATAGTATAGTGAAACTTCACAAGGCCAGACCAATCGGGGGGGAAAGCCTTTCCAAAAACATGACCAAAAGTGATGTCACAAGTGCAGGTGGCACAATTTTAGCGAGAAAAGAGGAAGTGGCATAATAATTGTGAAATCGCAACTTGATAACCCTTAATTTCATAGTTTTTATTTATATGAGATCATCTTTACAACAGTCGGTGTGACTTGCCCACCCTGTAGACGGATATTGCATTAACACAGTTGGGAAGGGTTACAAGTATATTTTTTAATCATTAATCTGAATTGTGACAATTGAAATGGAAGGGAGGGGTTGTAAAATCATGAAATGCCTGCAAGATACCGGTGATGTGCCAGGTACCAGCCCCACCTGCAGGTAATACTGGAGGTTGTCAACAAGAAAAGCCATGTGGTTCCGTAACCTCCACTTGACTGCATCACTTTTGTCCATTCGTGAGCTCTTCCTTTCCATCTGGACGGCCCAGCAGCGCTGCAGCTCGGCCTGCACGCGTCGCACCTCGAGCAGGTAGCGGAACATCACGTTGTATCTGTGGAACAACAACAACACGGAGCCGCAGCAGCACACCCATTAGTCCCAACACTACATTGCACCTGTTACACATTGCAGCAACTCAATTAAACTATTTAATGTATTCTGGCCTCTTAAACACAGACAAAAATACGACTTACCTAAAAACTGAAGTGGCTAATTCTAGTTTTGTGCAATCAATTTACCAGAACTAAACCATTTGACCCTATATTGACCAGGTTTTTGCTGAACCAAAAATAAACTGTAAAAACCAGTTCAACACTGCCAGAGTGATCCTAATGTTGTCCATGACCAAGAATGACAGGCTAAGTGAAACCCTAACCAGTAGAACTTGACAACATTCTGATTGTGATACAGGCACTCTACAGAAATGACATAAGGCTAGACCTACGAAGGTGAAAACACAAAACTCAACACACTTGCAAATAAGTTTAATGAGTCCGGAAATAAAACGGGCTCATTCCTGCCAACTGTCTTGAACAGAAGCACCCCACAGTACAATCCACTCTGGGCGTGTCGGGTCACAGACGCACTTGTCGAGCACAGATGGCGTGAGCAGGATGTGCAGTGGCCAGCGCACGGTGTAGGACAGGCCCAGCGCCGCCCAGCCAGACCATGGCTCTCGCACCGCCTCTCCCTCATGTCCCGACAGTCCCTCTGAGACAATGCAAAGAGAGATTGCTCATATCACCATAGTGGGGGCGCACGTGAGCAAGTACCGGAATGGCACACAAGGTGGTGGCATTAACATACACTATGATATGGTTAATACAAACTGCAGTATTAATCAGGGAAGTATGCCGGATTCGAACAAAGAACCTCTGCAATGTGTGGTCAATGCGCTACTGCCGGTCATATTCTACCGCTTTTTTTCTTATTATGCTTGTGTTTGTTTTAGAAAAAAGTAAATAATATCAGCAGCACTGTAGCTCTGACAGGAATCTGTAATTTACGTAAGTAATTGATTTGTCTGGGGCATGAGTGATTCGTTATACACAATGTCAGGTCAACCTTATTGCCCGCATTTTTTGATATCTCGCATGTGACCATGAAAAATGGATGCATCACAAAAGCATGGCGGGAGGCGATGGTCATTGCAATACTCAAACCGGGCAAGTCAACCGACGACCTGGGGAAGTTATAAACCGATATCACTCCTGTGCACGACCTATAAACTCCTGGAACGCATCATCCTCCGGAGAATCAGCCCCCTCTTCAAGTCAGTGATCCCTGAGGAACAAGCGGGATTCCGGCCTGAACGCAGCAGCTATGACCAAGTTTTGGCACTTGAGATGCACATCGAGGCCAGATTCCAGAAGAAATCCAAGACCTTTGTGGACATGTCATCGGCCTACGACAAAGTCCGTCTCCGGCACATGAGCCAACCTCCACAGACCTTTCCACAGGGATTTCATTGTTACAAATAGCTTTCAAGTCAAGTTAGACTCCTATCTGTGGTGCCAAGTTTCCTGAACAAAATAATATAAATACTCAGACACCCATTAATTAATCAATTATAATTGTCCTCGTGATTAATATGAAAAGACAATATGATTGAGAGAATTAGTATATAATATTTCACTAAATGTTTTTTATAAGGGTATATCCACGACAGCATTGAAGATCTGCTATGACCACGCCGATACCTCGGTGGTCCCTGGCCTGGGCGGAGATGGTGAGGTGGAAGAGGTGTAGCTGGTGTTCGTCGTCCAGCAGCACCCTGCTCGCCGCCTGCTGCAGTGCCACGTTCACATCTGCAGCAACCGCACACAACCACAGCAGTGACCGCTCGTCATCGCGCAAGATTAAAACAAATATTGAAAATGCATTGAGGTAAAAACGTGTTTTATTATGACTGTATATATGCAGTGTTACAAAACACCCATTGTGCAGAGGCCAAGCACTGTTGGTGAGATCAGTTCATGTGCAGGAGTGAGATGCATGGGAGCAGTAATGGACTGTGAGAGATGGCAATGGCATTGGGAGGCCTTCATCCAGCAGTTGCTGATGATGTCAACAAAAAAATACTACAATCATAACTACAATAGCAATTGACTACGAGTTCTATTGCAACTCTGAAAGGCTGTTCGATAATTGTATGTGGCATATTTTCACTCGTAACGGCTTTATAGAGGTTCTGATTTCATTTTTTTTTGTAAAACATTTCTCCAGGACCAAGAGCACTATAACGAATCAGTATTCAATGGGGTTGTGCTCAACGAGGTCTGCTCGTAATCAGTTTTCATCAATTTAAATAAAATAAAATGCAGAGTTAAATACTTGAATATCCTTCATATGCAATACGTTTTTGCTTAAAAACAAAATTTTATTAAATATCGTTTATTATTCACTTTAAACAGAGAGTAATTATGAAGCCACTTAGCTTTAGAGCTGGTTTCCAAAGAAATGGCTGTTGAAAGATATCTAGAGATTAATGGTGAATGCCTCGATATTGGGCAGTTTCAGAAAGATGATTGTCATGTCCTGAATCAGGGCACATTTCCACGGAGCAGCGATTCACAATGGGAGAGGCTCTGGGAGGCATCTGTAACGGAACTGTTACAGATACTTATTTTTTTACAAAACCCAAGGTGTATTACTGTGCAGTCATTTGCAAGAAAATGTTTTGTGTGTTAACAGCGGTCCGTGGATCCAGAAAGCATGGGAACCACTGGCACCTACCGAGACTTGTCTCAATGGGATCTCACCTGGTTAGAATCAAGTTCATGCACAGCATGAGAGGGTCCATAGAACACACACACAGATGCCACTATGTGTATGTGAATGGGGAATCACAGCGATCACAACAGCATAAGCCTCACCCACCATGCTCGGTGACAGCTGTGGGTGGTGCCTTTAGCAGCGTTTGCGTACTGTCAATGAATGCCTGGAACAGCTCTCCCCGACCGAGCAAATAGAAGTCCTTTATGGTCTACGCAGACACAGAATACAGCACGTCCCAGTTGCAGCTTAACAAATGCATCACAACACGCATGGGTTTCCTCCCACATATATGAACACTCATTCATGGAGTTAGTCAAACATCCCAATATAGGGACAGAGAGCTTATAAATCGCTGGTGCCAGTACGGCCCGCTTTCCCGCTTGTCTGTTGTTTCCCATGGCTTCATTTGAAAACTGTGCGCATTACAAACCTATCTACGTGACTTTACCGAAAGACCCAAAGAATATTAATTCCTGCAATCACGAAAGCTTTAAGTCAAGAGTTACAAATGTGGTTTTTTTTGTGAAATCAATTTGCATGATTCACACCATATAAATAAAAGAGATGCTATTTAATCGTTAATATGTCTCCATGTGGCTGGTGTGGTGCTGTTGGGGCCACTCGTGAGAGGTGGCTCAATGCAACATCCCACGTAGAGTATCTTACCTTCAGCTGTCCCAGCAGGTCTGCCTCTTCCACCACGAGTTTCCACAGGTGCTACATACACACAGTTCAGTAGCAATCATTTTATAGCTCCACTCTACCACTATGCAAGCGCAGTGCAATAGTAATAATAAGCAGTCAGGCCTGATGCCTTATATTGTTGGCAAGAGTCATGAATGCAGGGCCAACTTTGGTTATGACTCCTCGCTTCTGAGGTTGATCAAATCTAGATTGAGGTTGAGCAGAGTTAATTGTAACCGCACGCAAAATAAAGTGCAACCATGCCCAACGAATAACATAAGGTAATCGGCAAATAAATAATAGTAAAGAAACATTATAAAAAAGATATATGGGAGGGAGAGTCCAGCTGTGTCACCTCTTAAATTTCTATCAGTTTACATGCAAACAATAATTTTACATGCTTGACAAAAATGACAAATAATGATAGTTTTATTGAACATTGACCCTTTGAATTAGCACCACTCCTGCTATCTTAGGCTTCGGACTTTTCAATCGGCTCTCGTGAATCACTTGCCTACCTCGGCCACTTTGTTGCGGATCTTATCGACCACCATCTCCAGCTCAAGAAGACTGAAGAGATCCTGCTGCTGCAAGTTGTGAATCTCCGTGGCAAAGGCATCCTCATGGGACTTTAAAAGAGAACCTGGGAAGATAATGATGATTATTATACCTGCTTAGCCAACAACTGCTGTATTTCCCGCTTATGCAAATTGAAAAAGATTTCAAGCATGGTAAAATTGAACCATGACACAACAAACAATGGCCTACTCTTTTTTAAATAATGTCACGGGATAATTAACGTTCACTGTGAAGCAGACGGTGCGTATTCATGGTCAATAGGCCCAGAGTATGCATCTGCTGGATTTGAACCAGCCTGTGAGCACCATACAGATATCCCTTTGTTGTCCTTCCCCACACCTTCGATTAGTACGCTTGGCTACAGACGGTGTGACACAAGTTCAGCAAACATATGTAGTGTCTTCAAAAATTACTCACACCGACACGTTGCAACAATTCACCTGTTTACACTTTATTCACCTATTCTGGCACCAGTTGTAGGCACTCCTATAACCATCTATACGGTCACTTATGTTTAACCTCTCCCCACTCTTATCTACCTTTCACCTCCCTTATCCTGCACTCAGCAGCTCTGCTCTCAGCGACTCCGCGCACAGCGTCTCCGTACACAGCGTCTCCGCACACAGCGTCTCCACACACAGCGTCTCCGCACACAGCGACTCCGCACACAGCGTCTCCGCACACAGCGTCTCCGCACACAGCGTCTCCGCACACAGCGTCTCCGCACACAGCGACTCCGCACACAGCAGCTCTGCTCTCAGCGTCTCCACACACAGCGACTCCGCGCACAGCGACTCCGCGCACAACGTCTCCGCGCACAGCGACTCCGCGCACAGCGTCTCCGCGCACAGCGTCTCCGCACACAGCGTCTCCGCGCACAGCGACTCCACGCACAGCGACTCCGCGCACAGCGTCTCCGCGCACAGCGTCTCCACGCACAGCGTCTCCGTGCACAGCGTCTCCACGCACAGCGACTCCGCGCACAGCCACGCACAGCGTCTCCGCGCACAGCGTCTCCGCGCACAGCGTCTCCGCGCACAACGACTCCGCGCACAGCGTCTCCGCGCACAGCGTCTCCGCGCACAGCGTCTCCGCGCACAGCGACTCCGCGCACAGCGTCTCCGCGCACAGCGTCTCCGCGCACAGCGTCTCCGCGCACAGCGTCTCCGCGCACAGCGACTCCGCGCACAGCGTCTCCGCGCACAGCGTCTCCGCGCACAGCGTCTCCGCGCACAGAATCTCCGCACACAGCGTCTCCGCGCACAGCGACTCCGCGCACAGCGACTCCGCGCACAGCGTCTCCGCGCACAGCGTCTCCGCGCTCAGCGACTCCGCACACAGCGTCTCCGCGCACAGCGTCTCCGCGCACAGCGTCTCCGCGCACAGCGTCTCCGCGCACAGCGTCTCCACGCACAGCGACTCCACGCACAGCGTCTCCGCGCACAGCGTCTCCGCGCACAGCGTCTCCACGCACAGCGTCTCCGCGCACAGCGACTCCGCGTACAGCGTCTCCGCGCACAGCGTCTCCGCGCACAGCGACTCCGCGCACAGCGACTCCGCGCACAGCGTCTCCGCGCACAGCGTCTCCGCGCACAGCGACTCCGCGCACAGCGTCTCCGCGCACAGCGACTCCGCGCACAGCGTCTCCGCGCACAGCGTCTCCGCGCACAGCGTCTCCGCGCACAGCGACTCCGCGCACAGCGACTCCCAGCACAGCGTCTCCGCGCACAGCGTCTCCGCGCACAGCGTCTCCGCGCACAGCGACTCCGCGCACAGCGTCTCCGCGCACAGCGACTCCCAGCACAGCGTCTCCGCGCACAGCGTCTCCGCGCACAGCGACTCCGCGCACAGCGTCTCCGCGCACAGCGACTCCGCGCACAGCGTCTCCGCGCACAGCGTCTCCGCGCACAGCGTCTCCGCGCACAGCGACTCCGCGCACAGCGTCTCCGCGCACAGCGTCTCCGCGCACAGCGTCTCCGCGCACAGCGTCTCCGCGCACAGCGTCTCCGCGCACAGCGACTCCGCGCACAGCGTCTCCGCGCACAGCGTCTCCGCGCACAGCGACTCCGCGCACAGCGTCTCCGCGCACAGCGACTCCGCGCACAGCGTCTCCGCGCACAGCGACTCCCAGCACAGCGTCTCCGCGCACAGCGTCTCCGCGCACAGCGTCTCCGCGCACAGCGACTCCGCGCACAGCGTCTCCACACACAGCGTCTCCACACACAGCGTCTCCACACACAGCGACTCCACACACAGCATCTCTGCACACAGCGTCTCCACACACAGCGTCTCCACACACAGCGACTCCACACACACCGTCTCCGCACACAGCGTCTCCGCGCACAGCGTCTCCGCGCACAGCGACTCCGCGCACAGCGTCTCCCCGCACAGCGTCGCCGCGCACAGCGTCTCCCCGCACAGCAACTCTACATCTCCACCGCTGCCCCTGGAGCGGCAGCGGCGAGATGTCTTCACCCTTGGTCCCCGACAACAACTCCCTCTCCGCTAACGCACACACCGTTATATCCCTCTGCTAATTATCAGAGACCTCTCGTGCGTCCCTTTAGGCTCTCGCCTGTCGGCCCATCAATCAACCCTGATCTCCCGTAACCCTTATCTCCCGTAACCCTTATCTCCCGTAACCCTTATCTCCCGTAACCCTTATCTCCCGTAACCATTATCTCCCATCTCCCTGGCAACACCTCCGGTCTCAACGCGCACACCCGGTCCACCCGGTTTGCACCCTCTTCTCCCCTTAATTAGGTGGCGTTTTGTCCGTGCAACCTCACGTTGCACGCGTGCACCTGTTTGCCCTCAGTTGCCCTCAGTTAACTGTGCGCACCGTGTATTCACTCTACACATAAATAGCGACTTTTCAGTACTCAAAGCAGGCCTTTGTATTTTTAATGACAAGCATTAGCTTTAGTGAGGCGCAGCCAATGGGAGGATATACCACAGAGTGCTCGGTGGCATGCGCTCCTTTTCCCCTTTACCTGACGCACACCGAGACGCTGCTTGGCTCTGAAACATCTGCACCGACTCCCCCACAAAAAGGACCTTCTGGGCCAGGCGGTGGGGCAGGTATCCCGGGAGCATCTCCGGCCGAATCGAATACAGCCTCATCGACTCCTTCAGCACGACTGCCTCCTTGGACAAGTGCTGCAACACAGGAGCACAATCCAAGGACTGCAGATGCACCTTCTCATCATCACACGTACGTCGTAGAGGCCACATCCGTTACCGTCAGTGGAAGCCTCGGCCACCACAACAGGAAGCCCACACACTATAGACAGAAGCCACTGAGACAACCCAAATCTGTAGCAAGCTCTGCCCATGAGTGAGAAGCTCATCCCACTTGTGAAATCTAACCCAGTATGTGCTTTGAGCCGAAAACTGTGCTCTGTATCCTATGATTTGTGTGAGCTGTGTGTTCTGTGCTGTGTGCTATGTATACTGCGTGCTATGTGTGCTCTGTATCCTGTGTGATTTGCGAGCTGTGTGCTGTGGGTGCTTTGCGTGCTCACACACCAAGTTTTGCATCTGCCGCAGCTGCCGTCCGGACACGCCGCCGATGCCGAGCTCGTCGTCCTGCTCGCTCTGGCTGTGGGTGGGGGTTGCAAGCGCCCCCTGCTCGGGCCTGGTGGCCCCCCCTTGCTGGATGAAGAATTCCTACAATCACGGTGCAGGGACACCGTCTACATCACTCTCACACAGCAGCCAGCGCGCAGTGAGCTTTCTTCTCTCAATTGAAAGCAGCATTAGCAGCAATGACCAAGCACACATTTTACAAGCAGTGTGGCTTTGGGCGTTTTTCTTGCTACCCTTGGGATTTTGGTTGAGTTGGGATGCCACAGGTTTTTTCTAAATAATATGAATCTAAGAATTTAAAACATGGCCGGGCATGACTTGAGACAAATTGCGGTGAGTCCTCCGAGTTTAATTTTGAGCATGGGTTACCATTAGATGGCCTACTTTAACCCCCCCACCTTTTACAACCCGTAAACAGCAGCATGGTGATGTATGATCAAACAACCCTATCACTTAAATGCTTTCCAACATGCGATTGTCGTCGGGAGTATGTAATTACTGATGGTAATAGTGCTCACGCAAGGCATGCTGGACAGAGCACATCCATAGACTGCGATTAGACTGCCGAGAGTGGCTTCGCACGATGAGTCCAACTGAGTCGCAGACGTTGCTCCTTTTAGAGGCAACACTTTTACTGTGACACCGTAACACAAAGGGGTAACGGCCCCTTTACCCGATACAGCCTACGGTCGTGACCACCCAGCTAACTACGCTATACAGAGGGGTTACTGCTACGAAGGTTCGGACTCTCACTCGGGTCTCCGACCACGTGGTTGCCTCGTAGGACGAAGAGCTTCCAGCTTGAGACGTAGAGCTTCCCGCTTGTAGGTGTTGCGCTTCCAGCTTGTAGAATGCAGTGACCCCGGTCCCTCTCAGGGACCCGCCTTATATCCCCCTACGGTCGCGGCCGCTCCGCCCTCGGCCCAGCCCGCCTTCTCGAGCATTCTCATTCTCTCTCGATCCTTCTCAAGGGCTCTCCCCGGACACGTGATCACCCTTTAGCCCCCCCATCTACGGGGTCAACCAGAGTGCCATGGCCCAGGGCAACCCTGCCCCTGGGCTGACACTCACCCACTCCCCCTCGTGGAAGCTCCCACCACATACTGTGCGTGGTGTCCGCACTATCCCAGTGCTCACCAAGCCTCGCTAGGGCTGGTATTACACACAGCCACCCACACAGTGCTGTCCACGATGTAAAAACATCCAACAGCATGGCCCTTTTGGCCCGGCACTATACAGTGACATCCCCGATGTTACTACAGATGCGTGGGTCGGTGTGCGCATTTGCCTACTGGTGCTGTAGTCGGGGCTGATGTGACGCTGGAGGACTCAGCACGTACCTGGTGGGGGTCAAGCAGCAGCCCATGCAGCATCCAGGCAGAGATCTGCTTGTACATGACCCCATGGCAAACCCACAGCACCCTGCACACAGCAAGACCGCCACCATGCCAGGATTCAGTATCTCTCACAATCACATTCAGACAACTCGGCATTCCTCTGTCAAAGCTGGAGTTTGTTTTAATTGCTCATATCCCAATCATCAGCCATGTTAAATCCACTGTTGGACAAAGGCCACCCCAAGCTGCCGCCACCTCATGATTTTGCATTCCAACAATCCATCCAAGCTCCTGCACAACTGATATAATCACTCCATCTCCTCGGTGCACGTGTGGTTTGCACAAAATGAAATGCTGCTTAATCCAGAAAAATGGTAGGGTCTGCTGTTTGGCACTCAGGCGAAAAACATTGTTAAGAGGATCAGGTGTGGTGGTCATGGACTCCAGGATTCAGCTTTCTACTTGTCTAAAGAGCCTCGGCACCATACTCGACTAAAATACATCATTTTATCACCACGTGCAAAATATTCTGGTACCCCAATTTTTATATGAGGGCTCTACAACACATCGACCACTATTGAGTCGTGACATAGCCAATACTGTGGCTTGTAGCATAGTATATCAACAAGGCTTGATTTTTGCAACTCGCTACTCTCCAGGACGTCTGGCAAAAACATGGCCAAGCTGCCGCGTGTACAAAATTCTCTGAGACGTGTCGTGACAAGTACTACAAGATCTGACCATGTCTGTCTAGTGCTCGCCAAGCTGCATTGGCTTCCAGTTGCCGAACGAATACATTATAAGGTTGCACTCATTACACATCAAGTACTTGCCAGAAATGGAAGCCACTGGAGCTATGCACTTTACACATTGAAAACTCATTTATTTAGAACGACTTTTTGTGTTTAGTTTGTTGCCATTCCCCTGCACCTCCCATTAGCATAGTTGGCTATGTATTGTGCGAAATAAGTTCAACATACATACACCATCCCATTGAGCTATGTGGTGGCTTACCCAAGCCCACTTACTCTTCATAATAGTTTGGATGATGTTATTTACCCGAATATCCCAATCAAAAATGCTATCATACGCTATCAAGGGCATATGCAAAGCTAATTCCCACATTCAAATAAAACTGTGCCCCCCAAGCAAATTTATTTCAAGAGTGGGGGAAAAATCAGAGAAGAGAGGGTTGAGCTAAGACAATCACCAAAATGTCGAAGCTGGAAGGTATCCAGGCTGTCCACCACGTGTAAGATGGATAAGTCAATTATAACTACGTGCTAAAACTAATCAAGTGACAGGCCACAAAGAGATCAAGTTTTATGTAATTGTTCTTTATTATCAAGACATATCCTTCTTGAAGACGAGACGTCCCCATGTGCTCATCACCAAAGGACGCGTTACTAAGTTGTGGCTCTTGGGATTCCACTACGCATTACACTGAGGTTGTGACACAGTATTGAGTAATAGACGTGCACTCACTTCTCCAGCGCCTTACGGATGGGAGGGAGTCCACTGCAGCTGTGCTTATAGATCACTTCTAAGATTTGACAGCCGTGAACCTGACAGAGACCAGACACATGGGCTATTGAGACACCTCCAATTAGCACGGTTGGCTCCGTACGGTCCGAAAGAAGTTCAACATACATATGGAGTGACAGGGAATGCGTCACTATGGCACATAGCGCTGGTTGCTGGCACAGAGGGGGATCGGCAGGTGCAGTAGCCCTGTCTGCCAACAGGAGGTCATGAGCCGGGGAAAAGGGACGTGAGGCAAGGGGGACAGAGGGAACGCAAGGCAAGGGGGTTAGAGGGGACGTGTGGTAAAGCCCGGGAACCTTCTAGTGTGTTCTAGAAGGGGGGTGTGGCCGAAGGCAGAAGGGGGCCACGCTAGGTGGATAAAAGGGGGACCTTTTCCTGAAGACGACCGCTTGCGTTGCGATCGAAACGTCGTAGTTTTCTGTTATTTTTTTATTATTTTCTTTGAACCTATCTACGTGACTTTACCGAAAGACCCAAGAATATATGGCATGCACTATCAGTTAAACTTCTCAAATTATTAATGTTAATATCATGTAGGTGCTGCTATAAACGTTTAATGTCTTCGAACTGCAACTTTTTCACACTTGTCTATACGAAAAATGCATTGCATTCATAAAGTAAGTTTATGTATTAAAAGGGAAAACATCATAAGCTATTGCTTAATAGTGTTAAGTGATTAATTCAATAATTTGCCTTGCATTATTCACAAAGGGATTTTCTACAACTGGTTCAGGGCCAGTGGCTTATGTGGAGATGAGAAGAAATGTGTAATTTAACACAGCATGAAGGAAAGTGGAACCAATTGCTTATATTCTTTTTTTATACAGAATCGGTCAGTCTTGTACCATTATCCTTATTTATTGTATATTTCTAAACAGCAAATATTTTAGAATAATGTACAAAACACAATACACATATCATCGATAGTATTGAGGTGATCCCATACCTTCTGTGATTTAATCAGATCCAGGACGACCATGAGTGCTGGGAAGAGCAGCTGAAACTGAATCAAACAGAGACATGTGTGGGCAATGGTCCCACAAGAACAAGATCTCATTGTGGCCAAAGCAGCCGATGCCACCACCACCACACTCGCCAATGCTCTCTCCTCTCTGTCAGATCCTGGAGCTGCTGCTCAGTCGACATACAGCGACTTCCAAGGTCTGCCCTGACAATCTGCCACCACCATCTGCTCTGAGGTCTTCCCTTCCCCTTGGACGCTGGACTTATGTAGACCATTCCAATGCATGACTCAGCAACTGATGGCCCCACACAAACTACTATCTCATTTTATTGTCTTAATTATTCTTTGTTGTCTTATGCAATAGCCTAAAGGTAAAATACGGTGCAAAATAAGTTTAACATACATATATACAAAATACATATAATTATCTAATAATTTGCCTACAAAATAACTGACTCTTACACATAATATGGTGAATCTTTCATGAGTGTAAGATTATATTTTGTATCTATTAACCAATTGTTACTTGCCTGCATATGGCAAATTAGCCTGTTTATCAGTGAAAGAAAATATGAGCCTGTGTCCTGGTAAACGAATAACGCGACTGTGAAGATTGATATCAGCCCATGGTTCCCAATCTGGTCCATGGAACATCGGTGGAGGCTCTGCAAGGCCGTGGAAAGTGGTCCACGCAACTGTTGCAGACACTGTAATTTACAGCCGTTTCAATTATGAAATATGTTATGAGTGCAATGGTGGTGAGTGGATGTAAGTTGAGACCTGACAGTGATCTGCAGGTGCAGCAAGATTGTGAACCACTGATATAGAAAATACATGCCTACAATCTCAATTAATAAGAATTTTTTTTTATTAGAATGCGTTTTTTAGAGAATATTCATTGAACGTGCCGTTCAGTCTTTCCATTAACAGATCAACAGCAGAGAAAAATGCATGACTGCAGGTTCCCATTAGAGCAATGGTTCCCAGCCCTTCTCGACCTGAGGATTGCTGCCAACCCTCAACAAACGTTTACAGACCACCATGCACCAAATAACCTCTATTTAAACATTTAAATGACTAAATTGCAGCATCTGCAAGAGTTCCATGGACCACCTCCCACAGCCTAGCAGACCACAGGTTGGAAACAACTGCTTTGGAGTATCCTGCCTTTTTATATTTCACTTTGATAAAAGTTATTGCATCCAGTAACATAAACTAGACAATTATTTGAATTTTTTCCTTTCATCTTCCTTGTCCTCACAACCTCAAGAGACATCTGAACCATTAGGAAGCAATGCAACTTAAGCCAGGTGCCAGAAAGGGTTAGGTATGGAGGGCAGTACGAACAGCAACCGGGGGTGACACTCACCTGCTCAAGCGAGTGGTTCACGTGAGACACGGACAGGTGTGGATCGGCGAGGAACTGTAACAACAAAGCTTATTTTTAGAGATCAAAGGCATCCAACACAAACGAAGCACACACCTGCAACAACTGTTGTTCGCCAGTAAGTGGCGGTAACATCACCATGGTGCTTGTGCCATGCTAGGTGCACTCTGAGGCCATGTGAGTTTCGAAGGCTCGCGGACAGGATGTCACGGGACAGACCCAGTTGTCATGGGCTGACTGAGATGACTGGCAGATGCACCAACTTGGCTCCCCACTCTAACTTGCTGTGTTTTAGCCACTTGGTGCACTGCTCGTTGTGAGCATCGCTCCTCTGCCCTCTGCTGTTCGAGGGTGACTGCCTCAAACTGCCCAGTAGCATTCCTCACGAACCTCCTCCATAGAGGCCGATCTTGACACTGCTGGTACCAGTCATTGGCAATATATAATTAGCTCCACATCCTTCTACACAATATCAGTCAATCTCCTGTCTAGCCCATGCCATGCTCATTTAGCGCCATCTATCCAGCAAACGAGAAGCTGCTTGGGCATGCAGTGGCTGGGTATGCAGCCTTGCTTGCTGGATGAGCTCACCGATGAGAATGTGTCCAGATCTTTCAAAGATCTTTAAGCTCTTCATACAATCCAGTATAGTTAAACCCAAAATGGACCGTAGGCAGGGCAGCCTGAATGTTTCAAACAGGTGCAGATGTTCCTTTAGAGGGCTCCACATTTCGCAAGAATAGAGAAGGAAGAGCATAACCGTGGCCGAGAAGACCTGAAGCTTCGTGTGGAGTGACCAACGAGGTTGCTTACACACAGCATTACGCAGCTGATGAAAATCTAATCCCGCTCGACTGATTCGGAGTGAGACCTCGGCTGCCAAAACCCCATCTCTTAATAGCATGGTTCAGGTTCAGTAGTAGTGTCTCCAACTCCTTCTCAAGAGTTGGCAGCAATTACCAGATTATCCACATACATAACATGGTTGACCAACAGACAACCATTCCTTTACTGCACCCGAGGACATCCCTGTTGTACCCCAAGCTGAACAGAAAAATATCTCAGACTCCCAACGGTGCAGCTTTACCCGGGCCTCCCCACCATCACGAAGGTCCTTAATGATTGTGAGGTAAAGGGTATAGGACTCCAAAATCACGAAGAATAATCCAGAGCCTTGGCATATTGATGGGGCACCACAGTGGCAAAATGCTAACGACCCTCGCCTGTATATTTGTAGTTTGCATGTTCTCCCCATGGTCGTGTAGACACACAACATAAAGCAGCGCACATGCACCACATACACAATAAACATATATATATACAAACCCACATACACAACAAAGCAGTTTACTTTAATATCAGTCAAATGCCAAAGGCTTAATGGGCGTGGCCTAGCACAGCCCACATGCCTTGGTGCCTCCGAGAGGCAGCTCTACAGAAACGCGACGCAAAGTGACGGGAAAACCAGGGCAACGTAGCGCTCATAAACTTAGGCTGTGCACCAATTTTCACAGGGCAACAAGGTGCGGCACCTCTCCAAATGGGCTGCAGACAACACTGAAATCTAAGCATACAAAAGGGTAAAAGAAAGCTCCGCATAGATTACAGAATCCATTGCTGTATTACCATCAGCGTGCCACTTTGCTGGCCAAGCATACAACTGGCATTCCAAATGGCATTCCTAGGAAGTCCTAACTTGGTTCAAACCTGCTTAGCTCCTGAGATATGAGGATAGGGCACACTCAGGGTGATTTGGTCACAGGCAATTCCAGAGACCTGCAGAACAGTTTACACCGATACCACAACAGGGGCCTATGATGCCTGAGGACATTTGGTTCTCAAGTAACACGTGTGCCTCGCTCAACAAGTCATCAAATTCGGACCTTGTGTCATAACAATCACTATAGTGCCATATGAGATGATGCACAAGATGTATATATACATCTATATTGGGAGCAGAGAAACCCCTCTCAACAATTTGTGGTGAGCCTGACCAACAGTGTGGGTGCAGCGTTCGTCTGAACCAGTGTGGGCGGTGGTAATATTTATCCTTGGCAACGATGACTGTGTCAGCAGAAGTGGGCATGGCCCGTGAGCCCAACCTGCTGCTCGAGGTCCAGCAGAGCCTGGCGGTACGACTGCAGCACCAAGTCCAGTCCCGAGCAAAACGCCCGCAGATACATGCCTTGCTTGTGTCCTGCCAGCTCTGTCTGCTGTGAGTTATGTCACCAGGAAGAAGATACCATCACTATTAAGTTACAAACACATGACGAACAGTGTCTTATTAACAACAACCGCCGTTCACCACTAAGTGGCATTGATGTCACCACGGCATTTGTGCTATGTTAGGTGTACTTTGAGGCCACGTGTTATGTCAAAGGCCCGCTGGCAGGTCATGGAACAGGCCCAGGTGCCATGGGTTGACTGAGATGACTGGCAGATGCACCAACTGTGCTTCCCACTGTGCTAGCTTTCTCCATTTTACCTGCCCAGTGCTCTGCTCGTTGTTGTGTTGCTCCTATACCCTCCGTTGGTACTGCAGGGCGACTGACTCCAACTTCACAACAGCGTCGTTCGCGAACCTCCTCTGCAGAGGCCGATCTTGACATTGCTGGTACTGGTCATCGACAAATCCCATTCTGTACCACATCAGTCTATCTCTTCTCTAGCCCATGTCGCACCTGTTGAGCCCCATCTATCCGACCAAACAGAAGCTGCTTGGGCATGCAGTGGCTGGGCATGATGTAGTGGCTGGGCATGTGGGTTAAGATGATCCAGCCAACGCAGCCTCACCTGCTGGAGCTCACTGATCGGACTGTGTCCAGATTTTTTAAGGATTTGTGAGGTCTTCACACAATCCAGTCTGGTTAAACCCAGAATGGATGATAGGCAGGCTAGCCTAAATGTTTCAGCCGGCACAGATGTTATTTTAGAGGGCTCCACGTTTTGCAAGCGTACAGAAGCGAAGGTAGAACTGTGGCAAAGAAGATCCAGAGCTTTGTATGGAGCGACAGGCCAGGCAGCTTTCACAAAGTGTTACGCAGCTGATGAATGGATAAGGCCGCTTGACTAATTTGGAGTAAGACCTTGGCTGGTAAACTGGAGCTGGTCATACGCACACTGCCTAAGTACAGAAACTTCTCCACTCTTTCCACAACTGCTGTATCACTCATGAGGAGTGAAGGAAGGGGAGCATTTGATGAAATAAAATACCCAGGTATGTGCTTTGTTTTTGTGAGGCTGATGGGAAGGCCCCATCTCTTAGTAGCATGCTCCAGGTTCGGTAGTAGCATCTCCAACTCCTCCGAGTGGGCAGAAATCACCAGATCATCCGCATACATAATATAGCTGACCAATAGGGAGCCATACTTTGACCACACCCGGGCATCGATCAGCCTCCCCTTGTATCTATACCAGATGGAAATTTCACCAGTATATCTGTAGCGGCATCGTTGAACGTTGTAACTGCCGCTACTTATGGCCTGTAGAAACGGCCTTAAGCCAACAGGGGGCAGAAGGGAGGCCGATGGAGATGAGTGAGGCCGTTAGGCCAAGGTAAACCCCAGGGTAGTTCGGGACCAGGGGTACAGACCCCAGATCCCCAAGAGGGGGGCTGAGGGATAACATCACGCTCCAGGCCCCTCCAGACGGTTCCAGAAGGGAGGAGTGGCTAGGGGCGGAGTGAGCCAGAAAACGGTATAAAAGCCGGTCCCCTGAACGGGCCCGGCAGTCCTCGTTTGCCTCAAGACCGAAGACCCACCCCGGAGACCTGGAGCTGCCACCTGGAAGACCTGAAGCGAAGAGCCCAAAGGGCATAACCCGAACCCCTGGCTAGGGTCGGGACAAAAGCTTAACCAGTGTAGGGTCAGAGCTTAACCAGTGTAGGGTTAGAGCGTAACCAGTGTGAGGGGATGAATAGTCTGGAGGAAATACCTCTTTAGTGTATCGGGTGGAAGGGGCCGTACCCCTTTGTGTTATGTAAATGTTAAATAAACATGCTGCCTCAAAAAGAGAGAAGTCTCCTCAAGCTTTGTACCCACTGCACATCCATGAAAAGCTTCTCCAACTACGTGGTCAACTAAATAGTCTAGGGGCCAGAGGATATCCCTGTCGCACTCCAAGGTGAAGATAAAATGGCTCCAACACCCGGCCACATTACTTTTCCCGGGCCTCCCCACCATCATGAAGGTGCTTAACGATTGTCAACAGATCGTATAGGACTCTGAAAGCATGAAAAATAACCCAGAGCCCTGGACTATTTATGGTATCATGGGCCTTGACCTGTTCAATAAAGCATAGATGTTGGTCCTGTTTAATTTCTCTACACCTCTGGTGTAGCATACATACAGAGAAAATGGCATCCATGCAGGACCACCCCAGTCTGAAACCACATTGGGGCTCTGCAAGTTTCTCCTCAGCATGTCTAGCAAGGTGATTTTGAATGATTATTGACAGGACTTTTCCCGTTGTAATGAGGGAGATACACGGTAGTTGTTGCAATCAGTAGGGCCCCCCTTTTAAAAAATAGGGACCACCAGGGCATCCTTCCAATCCTGTGGAACTCATCCTGTGGAGCAGTTCGCTGGAGAGGTCATCTCTCCCCAGGTGCTTTACCTGGTTACAAACTCTGTATTATTCATAATTCAATAATTGTATTTTTCATATTTTCCACGAGATGTCAAGAGATATGTATGCCTTGAATACAAAAACACTTTGGTCACGCAAACTCTCGGGACTGGCCACAACTGGCGCATCGTCAGGTCCGAGAATAGACAGGACCAGTAGTGAAAGTGTTATTGAATGTTCTGTACGTGGGAGGCACGAATCTGTGCAGGGGAGGCTGGGGAGCAGAAATGCAGTTTGGGATGTCACCGGCTTCTGGACGTGGCTGCTGTTCTGCTGCACGAATTCGGAGAAGCGGATGTAGTCGGTGCCCAAACGGCAGATCCGGTTCAGCAAATTCACCTCACTCGGGTGGATAAACGGGACATCCTGCAGTACCTGGAGACCACCACCATCATTCGACATCAATCCATTGGTCAGCCAATAAATCACTCCATTACGCAATTAAAACTCCACTGGATCGCTTAATAAAAAATAAACCACCAATTGCGATATTCATACATTAGCCAATTTATCTGAAACCGCTAAATGTATCAATTACTTATTATTAAATCTATCAATCGCTCTCAATTCATCACTCATTAATTATGAACCACTTAACCCACAAGTCAAATACTTAATTGCTTAATCTGTATACAGAGACAGGTGAGTTTCGTTTTCAATGAAGCACCTGGTTGAAATACAGCTCAATGTTTGATTTTAAATAAATGTCATTCGAGGTACAGATTCAACGTCTAAAATATAAACTATGAAATGTAAAGTCACCCAGCATCCATAAATAATACAATGAAATAGAATCGTCGGATATAAAGTCTTTAAAATGAAGTCTGTCGAAATAAATGTGATTTCAAATATTACAACAGAAAATGAAACCAATCATCATCATCATCGTCGGTCACGATCCACCCACTGCTGGGCCCTGGGCGCCACCCGCGCGCTCGTCTCTCTGCCCGCGGGGATCTCGGCATCACCTGCAGCCCGGCCCGGCGGCTCCACGCGAACACGCTCCCGGGGAACCCGCTCAGCGCCAGCAGCAGCTCGTGGATCATGGCGACAGCGCAGGGAGACAGAGACAGTACACGGGAGAGAGACAGTGCTGTACACACTGTACACAGTTGTACCTCCCGCGCACTGGCGCGACGCGATGACCTCTGACCCCCAGCCACCCCCCACATCCCTCCCCCTACATCCCTCCCCCTCACACAAACCCCGCCCCCACCCCACCCCTCTACAACCACGAGGTGGCGCGATCTGCGCTGTGTGTGGCGGCTCGGGCTGCTGCGGGTTGGTGGTGGTGATGGGTGGTGGTGATGGGTGATGTTTGGTGGTGGTGGTGGTGGTGATGGTTGGTGGTGGTGGTGTTTGGTGGTGGTGATGGTTGGTGGTGGTGATGGTTGGTGGTGGTGGTTGGTGGTGGTGGTGGTGATGGTTGGTGGTGGTGGTGATGGTTGGTGGTGGTGGTGATGGTTGGTGGTGGTGGTGGTTGGTGGTGGTGGTGGTGATGGTTGGTGGTGGTGGTGATGGTTGGTGGGGGTGATGGTTGGTGGTGGTGGTTGGTGGTGGTGATGGTTGGTGGTGGTGATGGTTGGTGGTGGTGGTGATGGTTGGTGGTGGTTGTGGTTGGTGGTGGTGGTGATGGTTGGTGGTGGTGGTGATGGTTGGTGGTGGTGATGGTTGGTGGTGGTGGTTGGTGGTGGTGATGGTTGGTGGTGGTGATGGTTGGTGGTGGTGGTGATGGTTGGTGGTGGTTGGTGGTGGTTGGTGGTGGTGGTGGTGATGGTTGGTGGTGGTGATGGTTGGTGGTGGTGATGGTTGGTGGTGGTGGTGATGGTTGGTGGTGATGGTTGGTAGTGGTGATGGTTGGTGGTGGTGATGGTTGGTGGTGGTGGTTGGTGGTGGTGGTGATGGTTGGTGGTGGTGGTGATGGTTGGTGGTGGTGATGGTTGGTGGTGGTGGTTGGTGGTGGTGATGGTTGGTGGTGGTGATGGTTGGTGGTGGTGGTGATGGTTGATGGTGGTGGTTGGTGGTGGTGGTGATGGTTGGTGGTGGTGGTGATGGTTGGTGGTGGTGATGGTTGGTGGTGGTGGTTGGTGGTGGTGATGGTTGGTGGTGGTGATGGTTGGTGGTGGTGGTGATGGTTGGTGGTGGTTGGTGGTGGTTGGTGGTGGTGGTGGTGATGGTTGGTGGTGGTGATGGTTGGTGGTGGTGATGGTTGGTGGTGGTGATGGTTGGTGGTGGTGATGGTTGGTAGTGGTGATGGTTGGTGGTGGTGATGGTTGGTGGTGGTGGTTGGTGGTGGTGGTGATGGTTGGTGGTGGTTGGTGGTGATGGTTGGTGATGGTTGGTGGTGGTGATGGTTGGTGGTGGTGATGGTTGGTGGTGGTGGTGGTGATGGGTAGTGGTGGTGATGGGTGATGGTTGGTGGTGGTGGTGATGGGTGGTGGTGGTGGTGGTTGGTGGTGATGGTTGGTGGTGATCGTTGGTGGTGGTGATGGTTGGTGGTGGTGGTGGTGGTGGTGGTGGTGGTGATGGTTGGTGGTGATGGTTGGTGGTGGTTGGTGGTGGTGGTGGTGATGGTTGGTGGTGGTGGTGGTGATGGTTGGTGGTGATGGTTGGTGGTGGTGGTGGTTGGTGGTTGGTGGTGGTGGTGGTGATGGTTGGTGGTGGTTGGTGGTGGTGGGTGATGGTTGGTGGTGGTGATGGTTGGTGATGGTTGGTGGTGGTGGTGATGGTTGGTGGTGGTGATGGTTGGTGGTGGTGGTGATGGTTGGTGGTGGTGGTGATGGTTGGTGGTGGTGGTGATGGTTGGTGGTGGTGGTGATGGTTGGTGGTGGTGGTGGTTGGTGGTGGTGGTGGTGATGGTTGGTGGTGGTGGTGATGGTTGGTGGTGGTGGTGATGGTTGGTGGTGGTGATGGTTGGTGGTGGTGGTTGGTGGTGGTGATGGTTGGTGGTGGTGATGGTTGGTGGTGGTGGTGATGGTTGGTGGTGGTTGTGGTTGGTGGTGGTGGTGATGGTTGGTGGTGGTGGTGATGGTTGGTGGTGGTGATGGTTGGTGGTGGTGGTTGGTGGTGGTGATGGTTGGTGGTGGTGATGGTTGGTGGTGGTGGTGATGGTTGGTGGTGGTTGGTGGTGGTTGGTGGTGGTGGTGGTGATGGTTGGTGGTGGTGATGGTTGGTGGTGGTGATGGTTGGTGGTGGTGGTGATGGTTGGTGGTGATGGTTGGTAGTGGTGATGGTTGGTGGTGGTGATGGTTGGTGGTGGTGGTTGGTGGTGGTGGTGATGGTTGGTGGTGGTGGTGATGGTTGGTGGTGGTGATGGTTGGTGGTGGTGGTTGGTGGTGGTGATGGTTGGTGGTGGTGATGGTTGGTGGTGGTGGTGATGGTTGATGGTGGTGGTTGGTGGTGGTGGTGATGGTTGGTGGTGGTGGTGATGGTTGGTGGTGGTGATGGTTGGTGGTGGTGGTTGGTGGTGGTGATGGTTGGTGGTGGTGATGGTTGGTGGTGGTGGTGATGGTTGGTGGTGGTTGGTGGTGGTTGGTGGTGGTGGTGGTGATGGTTGGTGGTGGTGATGGTTGGTGGTGGTGATGGTTGGTGGTGGTGATGGTTGGTGGTGGTGATGGTTGGTAGTGGTGATGGTTGGTGGTGGTGATGGTTGGTGGTGGTGGTTGGTGGTGGTGGTGATGGTTGGTGGTGGTTGGTGGTGATGGTTGGTGATGGTTGGTGGTGGTGATGGTTGGTGGTGGTGATGGTTGGTGGTGGTGGTGGTGATGGGTAGTGGTGGTGATGGGTGATGGTTGGTGGTGGTGGTGATGGGTGGTGGTGGTGGTGGTTGGTGGTGATGGTTGGTGGTGATCGTTGGTGGTGGTGATGGTTGGTGGTGGTGGTGGTGGTGGTGGTGGTGGTGATGGTTGGTGGTGATGGTTGGTGGTGGTTGGTGGTGGTGGTGGTGATGGTTGGTGGTGGTGGTGGTGATGGTTGGTGGTGATGGTTGGTGGTGGTGGTGGTTGGTGGTTGGTGGTGGTGGTGGTGATGGTTGGTGGTGGTTGGTGGTGGTGGGTGATGGTTGGTGGTGGTGATGGTTGGTGATGGTTGGTGGTGGTGGTGGTGATGGTTGGTGGTGGTGATGGTTGGTGGTGGTGGTGATGGTTGGTGGTGGTGGTGATGGTTGGTGGTGATGGTTGGTGGTGGTGGTGATGGTTGGTGGTGGTGATGGTTGGTGGTGGTGGTGATGGTTGGTGGTGGTTGGTGGTGATGGTTGGTGGTGATGGTTGGTGGTGGTCCGCTCACTCGACTCCCCGTGCGCCACGAGTAACTCGCCGCTCGCATCGGGGTCACCGCGGTGCTAAAGACACCCGCGGGCGAGGTTGGCTCCATCCCCACATGTCCGTCGTGCTGCTGCTGCTACCTGCTGCTGCTGCTACCTGCTGCTGCTAGCTGTTACCTGCTGCTAGCTGCTACCTGCTGCTGCTAGCTGCTACCTGCTGCTGCTGCTACCTGCTGCTGCCCATGCCCCGATTTGGACGCCCGGCGACCAGATCGCGGCGACTCCGTTCGTCGCCGCTTCTTCTTGTCCCGATGTTGTCCCCTTCCACGGCGTGGCGGCTCGGCTCCCGGAGGGGGGCCGGCTGCTCCCATGCCCAGCACATCCGATCTTGCCAATCCCCCCCCACCCTGAGAGAGATGAACCTTCGGGTGGGGAGATCTGATGGCGGGGCAGAGGCTCGAGGTGGCCCACCCATGTCACAGTCTATGCAGTAGATAGTCGTGTCATTCACCAACTTGGGGCCATCACTTTTACTGCACAGGACCACCTGACATTGATACAATCGGTCGTAGATCTAAATATCTTCAAAGTAAATAAATACCAAGACTTTTTCGTTAAATTAAACTGCCCGTCTAACATAATTAACCAGACGGTGGTGGCTAAGCACGCGGCCTGTAATCCAGCGGAGAGGGTTGACGTTATGAGACTCCCTCCCCGTGGGCTCGAGGAGGTCGGAGGTGCCATACCCTGGCTCGCCTCGAGGCAATGTGGACTCCACCTGTGACGCCTGTGCGAGAGTGGCGTTTCAACCTCCCACAAGCAACGTTCGTTGTCTGAGAGCGCCTGAATAATACCAAGGGCGTTGACTCGGGCAATGGTTGGTGCCGGATCCTGCGTGTGGTTTCTTGTGTGGCGGCGCGTTACGAGTTGAAATTATTATTAACATCAGTTTCAGTCAATCAGATGTTGGAGACATTACGGCGTTGCCATCCCTCAATGGCCCGTGATGCCGCAATCCATCTTGTTCCTGTAAACCAGCTGATCTCGCCACTGCATCTTCATGGTGCAAGTACTCGAGCTTGAGTCAGGCTTTGATTAAAAGAATGAATTCGTGCTGCCAGTGTGTGTGTGCTTACTTCACATTGAACAGTGACAGCACCTGCCAAATCTAGGCGAATGTGTGCTTGTTGTGTGAAGTGATTGGCATGTTTAATGCAGTACTGTATAGACTGAAATAGGATAATAGGATAGAATTAATAAATCAGAGCAATACGAGTACAACTAAAACATTTTATATATAGCTTTCATATACCACCATGAAGAGTTTGATTATATAGAACAATTGATTATACAACATCAAGGATTTTAAACAAATACACTTGCATTCTGAGGAACCTCTACAGTGAAAGTATTGCTCACATCAAACTAGAGCGTGCAGTTATAGATCTCAACATCCAGAAGTGAGTAAAACAAGGTGATCCTCTATCTCCAAACTTACAGCAAACTAGAAACATGTTTAAAAAATTAAATGAGATGATAATTGTGGAATGTCAATGGTAAACATCTTACAAATGTACATTTCACGAATGGCACTGTCCTGGTGTCTGATAATAAAAAAGAGAAAATTATTCATCTTAATGGAACAGAGCAAAGTGGTTGGAATCAGTCCAACAAAAACTAAAGTTAACAGTTTACAATAAAATACAAAAAAAAATTACGGCAATAAAATCGAGTATATTTGTCTCTTTGCTTTCGAGCAAGGGTTTGTGGAGTTTATTGCATTACGGTATTATTTTACCTGACTTTATTCTGGCCTTCATTGATCCCAGTACAGTGATCTGTGGTTTTCCTTAATTCCCGATATTTTAGATAATTTAGTTTTACTCTAACTTGGCAAGCTTTTAGTGCCGTTATCTTCGGCTCTTATTTGTCTAGAGTTAAAATACAATGATGTGCATTTGCATGTACTAATTTTTGGCGTCTGGAGTTGCATGTTGAGAATTGAGGTCACGAGTTGCCAATGCTTCGCATTCAGTTATTTGTATTTCTGCATGGAGGCCGGTATTATTCTTTGATTAACGGGGTCTTCTTAGTTTGGTTGCCAGTGTAGGCTTGCATGTCTGGCCCACTCAGGTTCTTTGTGTGGGATATCACACAACATTCTGGGGCAGATGGCAAAACAGTCGGGGCATGATGGTATAAACGGAGAGAGGTTTCGGGAACTGAAAGTGAAAATATATGGGCCCAGTGCTGTTGTATGGTATGAGGGCATGGATATACACTAAGAAAGAAACGAGACACTGCTTGACAGGTCAGAGATGAACATGCTGAATATTTTTCAGGGAAAGGAGATGGAATGAAGAGGATAGAGTCTTGGCAAGGGTTGCTAATATTCTATAAAAGGTGAGGGAGGTGAAACTCAGTTTGGGCATGTTTTGAGTAAACACAAAGGTGCAATTGGAAGAACCATGGAGATTAGAGACCCATAAACTTGCACAGCGACTCAAAGACTAACAGCGACTCAGATTAGAAGGGCTTTGGAAATTCCATCAGTGCAGAGGGAGTAAAGTAGAGAGACACTGAGGGCAAGATGGAACGATCCGGATAGAGAAGAAACAGAATATAAGCTCAGAGAGAAAGAAAATCTGAGCAGCTGACCCCAGAAACAGTGGGACTTTTGTCTTCGAAGAGTGTACAGTATATGCATACGTAGACTCTACCTACACATGCCAAGAGTGCAGACAGTATGTGAGTGTATATAAGTATGAAGTGATTATATTTCCCCCTGCTAGCAGTCTCACCTTTTTCCATATCAACATATTTTCTTCCAAAATTAAATTTAAAAGCAATTAATAACAGGGAAGATTCAACTAATGTAATGATAACTGCAATAACATCGTATGACGGTTTCCAGGCCTCACTGGGAGCTGCTAATATAAGGAACCTTTCGGCAAAATGAATGTGAAATGGAGAAACAAAGGGTCCAGGTAGGAGAGATGTCCCCATATATTTTAGTGTGATATATGACCTTGAAAACTGTTCATATAATAATCTTGGAAAATTGTTTCACAACTGATTCCACCTCGTACAAGCACTTGCACTGTGTCAATGAGGGTTTCAATGTATTATTCTTTATATATTTACAGCATACCTATGTTTTTCTGTTGATATTAATTATCGTTATAATGTTGTCTATTAAAAGAAATATGTTTATTGCTAATCAATGCTTCCTTCAGATTTTTTTTTATTAGAGTAACTTTAACAAAAGTGTCATCTGAACTGCACAGCTCGGCCACAAAACTCTCTCCAGCTACTCCATGGCCTCCCACGTGCAAGGGAGGCTCACAGTGCCTGCTGCTGCTGCAGGTCATAGGCCTCCACGGCTCGCTTGATGTGTGAGAGCCGCACCTTCAGCTCCCGGCAGAGACGCTTCTTCTCTTGGTATTGCTGGCCCTGGAGAACAAGAAATACAACATGGCAAGCCTGGACTCACTATTCACAACACAGCAAGTGCAGGCCCACTCATTACAACACAGCAAGTGCAGACTCACTCATCACAACACAGCAAGTGTGGACTCATTCAACATGACATGTGTGGACTAACTCATCACAACACGAAATGCACGGACTCTCTCATCACAACACGACACAGGTGCAGCGAGTGATTAACAGCAGGGCTCTATCACATGTTATGCAATGGTTATCTCTTATTATTCCATAAGCTATATATACGAAGAGTATGGTTATGATTGAATATGTATTATCTCCACAACTCACCCGCTTGACGTCCTTTATCTTGTTGTATTCTTCAGCAACATTCTGAAACAGAGTTGACGATGCACGTGAATGTATAACCACAGAGGAGGTCATTCGCCTCTGGGGCTCACAATAGCCGTGTTCAAGCACTCGTCTATTCTTGCACATCATCGTGACAGCAATATGGTTGAGGAGCTAAATGCCAATGTCAAGGTCTGCTAGCCACGACGAGAGGGCTTCAGGAGAGTTGGTGTAGTTTTATTATTCCTGTACTGACGGAGCGCACACCACAGGGGTTTACTATACGGTCCATAGTTTGGGTTTAATGGCCAGAGTTGCTGTGTCGCTTACCTTTAACATAGCTATGGGTCTCTGTATCTCCATGAGTCTCTATGTAACTCTGTGTCTATATGGGTGTATATGCATATTTGTATAGCTCCAGTGTGTCTGAGTATATCTATATGAGTTTACATATATGTATCTTTGAGACTATCTCTATGTCTAATTGCATCTACGTGTCTAATGATCTCTATGGGTCTCTATGTATCTGTTACTTTGGGTTTATTATATGGTCCATAGTTTGGTTTGAATGGCCACAATCGCACGGCTGTGGATTGCCTTGAATTTCCCATTCATGATGGAGATGTTTGCATGGGCCTGCTAATGTTTGATGTGGTTGATAGCCACACAGGTGTCTTCGAGGAGAAGCAAACAGAGTCAGCACCACTGAGATGACAGATTCAAATCTGGGTTTCAGCGATCCAGGTTCCCAAGTACAGTATAGGCACACTTAGCTATATAAAAGTAACCCATTGCATATGTTTTGCCACTCAATCTGCTCTGAATGCTAAAATTGGAAATTATTTGATAAGAATATACAAATATGACAAAATAAAACATGAATACAAACTCGGCAGCCCACAGAAGTGGGTAAGTGGTTCTGTTATATCGAGTTCCTCAAGATGGCAGGTTAGCTCACAGCAATGAGTTGACACAACTAAGGTCCTGGGTTCAGATCATCTTCTCCCTGACCAATGAACCACGTTTCTTGAGCATATGACACTCGATGGCCTTGGTCTGATAGCCAGTGACAAAGAAAATATAACGAATTGTATAAATTGGATTTACACTTAAAGAGCTGAATAAATGCAGAGTGCACCATCCACTCATATGGCAGGCTGGGAGACAAGAGTAAGGCAGTCGTGTGAGAGATCAATGAGGCACAACAAAAACTGTGTTGTTATGGAGGTTTCAGAATGAAGCTCCTGTACACTCCTGTGCTTAAATGCAAGTAGAACACTGGGGTTTAACTGAGGACAGTCTAGAATCTGTTGGGATGTAACAATAGATTAAGATGGATTCTTACTCTCAAGGTATGTGGCAATGATTCATGTGCAATAATTGTTACACATGACTCAATAATAGTTTGTGAAATTGTTTGTGACGCCACTTTAGGAGAATTCTTTAAACTGGAGGATTCATTCACTCCAAACTTGAAAAATGGCAGTCGAGTGTCAACATTCCAAAAACTATTACCAGCTCAGAGTTGTGAGAGTTAAAGTTCTTGAACAAAAACGAGTGCATTCTAACAGCAGTCTAGGGCATTATCGTGCAAAATATGATGCTTTGACACATGCATTTGTATGTGTGTGGATTTCATATGTTTGACATTTAAATTGACATTAGCACAGGGTGGCTGGATGTCGCATCGCCGAGCACGTGTACCTGGTATTGTGCGCTGTCCTCCGGGAGTCTGTCCAGCTCGGCGTTGAGCAGCTCGAGCCTCTGCGAGATGCCCCTGAGCTCGGCGTGCAGACTGCGGTACTCGCTCATGTCACTCTCAAACTGCTGCCTGTAGCTCTGCCTCGTGGTGCTCGAAGCAATGCTGGGGTAGAGCCTGCAGGCAATCGGCACATTCAAAGAAAGGTAAAGATACTACCAGGAGGGAGGGTCTTTGCTAGAGAAAGCCCTAGAGGATATTTGGTCTACTCTTCCACATTGAACAAACGTGTTAAAAGAGCTGGGAGCGCCCACACTTTACCCCACCACACTCATTCTGCCGATTGAAGAACTGTCGCGTACCCATTTATACCGTTGGGTAGACAGTGGAGGGCCGGCTTAAAAATGTGAAATGTATATCTCGACGCCTCCTTCTGTTACTGAATAAACAATGTTGAGTGCACCACCTATTGCTTACCTCATTAACTCATTCTCTTCCTCTGGGCTGGACTCGGGCTCTGTGGTGTAGTCTGTCTCATACAGAGACCCCTCCGTTCCATATCTTTGAATCCGCTGGGCTTTCCTCTTCTGCTGAGCTCTCTTAATGGCTTGCTTGCCCGTGACCTCCAGAGTTGCACTCTGTCCGTCGCCCGGGCTTTCAGACCCAGCCTGGTCAGCGTCGTACATTCCCCGGCTGGATGCTCGCTCTCTACCCTCCCACGGCCTGGTAATACATTCACAGAGGATCCATCTGTCAATGATTATTTGGTTTATGTTTTAGATATTCATCTGTAACATTCTTAATGAAAGCTATGTACTGCATTTAGCCAACTTTTGACACCACTGACAAACCTAAGAATATAAGACAAATATCAAATTGTGAACTATGTCTCTATAACAAGATTCGAACTTGGTACCAAAGATTGTGCTATTGCACATTCTCTATGGAATCCCCTTGTGCCGTTTCAGTCTGATTGAGTCACCATAAAGAAATGCTCTGCAACTCTTCCTTGATGTTGACTCCAGCCACATTCACAACTGTCACTTGGAACCTTGACTTGCAACTATGATTTGCAAGTGCAATTTATCCATTCAATATTTTGTATGATTGCTGTTACTTTTTTCTATATTCTGTTTTGTTCAAGTTTGAGTGTCAATGTTTAATTTATATGCCTATGTTAATTTCCTCTGTAAAATTTCTACCATTGCTTTGACTGGCCTGTGAAAAAGAACTTCATTGGTTTTCTGGTTCTTCCAATGTAAATCAAATGTTCATATCTATGTAACACAGGGAATACTTCAATGGTTAACTCAACCAATCAGTCGAGTTGCTAGTTCAGCATTGAATGATCAAATCTCCAAAACATTCAATTATGTTTTGGTCCATCCGCCTATTGTTTTTTTGTGGACCAACGAATGCAGTATAATTTGTATCTGCTAAACTCTCTTGTCTGTATTATACTGCTCACTATCCACCATGACAACACAATGTTGTACACTTATCTCAAGTCGTTAGATAAGCAGTGAGAGTGGCTAGTGGGTGAAGGGAGATTGATGAGAGCAGTGGTCCCCAACGTTTCTGAACTCGCGGATCATTGTGAACTTTCAAAAAGAGTTTGCGGATCACCGTACACCAGTAACATAAAATTGTGAAAGTGAAGATGCATCTGCAACAGTTTCACGGACTTCTTCCCATGGCCTTGTGGACCAGCAGCCTCAACGGACCGGAATCGACGCCTTCTGCAATCAGCAACCCTCGGTGGTCAACTACTGCTGGACCCATGCGCAACCCCTGTATGGCGATATGGCCAGCGCAGTATCAGGGTCTGCAGCCTGATGACCTTGAACCAGTTTGGGATCCATCCTTGAGTCTTGAGCCAATTTTGCATCTGACTTGAAACAATGCTTTCCAAAGAGCTTGCTATGTGTAATTAGTCCGCATTTGTGATGGACTGGATTCATAAGAGTTCGCAATAACAAACGATCAAACTCACTTATTCTGTGCACCACAGGTTGGGAACTGCTGCACCCATGACAGCGTGAGACCAATGGCAGGGTGGGTCGGGGAGGAATCGTTGCGTATGTTCAAAGTGCTGTACTGATCGTCACACGCGAGTGCGTGAGAACGATATTGCGATGTCTGAGGTAAGACCTCTCCTCCCCGCCCGAATTGAAAGTCTAAAAATGAGAATGGTTTAATCAACCAGAAAATAAGAATAATAAAGACTAAAATAAACCATAGTTTTCTGCACATTTTACACGAGATAAACTGCAGCGTGGCTGTTTGTAACTGTGAGTCAACAAGTCTGTGTAGCCCCACACTTCAAGAGTAAAATCGACGAAGTGTAGAGGGCTGCGCAACCAAACACTTGGGGTTATTTGGACATGCACTTGTCGGTTACCATAAATACATGCTTCAATGAAATACTCCTGGGCAGCACACATGACGACTTGGAGGGATGATGGCTGGTGGTCGAGGCTAACAAGTGGCTAACAAGACAAAGGAACAATGCCCACGAGCACGTCTACTGGAGAGATGGAGTGATGAGAGAATATCGTGTTCTGAAGCCACATGGGTTGCATCATGAAACTGTTGGAGATGAATGCTTTTGAAGACCATCTAGCAGAGGATAGATTTTGACTGCTGCTGGTGATCCACAGATTCCACAAATGTAACTACTTGGACACAAGCCTCGTAAAACCGAATCACCTGTGTTGCACATGTTTCACAAGGTGTTTTCTGTGTAATGAGAGAGCACACCGACGGGCGACAGAGAGCTGCATAGCCAATCAGGGCTAACGGTTCAATCTGAGCCAAAGTTCATGGGCGGAGCTCATGGGTACATGCGGGAACCATCAGGAAGGTTCTGAGGGGGGCGTGGTTAGAGGCGGAGCTTGGCTCCGCCGAGAGGGATGTAAGGAGAGGCAAGGGAGGACTCGGGGTCGGTGTGGGAGCCCGAGAGTCCGGACTGCATCTCCGTCATCTCGTCACGCCACCGGCCACGTGGCAGTCTCGAGGGCCGCCGAAGCTCTTCCCACTCCCTGCGCGCCGTCGACCAGCGGTGTCCGGGGGAGAGAGCGAGGGAAGCCGCGCGGGAACGGAGGAGCAGTGAGCGCGTGCATGTGGCGAGAGAGAGAGAGGGTGACCATCCAGAAAGGGAGTGCGGAGCCGAGCAGTCATCACTAAATAAAGAAAGGACGCAAGTCTCAACCTGTCGTGGAAGTCGTTTATTACATCTGTATTGCCATTAGCAGGGGCTGGCTGTTTTGCTGTATTTGGTTCACCTGGTTTCAGGTGCACCAAATACATGTCTCAGGTTCGTCGAATGTCAGAATATTTATTTATACTGGAGGAATGCGAGAGCTACAAAGCTCTTTATTCACAAATGTCCAACGTACTCTTGCCTGGTTACAAGTACAGATTGTGCCTGCCTACATCACCTCACCGGGCATCGGCGGTGCCGAAGATGTTGCCGCGGGAGGCAGTCCGGGGGACGTAGCTCACTTGTGCCTCGCTGGTGAACGTGGCGCCATCACCGTAGCTGGATCCCTCGGAGCCCACGGGAGACTCAGACATCCCCTGGGCTTCCAGGTCCATTTGACTCATCTTAGTGAAAAAAACACAACGGCACAGCGCGAGTTCGCCACCACTATCGTCACCGGTACCACCTTCAACAAAACACATGTGCAGTGTGCCATGCAACGGACAGGCAATGATGGTCTTCTCTGCAGTAGGCGTTCTCTCTTTTGCAGGGTGGTACTTATGAACCCCAGAGGGATGGACAGGCTAAACCAATGTCCAATCTAATGTTGCCATTGTCAGTTGAGCCTACTGAAACCCCACGATATTGGATATTGAGTGTTTGCGGGAGATAAACACATTCCTGCGGAGGGAGCTGGTAGGAATGTTGAGTTGCTCGGTCAATGGCCAGGGTCAACGGCGGCGTGGTGTATTTCGCAAATATGCCCGACTGTGATGGCGGGTACAAGCCGGCGTGAGTATGTTAAACGTTGAGTTTTATAAGGGCACCACGGGGTGACCAGCCCCTCCCCACTCAGCCCCACCCTCCCCACCCAGCCCTCCCCACCCAGCCCTCCCCACCCAGCCCCTCCATACACGACTGACGGACGGACACAATAATCCCCTGTGGGCTGGTGGAACCAGGAGGTTCCTACCAGTATAAACGTTATATACACACTATACAACTACAGGTTAAACATTGACTTTGCAGGTTAAAATGTAAACTAACCCACTCACCCATTTTTCAATGTTTTTCCCATAATCGTTGTCCCATGCTATGAAGTCCTTGCCATACTTCCACATTTTACTGCGCGTCTTGAAAGCGTAGACAGAGGCGACGATGAGAAAGATCATGGAGACGAATCCACAAGCGACTGCGACTGCCTGTGGTGGTGAGACGAGGCGAGTGGGCATCACTCCACTGCAGTTTTTGGGTGTGATGTATGTGTACATACCGTGTCTTTTCATGTATTTGTTAAGGTCATCAGTGACAGTAAACACAATTCATACACTTTGGCGAGTGAGTCTCTATTGAGCTTCCTCCATACATCCAGGATTGTATTCAGCCATACGCTCCACGAAGTTGATTCAGCCACACTCTACTGAGATCAACCAATTGTGCCCTAGTCCGCGTACTGTGCTCCAGGCTTCGAACTTAATTCTCTATTTGGGCTAACCATCGAACAAAGACGTGCACTGTATCGCTCGCTTTCAGATGCGCTTCTGTGACCGTCTGGAATGTTCCTTCATATATTATGAATCCACTAGAGCTATGCACTTTTAAATCTAGATTGAAAACCATATAACTCTTTTTTGTGTTTAGTTTGTTGGCCTTGCCGCGCGCCTCCGATTATCAAGGTTGGCTTTGTACGGTACAAAAGAACCTCAACATCCAGGCATATTTTGTCACCTTAGTCTTTCTCTCCACGGCTACTTCTCACGTATTCCTTCCTCCATTAATGCACGGTGCTCTGAGATCCGTTGTTTAAGGGTGCTTGATAAATGTAAATCATTATTATTCCCTTGTAAGCTGTGCTTATAATTATTGTTTGGGTGGTTTGTATATGATTTACCAAGGAATATGAGTTGGGTAGGGATGGAAGGGGGCACGGGGGTTAGCTGACTGGCCTCTTTCAGCAACATTGAGACTGACAGCTTTGCTCTTGCATCGTCTGAGTGAAGTGCAATTAGTCTTTTCATTGGATTGATACCCCTTTCAACAGTTAGTCAAATGTAAACATGTTGTGATGAGTAAGCCTGGACTTGTGAATAAGCCTTTTTTAGGCAAAATACGTTTGTAGACAAAGGGCCTTCACAATAACTGCATCTTGCATTCCTGCAAATGGGGCTATGTGGACTGGCAACTGATGCTTTAAAATAACATGCAGTATCTCAAATTTGTAGACACAAGGGGCATCAGACTTTTTCTACCCCACATATATGACCCACAGTATGACATACACAAATACACAGACTAAGGATTCACATTTAACCTGTATATGTCTGTAAAGGCATCAAGTCTTGCATTGAGATCAGGATGCTTGTTGGTTCTGAGCCTCAAGACAGTCCTTGTCTCTGCCTGTTTTTTGAGAAAATGACTGAAGTTGGACGAGCCACGCGTGGTCACGGGAGGGAAGCTGTGTCCCACTGACCCAGTCACTGAACGTTTCTTATCTACAGCACCTGCTCCGACAGAAGCAGCCTTAGTGCAATTGATAAACCAGCAGGCTGTTACCACCACTCACCTCCTGAGGGTCCATGATACAGAAGTGGTAGAGGAATGGGTCGATGTAGAGGCTTGTGGCAGCAGGCAAATAGTAAGCCCTGCACAACGAAACAACTTGGTGGTAGCTTGACGAGCCTGCGGTTTGAGTCGAGGGGTTGACAGCGACGGTGTAGACTATGGTGGCAATCAAATCCAAGATGGCAAGAAATGAATTTACGATGATAATGGTCAAGTAGAACTTCTGACTTCTCATGCTTTGAGATTTTGAAAGACTGAGAAGGAACAAAATGCCCACTATTAAGATGGTGATAGTTGCCATGGCCATCATGAATCCCTGGGCCCCTCTGGCAAAAGCGAACATGTGGTACATGCCGAAGTGGCCATAGTTAGACTCTCCGTACATTGGGTAGTTACCCCCAATGTTACCCCCAATTGCGTAGTTGACATCCCAAGGCAGCGTGGAGGCCACGCATGCAAAAATTCCAGCGCTGAGAATTAAGACCAGGATGTGGAAGATCCGTACAAGGCGTGGAGGAGAGCGCCATGACTTGAAGTCGATTATATCCTCAGGATACTCACTCCCAACATAGAAGGATCCAGGAGGCACCGTTCCAGACAAAACAGACTGTGGGTATCCTGAGCCACGTCGTGAGTACATGGAACGAGCCACTCCTGACACCACGGACTGGGAGCGGTTGTAGTTTGGCCCCCGCCCTGATCTAATGGAGCGGGCGTAGCCAGCAGACTGCCCTGATGACCCAGCAGGGAATGCTGTGACCAGTTGTGTTGAAGGACGGTGTGAGTTCGTGTATGACGGTGGTCCGTAACCAGGCTCTCTGTTATATCCGGCCATCGTGACAGTTGAATGCGTCACTTCCAATCTGGAATGAAAAAAATGTCAATAAACAACTCACTCAATGACGTTCCATATACAGTAGATCGAGGATATCCGACGTGTGGTTCGCGGACCCCTAAGTATTAATTAGGTATTAATTTTATTTTAAGGCCTCCTTCATGCAGGAAAGCTGGTTGGTCAGGAGCATTTCAATCAACCCATTCCGCTGTTTGTGCTGCGTTGTATGTCTGGTAAGGGTGCCTGATTGTGGCTCCTCGATCTAAACAAAAATTCTTGCTGTAGTTTATGATGGCAACACAATTTAGTATTCTGCAAATTACCACAAAGTAAAAACGATTTAATTCACTGATTAGCTAAGATGTAAATGTAGCAAGCTATGCTATAGTTAGCTTGTTATGTAGACTAAAAAGCAGACAATAACTTAAATTACGTTAACAAGGAGTCAAGAGTTGTGCTGGGAATGGCTAAAAGTGCATTGCAATTTGTTGCTTTTCATAATGGCTTTAAATGGTAGCATCACTTCATAAAAATGGTTGCTACTCAATGTTTACCAACATGAATGCTCCAATTTCAATTCAAAACAACCCTGGTGTCAACTTTAAATATATATTAATCCCATCGTTTTCAGGACCCCAAAGTATAAATTGTGATCTATAACTTCAGGTCAATCTAATCTTCTGCCCTCTTTTTGCTGTGAAGAAAGGGGCATTGCCCAAAATATCATCCTGCTACAAATGTATCTGTGCAGGGCATTGACGATGACACACGTGGTGACTTGTGATCTTCATTCAGGTCCTCCTAGGGGACTCAAACGTGCAGTTTGTTCTTAAAATAGTCATCAGGCACTGAGCTGTGGGTTGGTGTTCTGGGTAAATTTGATTCTGGATGTAGAGCTATGGGTAAATTTCAACCTACATGTAAATATATAACATTTACACATCCCATCAGCCACATGGCCAAATGGGAGTGGCTAATAGCAGCAGCATTTATTATTCTGTTGTTTCTAAGTGTAATAAGTGGCTCCGACACGGCATAACTTTATTTACTAAAGGTTCTTCATAGCCGCGACTCCTCTCGTTACGCAGATGCCGCCGTTCCTTTCTTGGCGTGACTGCGCTGCTCCACGCCACGTGGCGCTCACCCCGATCTCCACCGAACCGCTGGCTGGTGGCGCACTGGGGAGCGGCTGAGCGGCTGGAGGTCGAGCTGCCACGTGGCTGGTGGAGATGGTGGGGCAGCAGCGACGGGGAGCTCCTCTTCGATCTTCAACAACCGACCCCAAACCGTCCGCTACTCCCCACTTATATTCCCTTTACCTTTATATTCCCTTTACCGAGGCTAAGCCCCGCATCTGGCCACGCCACTCTAGGAACCTTCGAGAACGTTCCAGAGGCTTCCATGCTAGCTCCGCCCATTAACCTTTCCCCCAGATAGAACCCCACCACTAATAAGGCATGGACTGTCTGTCAGTATGTAAAGTGAAACCCCTCAATTATGCAGGAGATGGCGCTCGCTTATTACATCACCCCCCCCCCCCCCCCCCCGTGGTGAAAAAATCTAGCCGTCCCGGCTAAGTAAGGAATATCAAGAAATATGGAGCACCAGAAAAGGTAAACAAGTGACCAACAAGATAACGGAAAGCAGAGACCCGACACGCAGGTAAGCAGACATGAGTTCCTCAGGAGAAATGCAACGTCTTGGAGCGTGTCCGTGTAGCCAGGCCATCCGCCTGAGCCGGAATCGACGCGGAGGCTCCTGCAGCCGGCAGCAGCGGGTCAGGAGGGGGCGGCACGGCCGGGTCCAACGCAGGTGGGCATGGCAGAACAGGGTCGTCCGCCGGTCCTGATGCCTCACTCATGGGCGCTGTGGGCGGTAAAGACAACTTCGGAGGATCACCTTGCACAGGGGCCGCAGGTCGGTTGGACATGTCAGGCACCAGGAGACCGATTGCTGGAGATGGTGATGACCCAACGGGAGCAACAAATGGTTTCAAGCACGACGGGTGAACGAACCAACGACAGCGGCCGTGACAGATACGAACACACTGCGGACGCAAAACCTCAACAATTTTTACAGGGCCTTGCCATGGTTTGTGGAGCTGGGGCGAGGTGTCAACGGCCACTTGTGGGCAGTGAAGCCATGCCTTATCACTAACAGACCATGGCATGTCACCCTTGGACCTCCGAGCACAACGTTCATTGCGCGCCTGGGTCCTGGAGGTATTAAATTTTGTGGCTTCCCGTGCCTCAGAAACCCATCGAAGGGACTCCTGGACATGCTCAGGAAGAGTCGTTTTTAGTAGCACGACTGGGGAACTCAATTGGACATCCACCGGCGGCACGTTTTCCCTCCCATACATGAGGAAAAATGGCGAGTGCCCCGTGGATGTGTGTGGCGCCATCCGGTACACAGAGAGGACGCTAGGTATCTGCAAATCCCAGACGACCTGCCTCTCATTGACCGTTTGGCACAGCATGGCGTAAAAGGGTGCGATTCAGTCGCTCAACCATACTGTTCGTCTGAGGATGGTAGGGAGATGTACTAATCTTCCTGGTCCCCAAGGCATCGCAAACGACATGCAACAACTTCGAAGAAAAGTTTCTACCCTGATTGGTGAGTAACTTTTCCGGCGTCCCTTTATCCATCACGTAACCGTTCACAAAAGCGTCCACAATGGACAAAGCCGATTGATCTGGCAGGGGCCAAGCCACAGGCCAACGAGAAAAATATTCAACGCCCACGAGGAGAAATTTGTTCCCGCGAGGTGTTACAGGAAACGGTCCTAACACATCGAGGGCAACCAACTCATTTATGCATGTGACCGAAATGGATTGCAAGGGCAGAATGTAGCGTTGCCGGGGCGATTTTCTCCTGGCGCAATCGGGGCATGATCGGAGTGCACAAGGGACGTCTGACATCATACCAGGCCAAAAATAATCCCTTTGCAGGGTGAGCAACGTTTTCTAGCCACCAAAATTGAAAAGGTGCTCACTATGCAATGTACAAATCGACGCCGCAAGGAGAGACTCCGGCACAACCAGCCGAAGCCAGCCAGATATCTCATCCCGCCACATCAACAAGCTCTCGTGAACCAGGAATCGACCTTCCTTGACTGGGTTCAAATTACCCACGGTTGGCACGGGCCGTCGCCGCAAGGAAGTCAAGGAGTCGTCCGATAACTGCTTGCGTAACCATACCGAACGCGGAAGGCGCAATACGCTGTCGGCAGGCGGAACCCCTGTTTCGTCTGGAAGTGTCTCAACTGCGGACATGACTGATCGACGAGACACGTCGTGAGGAGTACAGCGGTTCGTACCGGAGCTGCAAGCACAGCGAGGCTCGTGTGACAACCGTGACAATGCGTCAGCATTAGCGTGACAGGCACCCTTCCAGAAAGTGACATCGAATGTGAATTTCTGCATGCCCTCAAGCCAGCGTGCCAACTGGCCGCCTGGCTGCTCAATCTTTAATGAATACTGGAGAGCTGCGTGGTCAGTGCGGATAACGAATCTCCTTCCAATCTAGATTTGAAGTTTTCGTGACTGCAGGGATCCATACGCTGTGGTTCTTTCGGTAAAGTCACGTAGGTATAAGTTCAAATAAATGAATTTCCTTCCATATAAGTACGGCCTAAACAGTCGGACAAAATTAACGATCGCCAGCAACTCTCGTCGTGTAACACAGTAATGGGTTTCTGCTGGCGAGAACACCCAACTACCATAGGCGATAACGCATTCAACGCCTCCCTTCATCTGCGACAGGACTGCACCGATACCCGTGTCACTCGCGTCGGTGTCAAGAATGAATGGCGATGAAAAATCAGGATAGTCGAGAGTAGGCACGTCGGACAACCGATCGCGTAGGGTATTGAACGCTGCCTCCTCCTCCAGTCCCCAGTCGAATCGCTGATTTTTAGCAGTGAGGGCATGCAACGGTTTGGCGATAGAAGCAAACCGAGGAATTAACCGGCGATAATAGGAGGCGAAGCCCATGAAGCTCCGTACATCTCCTACGCACACGGGGACCGGCCAGTCACGAACGCACGCCGTTTTCGTAGGATCGGTAGAGATACCTTCCACACTGACTATGTGGCCCAAATATCGTACGGAAGTTTGTAAGAGGTGACATTTTTTCGGCTTGAATTTGAGGTTCGCCGAGCACATCCGCTCGAAAACGGTGCCAAGCCGAAGGAGGTGGTCATTGAACAAACAGCTGAACACAATCACATCGTCCAAAAAGATCAAGCACATGTCCCATTGGAGACCGGCCAGGACGATGTCCATCAGCCATTGGAACGTGGCAGGAGCAACGTTCAACCCCATCGGTAAACAATTTAATTGAAAAAGGCCCTTTGGTGTTCGGAACGTGGTTTTCTGCCTCGAAGACTTGTCAAGGGGCAGTTGCCAAAATCCGGACGACAAATCAAGAGTCGAGATAAACCGCGCTCCGGACAAGGCATCCAAGGAATCGTCCATCCGTGGCAGAGAGTACGCGTCTGCCACGGAGACCTTATTCAACCTCCGAAAATCAACACAAAAACGGAGGTTCCCACCCTTCTTCTTCACCAAAACAACCGGAGCGCCGCACGGGCTAGTAGAAGGTGAAACTATGTTAGCGGCCAACATTTTGTCAACAGCACGCCGCACGATCTCTTTCTCTGACGGGCTCATGCGATGTGGGGTTTGGCGAATGGGGCTAGCGTCACCCATATCGATGTGATGAGACAACAAGGGCGTTCGACCCAAGTCGAAATCGTCTTTACTGAAAACATCGGAAAATTCCGACAACAACCTGCGCAATTCGCTACGCTGAGCCGAAGACAGTAATGCGTTCTCGTTACACAACTCGGCGATCCATCGATCGTCTGAAGGATACGTTTTCCCAACAGCGCATACATTCCGACCCGACGTGCGCTCCTCGCGATCGGTGAAAGCGGTGGTGGCATGAGCCAGAACAGTACCGGTGAGCACAACAACATCGCCAGGTCCCCTATTCAAAACCTGCAGAAACGGAGCCTGACCCGTGCGGAGGATGGTCTGAGCACAGGCCAGCGTCAAACTCCGCGTAGCAGTATTCGAAAGTGTCAACAAGACACCATTACCCACGCTTTCACAACAAATTTCTTTGCGATAACGGAGCGGAATCAACATTTGAGAACCTGCCGGAACAGTGACAGTGGCATCCACAAGCACCTGAACCAATACGGCCGATGCCGGGCCGAGGGAGCGGCGACGACAAATAACACATCCTGCGACCCGAAGGCAGCTCAAAGCAGCCTTGGTCGACGAGAATCTTCATTGGCATTCGTAACAGAAAATCCGTGCACAACAAACACGGCACAGCCAACGTGCGTGAGATCAATACAGGATCCGACGCCTGGACATCGCCTATGGCGATACGTGAGTCAACCTGACCAATGATATCCATACTACCCCCGTTGGCAGCGACACACACATCGTACACCGGACGGTTGCACGACACGGGGAACAACCCTCCGTGCCAATTTTTTCCATTGAGTCTGTGAGGTCGGCCACCCCTTCGTGACAGTACCCGAGCAAGGAGCATCACGCGAAACACCCTGATGTGATGGACCCTTCCGAACGAGATGAGATGGATGAGGTGGTGAACGTGCCCGGGTGCCCGACATGTGCCAACTTGCCTGTGTGGAGGGAAGTGAAGGCAGTCGGTCGGCCGCAGGAGATGTGGTCGGCAATCCGGACGGCGATGCTGGACGAGCTCGGCACTCCCTGGAGTAGTGGCCCACGCAGCCACATCTGCAGCATGTGATGGGAGGCTGCTGGTGCAGCAGATCGCCGTCCCGCCGCGGTCGGTAGATGCTCTGCCGACGCCGACCATCCCTCCGTCGGTGGTTCCACGGGGGAACCGCCGCTGCGACGTCCCCTTCTGACGGCACCTCCTCGGGTATGACCACCACTTTGGATGGACTCCAGCCGATCGGTTGACCATCACGAGCCGGATCCCCGGCCCATGTGGCCATCTGTGCCCATCTCTTCAACTTCTCATGTGCGTTCAGGCTGCGCGTGGCCCACAGAGATGTTTGCGATTCGTGACCGCATGTGGGAAGGACGACTCCCATGTCCCTCGCCAGCGCCAACATGCGTTCTATCACCAACGGGTCCAAGAACTCTTGTTTCACGTCAGGGTAGGCATCGACTGCCAACACCATCAAGGCGCTTCTGTAGGCGAGGGGCGACTCGGAGCTCCCACGCCTACGGTGCTGAAATTTTCGTGTTCTGTCGTCTGGCGGTTCATAGACTTCCGCCATTTTAGCAAACACTTCTTTGAGCGTCTTCTTCTCTGGGGGGATCGAACGAAAAACGGCCAACGCCTCTTCCTCCGACCAGTGGACCGACTAGTAGGCAGCCTCGAAGCGCCACCTGAAGGCACTCCAATCACCCCCAGCGGCCACGAACTCTCGAACTTGGGGCAGGCGTCGAACCCGATCGGCACTCTCCTTCGCAGTAGGTGTTGCGATATTTGGTGACCCACCACGCGGTAGCGATGTCCAAATTGGCAGCTGGGAGACGCATGGTCACCAAGGACTGTGAAATGGCGGCCGTCTCCACCCTGCCCGGGATGGCGGCCATTTCAACCAAGGGGGGACACTCTGAGGTGCCGTCGCCGGCCCTCTGCTCGTTCACCCCCGGATGGTCCACCACCGGACCTCCTCCAGTGGTGATCGGCGTGACGACAGCGACGAGGTGGAGGAGCGCTGTCGTCAAAGCGCTCAGCTGCGTCTCCACCCTCCGCCACGGGTCGTCAGGGTGAAGCTGATGTGGAAGCTCCGCTGCGCCATCTGCCGCAGGTGCGACATTCGCACCCGCCGTGGGCTCCATAACCGGGACCATGGGACCCGGGGTCGGCAGGAGCTGCGTCGCCGCTTCGTCGTCGTCGTCGGAGGACACCGTAAGTGTATTATTATTTTTCTGGTGCTTGGACATCGTGTCTCTCGTAGAGCACCGCCAGAAAAAGTCCACTATCTGACACGACTGTAACAAGTGGCTCCGACACGGCAGAACGTTATTTATTCAAGGTTATTCACAGCCAGGACTCCTCTCGTTACGTGGATGCTGCCGTTCCTTTCTTGGCGTGACTGCGCTGCCCTGCGCCACGTGGCGCTCACCCCGATCTCCACCGCACCGCTGGCTGGCGGCACGTTGGGGAGCGGCTGAGCGGCTGGAGGTCAAGCTGCCACGTGGCTGGTGGAGATGGCGGGGCAGCAGCGACGGGGAGCTCCTCTTCGATCTTCAACCACCGACCACGAACCGTCCGCTACTCCACGCTTATATTCCCTTTTCCAAGGCTAAGCCCCGCCTCTGGCAACGCCCCTCTAGGAACCTTTGAGAACGTTCCAGATGCTTCCATGCGAGCTCCGCCCATTAACCTTTCCCCCAGATAGAACCCCACCACTAATAAGGCATGGACTGTCAGTATATAAAGTGAAACCCCTCAATTATGCAGGAGATGGCGCTCGCTTATTACATAAGTATGGCTCTTAATCGGGATTCTGCTAAAGCCCCATTATAAACAACTGTGGGCCCTACCATCAACAAATGACCGAAGTCTACCTCTGTCCCTAACCAGGGTTCACTACAGGGTCCGAGTCATGATCTCGCTTTGATCACTAACATAGGGACTGTACGATAGAACAAACCGTTGCATAGAGCCGAATACTTGCACACTGCTGTGCCATGTTTAATTCTGACATTCAAACAGCACGAGCGCGTTCAGTTCAACCACGGACCTATGCATGAAAGCATGGCCAACATCTGACACCTGAGCAACAATGTCATGATTTTCTGAAGAATAAAAGTTTTCCAGCAATATGGATGATGCCGTGGGGTAATCTTGAACACATTGAACTTACAAACTAGAGGTTGTTGGTTCGATTCGGGAGTTGCACATTGGAGATGCTTCATAACTTCCCCCTACCACAGCCTCTGTCCAATCATATTCTTAGGTTTTTTCGGTAAAGTCACGTAGGTAAAAAATTGAAATTAAAATTAATTAAAGTAAAATAAAATTTAAATGTTTTACCTACGTGACTTTACCGAAAAAAACCTAAGAATATGAATCCTTGCAGTCACGAAAGCTTCAAATCTAGAATTTCTGTCCAATCAGTCGGTCGCACGTGGTGGGGTAACGTGTGGGTACTCCCAAAATACAATCTAGAGAGGCTTCTCTGGAGGAGAGATCTCCCGAGTGACCACCTAATATACTCGTGGAAACATACTGCAATTTAATTGTTGAGAAAATATAAACCATTTAAAAGTATAAGGTGTGTCAAGTAATCATTGCTGTGGACAATACATTACACAACACTTGAGAATATTTGACACGTACATCACATTTACGCTGACTTGGGTTTTCTTACTGCGCGCATGGACATGGCCGAGTTGTCGTGTGACATGTTCAACACAAGGTCTATGAACTCAAAAGCAATTGCCACGCTTGCGCCAATATAGAACTACCACGCGAAAAAGTTATATCTTGGACTTGCCATTTGTTCCACCTCACAACAATTCACAAATCGCCTCCATGTCTCACCTACAGAGCTATTTGTGTAATAAGTAAACAAAAATGAGTTTCCTCCGCTTAGTGCCTCTGTCGAGCATAGAGCTCGGTGACCTCACGTCGGTGGATTTTTGGTCAATCACTGACTCTACACATGGCCAGGATACATGAATTAGCTTCCAGTCGAAGAGGCTTTGCTGAGTCTACCAGAAACACACCACTGCCTCCATTGTGCCACGCGAGTGTTACATTGACCGTACGTGAATTCCACGAGTGTTGTAAACGTTCGTGTATACATGTCAACATCACCACTACTTTTCACAACTCCCGTGATACAACCCGAGACAATGATGACACCATACTTTGGTCACATCTCTTTTTCAATAAATTAACATGAACAGATGCACATTACCGAAACATCGGATTGCAGTACAGTACTTACGTTAATCTCTTCACAAATGAGAAACAATGTTCGCTTAGAGTTAATTATTTACTCACAGATTAGCTGAGCTTAAGCCAATGATTTACTTGAGTTGTACGTTTGCCACACAGGGACACGCACCTGGACCATTTGCGTCAATGCACAAATTAACTTTGCCTACACCTCCACTGGAGGGATCTGGCTTCCAGGGATGAAAAAATTGTTCCCGGCTGGTACTGCGCTCATCCTTAGCGATGTGGTGCGTTATTCGTTTTTGCAACCAACGTGGTCAAACTTGGTTGAACTGTAGTAACTGCATTTGTAAACATGTTTACACAAGTTGATTTTTATTGTTGATAACAATTTCCCTGTATCATGACCGCCAAAATGAATATTTTAAACTGCATGCTAGCCTGGATAATCATGAAATCAACAGTGCGTGCACACATTGTTCACAGGCAAAGCAGCTCCCGATAACCTGCGTCTCTCTTCTGCATCAGAGTTGGCACGACTGTCACTGCACGAGCAGCAAAGACTCCAAATGATGACAGCTGATGCTACCATCCTTCCCATCTTTTTATTATTGTGATACCATCGACCGCCTAACGTCCGAATCTACCTTAAAACGTCTCGATCCATCTTGATTTGAAGCTTTCGTGACTGCAGGAATCCATACTCTTTGGTTCTTTCGGTAAAGTGACGTAGGTAGAAATAAAATACAACAAATCACGACGTTTCGATCGCAACACAAGCAATCCTCATCAGGTGGTTCAACTACAGCAAGAAAATGCTGAAATCGGCGGGAGAGCTGCCGTGGCAAGAAGTTATATCGGTAAGAGAGGGGGGAGAGAGAGGGGGGGGGGCGTGAGGCTGGGGGGGGGACGTGGGCAGGGCTAGAAGTGGGAAGTTGGAGAAGAACATCAAAATGTGCTAGTAAACCGGCAGGTACGATGGAAAGAACAACAACCAGTTGATAACATCCTTCCAATGATTGTTCAATTTGTATCCATCTTCTCGGTTGAAGTTTTGTCTATGTTTATATATCTGGATGGCTTCATGAACAAACCTTTGATTGTAGCCCGAAGGTTTGCAGAGTACCTTGGTCTCGGAAAAAACAATATCATGCGAGCCCACAGCATTATAACAATGGTCAGCTACGGCAGAGGTATTGGTTCTGCCATGTTTCAGATCTGCCTTGTGTTCGCGAACACGGTCCGAGACATGTCGTTTCGTTTCTCCAATGTAACTGCTACCGCAGGTACAACTCAGTTTGTAGGCTCCAGGATTAGATAACGGATTTTGTGTACTGTATTGAATCGGACCTGGATCTTGTGTTTGTTTAAGATTTTGGAAATATTTTTGGTAACACCTGCTATGTATGGTTAAGTGATGATTTTGATTGGTTTCCCAGGAGATTGTTTCTCCATGGTTGGAGAAACAGCTTTGCGAATAATGCAGTCCGAGTACCCATTCATCTTGAGGGCTTGGTGTACGTGTACCTGTTCACTGGCTAGGTGGTGTTGGTCGGAGATGCAGCGGGCCATATGGTGTAGTGTTTTGATGAGGGAATTCTTCTGGGCCGGAGGGTGGTGGGAATCAGGTTTTAGATAGGAATCTGTGTGGGTGGCTTTCCTGTGGACAGTGTGACCCAACGAGCCGTCAGGCCTTTTCTCAAACAGAACATACAGGAATGGAAGCTTACCATCCGTCTCCACTTCCATGGTGAATTTGATGGATGGGTGTATGGAATTGATGTGGTTGAGAAATTGGTTCAATGCTGGCAGGCCATGTGGCAAAATGATGAAAGTGTCATCTACGTATCTCTTCCACAAGGAAGGACGTAGGGTGGATGTCTGGATGGCATCTGTTTCAAATTTATCCATAAAAACATTCGCTATCACTGGTGATAAGGGGGAACCCATGGGGGTACCTTCATTTTGTTTGTAGAAAGTACCCTTCCAGGTGAAGAAAGTGTTGGTAAGGCAGTGCCTAACCAAAGTTTATACATCAGGATTCAGTCCATGTTGGACCAAGTCTTCAATTATTGCTAAGGTGTCAGGTACAGGAACCTTGGTGAACAGAGAGACTACATCAAATATGACAAGCAAATCATCTGGACAGTGAGATGCCCTTGATTCAAAAGACCAAGTCAGCTGAGTTACGTACTACTGAGGTAGTCTCGCCCGTGAATGGAAGCAAGGTCTCAGACAGTTTGTAGGTAGGTGAGTTGATAGTGGAAATGATGGGCCGAAGTGGAGTACCTCCTTTATGGATTTTTGGAAGACCATAGAATCTGGGTGGTCTAGCAGCAGAAGGTTTTCGGGAGAGCCGCTTGAATGGTTTGATTAGAGAATTCTAGATTCGAAGTTTTCGTGACTGCAAGGATCCATACTCTTTGTTTTTTTCGGTAAAGTCACGTAGGTTAAAAGAAAACAAATAAATTAAATCACGACGTTTCGGAGGCAACACAAGCTTCTGTTTTCAGGTGGAACCGTCACAGCAAAATGACTGTATCGAGTGAAGAGAGCTCTAAAGAGACACGACCTTATATACTGGTTAAGGGGAGGAGCCAGGATGGGCCGTGAGGGGGGAGGTGTAAGCTCGTGAGAAAACGCCTGGCGCTGCAGCTGCGGACACGCCTGGAGCTTTGTGATGTAGATGGCGGAAGTAGATAAGCAAGCGAGGATTAAGCCGCCTTTTGTTATGCTCGCCGGTGGGTTATATTCCAAAACAGGCGAGCAGTGTGTGAAAAGCTAAAAAATTAACCCGTAAAAACAAAGTTTTTCACTATAAATCCTTTATATGCGTGGCGGCTAGAGTCATCTCGTCCTCTGGCTTGAGATGGCTGCCACCTATGGGTCAGATGATTGCCTGCCACCATTAAGCAATTGGTAATTAAATATAAGTTTTTTTTTCCTAAAAAGTGTAAAAATTTGGGAAAAAAATTTCGCGAAAATTAATTGTCACGCACAACGAGTCTGTATGGAAAATGTCAGCTCGATTGCATCACGAGAAGTGGGTTAAAAAACGACCGAAAGATTTGCACGGTCGTAAGCGCGCAAGCAAGCAAGTGAACTTAATATACAGGATTTAAAAAGAAATGACTACGGCTGTTCAATTATAAGGCAGCTAGAGTTTGGTTTGGTTGATGACATCTTTCCAATGATTGCTTAATTTAAAACCATCCTCTCGGTTGAAGTTGTGAACGCGGGTTCTCATGATATTGTTTTCTCCAATACCAAAGTACTCTGCAAACCTCCCGGGTACTACCAAAGATTTGTCCATGAAGCCATCCAGATATACAAACATAGACACAACTGTAAGATTGCAAGTTTCATTGTTAAACTGCGCAGTACGGGCTGGGGGCGCGAGGGGAGGGGCGCGAGGGGAGGGGCGCGAGGGGAGGGGCGCGAGGGGAGGGGCGCGAGGGGAGGGGCGCGAGGGGAGGGGCGCGAGGGGAGGGGCGCGAGGGGAGGGGCGCGAGGGGAGGGGCGCGAGGGGAGGGGCGCGAGGGGAGGGGCGCGAGGGGAGGGGCGCGAGGGGAGGGGCGCGAGGGGAGGGGCGCGAGGGGAGGGGCGCGAGGGGAGGGGCGCGAGGGGAGGGGCGCGAGGGGAGGGGCGCGAGGGGAGGGGCGCGAGGGGAGGGGCGCGAGGGGAGGGGCGCGAGGGGAGGGGCGCGAGGGGAGGGGCGCGAGGGGAGGGGCGCGAGGGGAGGGGCGCGAGGGGAGGGGCTGTGTCCCGGAAGTTCTCACTGTGCCTGGCCGCAGAGTTCGCACGTGAACCGGAAGTATTCCCCTGCACAGGGGAAGTCCGCACGAAGCCGGAAGCGGCTGCTGTGGGCGAGAGCGCTGCCCGCGATGTCGCGTTGCGGGCAGCAGCAGCGATGCGAGGAGGAGGAGAGCGAGCGAGGGCAGCAGCAGCAGCGCGAGCAGGAGCAGCGGAGGGAGCGAGGGCAGCAGCCACAACAAAGGGAGCTGCGCGGGCGGCAGGAGGAGCAGCGGGAGGAGCAGCAGGAGGAGGAGGCCTCCTCGCCTCACTTCTCGCGGGGAGCGACACGTGCGCTTCTTCTCGCGCTGCCTGCAGGTCCTGCCCGAGCGATACGCGGCCCTGGAGACGAGCAGGTGAAGGGCGAGCGGGGCTGGGGGACTTAAAATCGAGTTGATCCGCGCCCCTGCACTGCCCTCGACTCGCCACGCTGTGGCCCCCCGCGGTGGGTCGCTGGCGTCGGTAGGTAATGGACTGCCCGCCTGGCATGAAGAGTTTGTGTATTCGATCTAATTGGTCATGAGGCGGTCAGCATACGCGTGTGGAGTGGTGTGCGTACTGCACACTGATTGTGAGCCCGGTTTACCAGATTTCCGGCCATTGTACCAGTCCTGTACCTCCCCTATGTCGGCTCGGCTTGAACTGAGTGTCTTGTGCGGTGTGTGACAAGCGACCGTGCGTGATGATCGTCACACCAACAGGCGACCTTAATAGCACTGTTGACACCTCCAATTGGCACCTCCTATTAGCACTGTTGGCTACGGGCAGTGCAAAAGAAGTTCAGCGTGCATAATAGGTGTTCTCTTACAGCACTTGCCGCAAAAGTATATAATGATATACACGTGATCGTTATTGTTATGTGCGTCTGAATGTACTGTACGTGTATATGTGCTCCTGTGTGAAAGAATCAACGCCTTAAGCAGCAGTACGAGCCTCCTGCCGTATTTGTTCACATTCCATGTTGTGTCTCCATACTCGAAGGAGCAGGTATCGACACGTCCGCTGAGGAGATGGAGCGATGAAAACCGTTCGTGTGTAGATCCTAGATGGATTGTTGAATCGCAGTTTGGTTAGTTGTGGGAGCAGCTTGGGGGGAGGCCTTTATCTCGCCGTGGATTGACCGTGACGATGGCCCAAATTGAGCTGTGGGGATGCTCTCATTTCTGTGAGGCGGCAATCATCTCTGCAAAGCCCATGCAGTGCTGTCTGACCATCACGCCATACCATGGCTGAATGAGTGGCCCCCCGTACCTGACGAGCCTGCCAGTGAGTGGGTGCGCTTGGGCTGAGCTGTGAGCTGCTCTTGTTGCTTTGCAGGTTGACAGTCGCGTTTTTTGCTCTCTCTGGTTTGGACGTCCTCAATGCCTTGGGCCAAGTTGATAAAGAGAGAATAATTGAGTGGATTTATTCTCTGCAAGTTCTTCCAAATGAAAACAGTACGTATACATGTAAAACATGCACTTAGTTTTGATGTTTTTTCCGTTATTGAGCTGTCAGCCAAATACTGCCTATACCAGGGCATTCTAATGGAACATTCTCATGTTCTAGAAAGCTTGCGCAGACATGAGGCTTCGTTCACATCCCAGCTGTTGGTAAATAAATACAATTCAAGTGCCTCCATTAAAGCCGGTGGAACACCGATTATGGAACTGTTGAGGGAGAATTGTGTGTTCTGCGTGATGTGTCCAATACCTGTGTGGAAAAGAAACAAATTTATACCAAGACCAAAGACGGCCAATACAGATCTTTTACAGGGTTTTTAAAAGAGATAACAAATAACGATTCTCATAGCATTTTCATGATAATTCCGTTATGAAAAAATAAATACGGAAGTACTGTTTTAACCGCTTCTCACCTCCACAGATTCCAACCTCCACTGCTGTGGCTTTAGAGGGTCCTCTCAACTCGGCACAACACGCTTGTCACAGGTACCTTTCGTCATCCACCAGTGAAACAAGCACATGTGTCAAGGGTGTATTAAGTAGCACACACATTAATCATTCTGTATCCAGAATGCAGAGAATTGGAAATGTATTCTCCAACTCCAGAACTGGGGTGCTTTTGGTGTTCATTGCCTTCTCCCACAGGTTAATCTTAGTTGGATACAACTTCATGCTGGCCAAATGTATACTATGAAGCCATGTCTTCTCATCCGACACAAAACAACAGAGGAAAGGCTCATCGTTCTCAAACGTGCCGTACCCTACACGACAGCTCTTAAAGCAGCCTGACAACCATAAATATTGCCAACGTGGGGAACTGTTGCAATTTACAAGCTGCATAGCGCAGCGTGTAAAATCAGTCAAATTGTACACAATGCAGATCTGTGTCTTTCACCTTTGTTTTATTTATGGAGACATGAGTGTCCACCTGGTGTCTGAGCCTCCTTCTGCAATGCCTCTCTGCTCTGCGGCCAGGTCACGGGCGAGATACATCCATACGACTCGGCGCACATCGCCATGACCTACACAGGCTTGGCATGCCTCGTCATTCTGGGCGACGACCTGAGTCGTGTCGACAAGAGAGCCTGCCTCGCGGGGCTCAGGGCTCTGCAGCTGCTGGACGGCAGGTGATGGTGCCTCCCACACCTGATCAACCGGTGTGCGTTAACTTAACCCATCATCCCTCTGGGGTTAGTAAAAAAAAAGCACCACTTTGTGAGAAGCTGAAAGTCATTTCTATATGGATTTACTTGTCCGGAGATAAGACCATGTAATTATTACCTCTGGTTCAAGGTTAACCATTCATTTGAATGGGAACCCTTGACCCCTTTTTAGTTTAATATTACGATACACTCTGGGATAGGTGGCCATAAGTCCAATCTTTAATACACAGTGGTCAATGGTGGCATAGTGGTTAGTGAACTGCACTATGAACCCTACCACCCAAGGTCAAATGATACTTGACCTGGTTCTGGCTCCCCTTCACCATCCCACTTTAACCAGCTTGGTGTAGTATGGTCAAATAACTACCTTGTATAATACAGTGGGGGGCTTTCATCCAGTAGTGGATTGACAAGGGCCTATAAATAATTTGTATTGTTAAGGTCACACAAGTCATTTAATATTAGCCTGATGGACACAAGGAAAGTAAATCTTTTAATTATAAATGACAGGGTACATAATTTATCTGTATTTTTATAACAATGGTGAAGAACATTAAAGCACAATAAGGTATTAAAGTCGTGCAGGTATATTAACCATATAATTCACGCTGTCTGCTTCACAGCAGAAGTCCAAGATTCTGTGGTGTCATTTGGAGTAAGCCATTGTGTGCCAGCATCGTCAACAAATTTTCGAATTTTAAGATTTGCAAATTAGTAAATTTGGAAGCACATAGCATTCATCACCAAATGTTCAAAATCTAGCAGCACCTTCCTGAAAATAAGTGTTGAAACTAAGTGAGGCTTTTATGGATTAACAGGTATAATAATACAGGTAGACCTCGCTTCGTGCTCAAGATGTGTTCATGGAGAAGTGAGCTCAAATCAAATCGGCACTAAAATGGATCATTATACCATTGTATATATGGAGATGCGTTCTCGACAGCGTTATTTCTTTCGCCTCGGCAAAATATACGGGGGCTTCATTGGGGTATCCGGAGTAGCTCTAACAATAATACAGATGCTAAACATTTTATATTTGTATTATTATTAAAATAACATCAATAAGTATTGGGAACTATACTCACTAGTAAATTCTACTCTACTCCTACAAGGCAGCGGTGGGAGATGAGGTTGGAGCTCCTGCGGCCCCTATCTGGGTCTTAGTGATGCTCCCAATACAAATTTCCGTTGTGAGGTTTATTTTAAGTGGAGCCTGAGACTGTCCTGGTCTTGTGAGTACTCATCTAGCTAAATGTACTGTAATGACATTGAACATTTTATTGTAAATCGTTTTTTTTATTCAAGCGTGACCACGAAATCGTGAAAATCGAATCGTGTGGGGGGGGTGTGGTCTGGTTGGCTCAGCATACCTCGCTCTCATTGGCTGAGCAAATTATGGAAGCGGGAACATTTTCTTTGCAGACGCTGCTGCGTGTTCTCACTCTTTAAGGGATTTGTAGACGTTTTGAATTGTTTTCATAAAATGTTTATCCAGGAGAAAAAGAACACTGACGAATCGCCGTTCTACGGGGTCCCACTCAGCGAGATTTGTCTGTATATTTACAGTGATAACACACTGCCATGAGTTTACTGACAATATTGTTTTCATGGTAATCTTTCCCTTCAGTTTTTCTGCAGTGCCAGAGGGCAGTGAGAATGACATGCGGTTTGTATACTGTGCATCCTGCATCTGCTACATGCTGGATGACTGGTCTGGTATGGATTTACAAAAAACCATCGACTACATACAAAACAGCCTGGTGAGTGAACAAGTACATCAAACTAGTACATCAAACGCACCCCACGTGACGTGCGTAACACAAAACCTGCATCTGGGTTTATGTCTTCTGACATCACACCGCACGACAGGACTAATGATCTTGTGTTAATTTAGAAACAAGTTATAGCACTGTTGACTTGTTATTTTCACGTCTAAGCTGAAGACTTTATTTTGAGGAAGCGTTAAAAAAAACATTTCACCAGCTGACAACTCTGGTAGTCTAATTTGCAAGAGTGTTTTGGGGTACCAAAATGGCAAACCAAGTAAAATAAACTACAGCAATGCAGCAAATAGAAATCATGGCAAAAACGACTGCTTAACATGAGAAATAAAAAATATGCACAAACATAAATTAATATTAAATAAATTCCCTGTAGTGCAAGCTGGCTCAGGCAGATTATTTTTAGGCTGATCACAGTACAGTTAAGTTAAATAAACATTAAACAAATTAACCTTATGGCGGGACCCTGGGGTCCCGAATAAACGGAAGTCAAAATCGTAATTTATTTATTTTTGGCGACTCTGTCCCACCGTGCACATAAACGCCGCGACCCACCTGGCGTGGATCATTCTGTTATCATGTCGTCCAAGCGCAGCGAGATCGAATGCGCAGAAGAAACAAAACGTTGAAACTTTGATTAGCGCATCGTGTAGAGTTCGTCGAGAGGAATAGATTGCTGTATCGGTCGCCTTCAACAGACATAAAATGACGTCACAACGCAGTTTATGGGACCCCGTGGTCCCGCCATAAGGTTACATGGTGACTTTTGTGCAAACGGACAAGGATTTTTGTCAAATGCAATTGCAAGTGAAGTTATGATGAAGCAACAGCTTGGCATCAAATTGTGATTTAGATAGGAGAGCAACCAATGACTTAGGTATTTTTTGAAGAAACACAATTATGATATGCAGAAGTGGATGGATGAGAGCAGATTGGAGTGCTTTTGGAAATCTTAATAGTGAAAATAAATATACCAATGTGCCAATTTTTTTTTAAATCAGCGTGTATTACCTGCTGTGACATGGATCAGAAACTTGGACATTGGCAAAGAAAACTGAGCAAAATTTGAAAAATACACACGTAGAGGTTCACTCCTGGAATAACACTGACAAATAGGAAGAGGAACACATTGATTAGAGAACTCGCACATGTGCGACACGGATTGACGTTCAAGAAAAGTAAGTAGGCTTAGGCAGGACACATTACGAGAAGGTATAATTGATAGCTGATCAGAATAACTACTGAGTTGCAGCCAGAGATGGAAATATGTCCAGGAGGAGACACCCTCTGCTACAATGGAGCGATGAAATCTGCAGCTGCTGTGCATTGCGTGAGCGTAAATGATGATGGTCACTTGGGTAGGTCTTCATCCAATAATGGATTGAGTATGGCTGCTAATGACATTAAGGACTGATTCATGGACAGATATTTTAATGTATATATTTTTTTTTCACCAGAGATTGTTCCTTGAGATGGAACGCCTTGTTTGAAAGGGGGTCCAGTTTGTCAACGGACACGTAGTAAAGATGTAATGACATGTATACAAACATTTCAATACAATTACAGTTGAGTTACAGAAACATTAAACATATGTAGGTTCATGAGGAAGAATTAAACTCGAGATATTGTAGTGCCTTGTGATTGTAAAATGTACTAAATGGTCTCTGTTTTTGTGTTTTACTCAGAGCTATGATAGTGGATTGGCCCAGGGTCCTGGACTGGAGTCTCATGGTAAGCCTCTAGCTGCACAGATCAATCGGTCATTGTTTTTCTTAATTTAACATTATTTGGTGTACCCAGCATGAAAGCCGGACAAACGGGGTTGGGGGGGGGGACTTCAGATGCAACCACATTCCCGCAAATAGGGAAAACAAGTTGGTCGACCAGGGCAACACGTTTAAGTACATTTTTTTATTTCGTTGGATTACATTTCACCTTCTTGGGACCTCCTTTGCCAGTACCAAAATATGAGAATAGGTTTTCCCCTTTTTTCTGGCAACGAAACAGGTGTTAAGATGTTAAAACACCAAACTAAAACCTTTTACAAGGAATCACGTCTGCATTAACCACAATACTTGTGGTCAGATTGCAAACAAAAAAACGTACTCTGATAATATATACATTGTCCTTGAAACTGGACTGATTAGTTTCACACCTGCTTTGTTGCCAGAAAAAAGAGGAAACCCTATTCTCATACATTATACCTTTCTTCCCTCTTCTTCCCCGTCCTTATAAATATGCTAAAGTCGTAACTTGCTGTGGTGCTTCCATCCTTCCTGCCGTTTGGCTGTTATCTCCAACTCTCTGAGTTGCATTGCCCTGTTGGGTGCCTCTGCATTAACGTGCTGGATATTTTTTTCCACCTGAGGACGACCGCTTGTGTTGCGATCGAAACGTCGTGATAGATATATTTTTTTACCTACGTGACTTAACCGAAAGAACCAAAGAGTATGCTAAACATGATTGCTGCCCCCACGGTGGCAGATCCAACCTTCTCTTGTAGGTCTCATACTCAAAAATGTGATACTATGGTTCGCTGCACATTTGGTTTTCATGTATACATCACAAAGGACTGTATGGTTGGGTTCTTATAAAATAAAAATTGTAGAAAAGACTCCTTTTGTGATACTTCGTTGGCAGTGCTGCAAGAGCACAAGTAGGAAAATAGTGTTAACACATGTCAGTTAATATTGTCACCTGTAACATGTTTCCCAACACCATTTTAAGCAGTGTTATTGATAAATGTGTTAAGTGTTCTTCTTAGCTCAGTTTAGCAAGGCACTGTGCTTTGCACATTGTCAGTGGTGTGTGAGTGGTGTGTACATCATATACATCTATTTTACCAATAAACTGCTGGATGATAGCCTTACCACAACGTAGGTCGTGGGGGTTAACCATATTTCGCTACGAGGGTTAGTGCGGGTTGGTAAAGGCGGGGGAAACAGTTGGAACATTGAAATGCAGTATAACAATGGATTTTGCTGCACTGCTGCTTACTAAAAACTTTGCGCTACAAATGTGTAAAAGTGTACTTCAAAGCATGTAGCAGCACCATGCCCTGTCGAGAAGACTGCACTACTTACACGCACACCACTCATAACATACACACCATTTGCATACACCACTCACACACACATCACTTACATGTATGTGTTCTGTAATCCATGGTTCTCTTCTGATCGAACATGCTTCACTCGCCTTACTTGTGCATGTTTCAACTTATTCGATTTGATTTGTCAATGCCATTTTTCATCTGTATGTCAAGACAGGTGTTATATATATTGACTTAAAGCTTTCGTGACTGCAGGAATTGATATTCTTTGGGTCTTTCAGTAAAGCCACGTAGATAGAAACATATTCATGTACGTATTTATATGAATATATTTTAAAATATTATCTTTCTATCTTCATAGCTTTACTACAGTAATTTTGCTGTGGCGGTTCCACCTGAAGACGGAGGCTTGTGTTGCTTCCGAAACGTCGTGATTTAATTTAGTTGTTTTCATTTTTTTTTGTGATTTAATTTATTTTTCATTTTTATTATTTTTTACCTACATGACTTTACCGAAAAAACAAAAGAGTATGGATCCTTACAGTCACGAAAACTTCAAATCTAGAATTTACTGAAAGACCCAAAGAATAGGTGTTATATACCCTGATAAAAAATGTTTTTTTTTAGACATTGCTTGCTGCTTTTCATTTTCAAGTTAAATTTCCCAAAAACACATACACCTGTGTGCTTCTTTATATCACCGTTTTATCCTAGTCAGCTTTCAATAACTGCCATTTGCCTTGGTGTGCATTGTCTTGCACTCCATTTTTGTTCCTGTGGCAGATATCTTCAATTGTTTATCAAACTTATGCAACGGTAAAACATATCTGAAGTGCTGCTGTATATACTTAAAATGTGTGATTTCAATTCTTTACACTACACCTTAATGTATAAGAAATAAAACTAGCGGATCAGCTATAGTTAGAGTTTAAGCTAAGATAACCATAAAGGCAGTGTGGTCTTTAATTAATCTCTGGGCCCCAGAAGCCCGAGTAATTGATGTTGACATTGTATTTCCAGGTGGGTCCACGTTCTGTGCGATTGCCTCATTGTGCCTCATGGAGAAGCTTCACTCCGTATTGTCTGATCGACAGCTGCGGAGAATACAGCGCTGGAGTATATTACGCCAGCAAAGTGGCTTCAACGGTCGGCCTAACAAACCTGTGGATACGTGTTACTCCTTTTGGGTTGGAGCCACACTGCAGGTAGGCGGGCCTCGTGCTGTTGAGCGTCTGTTCAATCTATTAGTTTGTGCTGCGCTCTGAGTGCGTACCCACTTGCTAACTTCTGAGTGTTTCCTGATGCACCTACCGACGAATCTGTTGGCTTGGTCACCTGGAGCCTAAGTGCAGAACGACCGATGCAATTCTAGATATGGTTTAAGTTACATTTTTTTGTCTAAAATTATCACTACCGTTATTTACTATATATTTTTTAAGAGCTATATAACGTTTTTCAGAAGCGACATGGTCACAAATTACATCTCAGTGAAGTGGCTTATCACGTGGAAATATATAGCAGCCAAATTCTCAACTCTAAAGGTGTAACAAAAGAGGGAGTTTTTGAGAATAAAGCATCGTAAAGTTAGTCGTGGTGAATGTGTTCTATTGTCTGCACTTACAACTACACTACTACTCGCATTTCGCCATTATATTGACTTCACAAGAGTGTTGAATACACAGTTATGAATGCTGTTACAGAAGGAATGAGGTTGTTCATGTACGACACTGGCGACCAGAAATCTCAAGGATCCCTCAAGTGACAAGTTAATGATTGGCAGATTAGGGCAGAGCAAAACCAAAATCAGACCATGCTGACACCTACACTATTACCGAGACCATAGGAAGCCACTGCTTGCTCCTCGTGAGTCAATATTGGATGACTTGTGGTGCTAATCAAACATGACCCATCACTGCTTGAGTTACATATATATCCCAACAGAAGCCTCCTATGCCTGGACTGGTGCACAGACACCAGAAGACCCTTTGCCTCATCTCGCTCTTTTATTTTTGAGATGACTTTTATACATTTTCCATACTAGTTGTAGGTTTTGACATGCGGGCATGATTCTGGTGACATGAGAATTAAGAGGACTGCAGGTATAAATATGTCACAGTCTACAAGGGACTGTGGTGTCTCACTTCTTTGCTGGTGAAAGATTAGATCGGTGATATTAATACTTTCAACACTGTATTTTTGGGTTGTGTCACCTAGTAAAACACTTGGTGTGGTATTGGTTGACCCAGGGACAACCAGGCATGAGGTAACATAACCAATGACTTTGTTTTTATCTCTGTTTAAACCTTTTTTTAATTTACATCAACACCAACTGTCTCATTTCAAACAATGTATTTAAAATATTAACCAAATGTTTTTGTTTTTTAGCTTCTCGACATATTCCAGTTCACGGATTTTGAGAAGAACAGACGATACATTTTATCAACTCAGGACAACCTCGTGGGTGGATTTGCAAAGTGGCCAGACAGTCATCCAGGTGTGTTAATTTACAATTCTTTATATACATATACTAGCTTTACTACCCGGCTTCGCCCGGTACTTGAATTCACCACGCTCGGCCGCCTTTATCTCCCCAGTGGCAATGTTCACACACCACACCAGTTACTGGTTTGAGGCTGAGTCGACCTAGGGGAGGCCCAGGACCGGTTCAAATAATCGTCACCGGTGGTGGCCGTGAGCGGGAATCGAACTCTGGTCGCCGGGTTCATAGCGCAGCGCGCGAATCGCTACGCAGTCGCTGCCCCCCCACCCCCTCCCCCACACGCGTGCGCGTCCATAGGTACACATACACAAGCTTGCAGCAGACACACACAACTTTGAGGGTGCGTACGGCAGTAAACGACTGAAATAATAGAACAATGCTGCGCGAAGAACTCCTTAGACCTGCAACACATTTGTATTTCACTTTACCCGCGATCAGCAGGCACACACCGTTACGCTTCCGCACACGGGTCACATGACAGATGTGACGTCACAGCTCACTTGCCATGAAAAATATATGCATTATTGCGCCCCCCCCCCCCCCCCCCAAAAAAAATACAAAAATCAATTTTCATCATTTTTGCAATGTGTACAGTCTGGAAAGTACCCACATGGTAAATTTCAAGTTTGTTGCATGTTGGGAAGTATGCTAAACATTTTGAACAGACACACATAATCACAAATTTCCCTTTTTTATATATATATAGTTTCCTTGACAGCTTGCATGTGGTTACTGCTTATTTACTGTCATATAGAAATACCATTTATTAAAAGGGACACTAGTTTTTCCTCTGTTTTTAAAGCAAGTGTAAAACTCATATTTAAAATGTTCTTAGAATAACAAAGGAATGGATAAGAAATATTTAGTAACTTGTATACAGTTCCCATATAACTTGAGCACTTCTGAATTTTAACACAGCTTTTCAGGAGGGAGTTGTACTTTTTTAATTTGAATTCCTTTTGCTCTGTCGTTTACCAATGTCGTGTGTGATGCACATGTACAGATGCCCTCCATTCATATTTTGGTGTGTGCGGCCTGTCCCTGCTGGGGGAGGCGGGCCTCGAAGAGCTCCACCCTGCACTCAACATGACCACAAGGGCCTTTGGGCACATTGTGATGCTGCACCGGCGCTGGCGTCGGACCAGCTGAGCTGGCGTGGCTCAGGGCGGTTGCGCTTCTCGCGGTTTCCCTTTTGTGCGGATGTGAGGTAGCCAGCACAGCCCTGACCAGCTGTGGAGTGATGGACCAGCAAGGGTTAAGGGTATATTTATTTTGGTTGGCCAGGTGAGAGTTCAAGAGACCAGAATAGTCTCACTTTTGCAGGGTGGCCCTGGTCACCAAAATTACAAGCAAAACAATACAATTACAGCAATTTAGCACCTAAAAATTTGAGTAAAAACGAATTTTCACATGAGAAATCAAAGATATTGTATAAACATACATCAATGTTTAATATTAAATTCCCTGTAGTGAAAGTTGGTTTGGAAAATATTGTTTAGTCTGGTCAATACAATTACATTTAAGTTATAGAAACATTAACAGCGATGGGGTGACTTTTATTTTAATATGTAAGCAGATGTATGTCAAATTGATATATCAATTGCAGTAGTGGCACGGATGGAACAGTGACCCCATGCAGACTCGCAGTGATCAGCACTCGGCTGATTTAGATAGATTTTGTCTCCTTTTTTGGTTTTATCATCGTTTTTAAGTGCGGGATCAAATTATGATATGCTGTAACCAATTTTATCAACTGACAGTATCAACAACTAAATAAAATGCTTCCAGGTGTTTTAATGTTGTGGGATTGTTATTTATTTATTGCCATGCTCAGTCGGTATTATGTAAGCATTTTTGTAAAGGTCACCTACATGTTAGTTTCTACATCACTGCAGCAGCAAGGATTATGCAAATGAATACGCCATAAGACTGCTCCTAAATTGTTAATAGTATCTGGATCGGGGTGAGGGTCAATGGTTAGGGGTTAAGGGTTGGGGGTTAGCGATTTTGTGTTTAGCGGTTAGGGGTTTACGGTTTGGCTCTGAGTTAGGCTTTGGGTTTGAGATTAGGTTAGGTGTTTGAAGGGTTAGGGTGGGGTTTTGGTTTTGGGGTTATCGGGTTTTAGGTTGTAGGTTAGGGGGTTTAGGGTGTAGGTTAAGGGTTAAGGGGTTAGCGTTAGGGGAATTCAGAGCCCTTTTTGGGAAATTGGGAGTCCAAGGGGTGGGAATTAGGCTTCGCTTACAGGAATGAAGGTCCTTTACGCTTTTCCGGGTTGTTAGATCATTTGTAACTACATTTATTGATACTTCCCAGAAGGTTAAATCTTGACTTAAAGCTTTCATTACTGCAGGAATTAATATTCCTGTGTTGCGATCAAAACGTCGTATTTGGTTTATTTTATTTGTATTATTTTGAACCTATCTACGTGACTTTACCAAAAGGCCCAAAGAATATGAATTTTTAGAAGGTTTTTTTGAAATCTCGGAAAAATGGTGTGAATTGCAGCATTTTCTTTCGTATATGTATATTATTCACATTCAACCTTAAAACACATTGCAAAAGGCTTGTGAAGTGAACCGTGTTATTCAATGGGAAAGCTTTGAAAGCACAGGATGGAATTTCGCATGGAAATGATGATTATTATGTTTATCTTTTACTGCTTTTTATTCTCTAAATCGCAGTATGCAAAGCACAATTTACGAGATTTTTTTCTGTTTTACAGGCTATTTGGCTTTAGGCTCAACATTTTTTAGTTGTAACATCACAACTCCCTTGCCGTGCAAAGATATGCATTATTGCGCCCCCCCCCCCTCCAAAAAAATACAAAAGTCTTTTTATAATTTTTGCATGGTGTACAATCTGGAAAGTACCCACATGGCAAAGTTCAAGTTTGTTGCATGTCGGGAAGTACGCTAAACATTTTGAATAGACACACAATCACAACTTTGCCTTTTATATATATGGAGATAAACTCCTTAAAACATTTTTTTTTAATAACGGTTTTATTAACAACTTCGTTTAACTCATGGTCATAAAGTACGTCAATGGCGCCTGAGACATGTGGCGCCTGCTTTTTGTGAGAGCTGATTCCACATTTACACTAACATCTGCTGCTGCAACTTCTTCTAATGCTAAACGAATTCTGTCTAGAACTAGCTTAGCTCTTATTTCAGAGAAAATCAGACTTACACGCACCGATCTAGATCAGTTAGACAAGACACTCTACAAATCACACTTATCTTTGAGTGCAACAATGTCCACATCGGATTGGGAACATGTAGACAAAATGACTGCCTCTTCAGCTGCCGCTATGTCGACCAAATGTAAGGACAACTTGATTTCCAAATTCAACTGCCTCTCAAACAAGAGACCGGACCCACACATTGAAAAGCTAGACGTTAACAAAGTCGTAATTAATCGCAGTAACAGTTCTATTTCTGAAGGTCTGAAATCCGTTTTAGCTAAAGGACTAAACTTTGCAGTCACACCTAGACACATACCAGTTAATGATATAATTGCTAGAGTAGATGTAGCTCTCAAGGGCCTGAGTCACATCGCTGCAGACGTAGCAAGATCTGAAATCTCTGCAACCCTCAAAAACGCTAAGATGCCAGCTAGCAACATCAGCAAAGATGAGCGTTTTGAATTAGCTCTATTAAAAAAGAGGGATGACATTGTCATCCTCTCAGCCGACAAAGGCAATGCCACTGTCATCATGGACAAAATAGAATACAATTACAAAATTCAAGAACTACTCAACGATGGCAGCTATACAAAAATAAAAATTAACCCGTAAAAACAAAGTTTTTCACTATAAATCCTTTATATGCGTGGCATCGGTTTTATTTTATTATTCATTTCTGTTTTTCTTGAGTAAGAGTTTCATTTTTATCACATTGGTATTTTAAATTAAATATGAAATATTTTTTTTCCTAAGAAGTGGAAAATTTTGGAAAAAATGTTTCACGAAAATAAATTGTCACGCACAACGAGTCTGTGCAAAATGTCAGCTCGATTGGATCACGGGAAGTGGGTTAAAAAACGACCGAAAGATTTGCACGGTCGTAAGCGCGCAAGCAAGCAAGCAAGTGAACTTAATATAAAGGATTTAAAAAATTAACCCGTAAAAACAAAGTTTTTCACTATAAATCCTTTATATGCGTGGCATCGGTTTTATTTTATTATTCATTTCTGTTTTTCTTGAGTAAGAGTTTCATTTTTATCACATTGGTATTTTAAATTAAATATGAAATGTTTTTTTTCCTAAAAAGTGGAACATTTTGGAAACATTTTTTTCACGAAAATAAATTGTCACGCACAACGAGTCTGTGTGCAAAATGTCAGCTCGATTGGATCACGGGAAGTGGGTTAAAAAACGACCAAAAGATTTGCACGGTCGTAAGCGCGCAAGCAAGCAAGTGAACTTAATATAAAGGATTTAAAAAGTGAATTCCTACATTTTGTTTACCATTAGTATGCTACATATTACTCTAAAAGTGACAGATTTCACGATTATATTTTCATGTCCCAAAAAGAAAATCTGGCGTTTTTAGCAAAAATAAGCAACATTTTCACAGCTTTATTTTTCAACAAAAAGTGCATTCCTCGGTTTCGTTGAGCTTTAGTTTGCTATATATTATATTAAAAGTGAGAAATTTCACGATTAAATTTGCAAGTAAAAAAAATCAAATCGCAATACTAACCTATGCCGTTTTTGGCCAAAATTGTCCAAATTTTCAAAGCTATATTTTCCAAGAAAAAGTGAATTCCTCCATTTTGTTTAGCATAAAATGCTATGTATTCAATTATGTGGGAAATTTCATGGTTAAATTTTCACGTTCCAAAAAAACCGCATACTAACCTATATAATTTTAATGCAAAAATAAGCCAAATTCTCACGCTTTATTTTGCAACAAAAAGTGAATTCCTCCATTGTATCTAGCCTTAATATGCGATATATCAGATTACGTGGGACATTTCACGATTAAATTTTCAAGAAAATAAAAGGAAATCTGCTTACTAACCTATGCATTTTTTGGGCGAAATTGTCCCAATTTTCAAAGCTACATATAGCATTACTATGCTATTACGATAAAAGTAAGATATTTCACGATTACATTTTCACATCCCAAAAAGAAAAACGGAATACCTTTTTTGCCAAAAAGCAAATAGGGTTAGGGATATGGGTTAGAGTTACGATCAGTAGTTAGGGTTGGGGGTTATGGTTAGGGGTTTTGGTTAGGAGTTAGGGTTAGGGGTTAGCGTTAAGGGTTATGGGTTAGATTCAGGTGTTAGGGGTTATGGGTTATGGTTTGGGTAAGGGTTTGGGGTTAGGGTTTAGGGGTTAGGGTTAGTTAGGGTTTGGGTTAGAGGTTAGGGTAACGGTTTAAGGTTAGGGGTTTGGGTTAGGTGTTAGGGTTATGGTAAGGGGTTAGGTGTTAGGGTTTAGGGATAGGGATAGGGCCAGGACTCGATTTTTCCAACTCACTACTCTCTAGCACATCTGCCAAAAACATTAACAAGCTGCAGCGTGTACACAATTATTTGGCAGGTGTCATGACGGGTACTGCAAAATCCGACCATGTCTGTCCAGTGCTCACCGAACTGCATTGGCTTCCTGTTGCCGAACTCATACATTATAAGGTTGCACTAATTACATACAGAGCGCTTGCCACAAATGAACCACAATACCTTGCTGATATCGAAGAGCATAAACCATCACGCAAACTCTGGTCATCCTCGCAGCAGCTTTTGGCTAGTCGTTGAATAAAGACGTTTGCTGCATTGTACGCTTTCAGATGCACTTCTGCAGCCGTCTGGAATGTTTTTCCTTCCGATATTAGGAAGTCACTGGAGCTCCGCATTTCTTTTACCCAGATTGAAAATAAATTTTCTTTAGAACTGCTTTTTGTGCTTCGTTTGTTCTCCTTCCCCCGCACCTCTGATGAGCATGATTGGCTATGTACGGTGTGAAAGAAGTTCAACATACACACCAACATGGACACTCGCGAAATAACCTATCCATCATGGACACTCGCTAAATAACCTAACCAACATGGACACTCGCTAAATAACTTAACCAACATGGACACTCGCTAACTAACCTAACCAACATGGACACTCGCTGCAATAACTTAACCAACATGGTGCTTTCGATTTAAAGCTTTCGTGACTGCAGGGATTCATCTTCTTGGTTCTTTCGGTAAAGTCACATAGAAGGGAAGTAATAAAATAATAAAAATAAAACATAATAAAATAATTCTCACGACGTTTATTCCTGCATTTCCCATAAATATGCTAAATTCTTCTTCAAATGCAAATTATTTTGTCAAGGCTCTCTTCCTCCTCCCTCACAGCTTAAATAGACACCCCAAGCCTAAGACGTGTCATTTAGACTCTGTCTTATCGACAGACATGTTCTTCACCTGAGGACGGCTGCTTGCGTTGTGGCCGAAACGTCGTGAGAATTATTTTATTATGTTTCATTTTTATTATTTTATTACTTCCCTTCTACGTGACTTTACCGAAAGAACCAAGAAGAAGACAACATGGTGCTGTAGCGCCACCGTGTGGTCACATGGTACCACTGCAGTGCCTGGCGCGGTGACAGCAGCAGTGTCACTGTGCGGCGTCTTCACGGTTTCATCGCCGCCAACCCGCTTGGGACTAACGCCAGGACGCCGCAGCAGCAGCAGCGACTCACAACTGCGGGGAATGCGCGGGTGACGCCTGACAGCGGCAACTGCTGGCGTACTGTGTTGGCCTACACTGCACATGTCCACCACATAGCAGACGTAACCACGAATTGAACACTTGTGGTACTGCACTTGTCCACCAGACGGCACACGTAACACGTCCGGCGCCGGTAAAAAAACCGAAACTCTGCAGCCGATTTGCACTGCAATTCTTTATTTCTTCACGGATTTTCAAGTAAAAAAACTACTGCGCTGACATCCCAGGCTGTCCCATACGTTTACACCGTTGAATATTTGGTGAACATCGGTGCTTAAATAGTGAAACGCACTGCATTCCCAAACAGTGCGCTTCAAATCGGCAACAATCGCACCCATCATTGATTTTAATGCAAAATGCCGCCCGGTTCCACAAGTCACACAAGCAAGTGGTGTATGTCTTTCGACTCTACTTGACAGAATCGCGCCATATGCGATTCAACTCATCTCGCTGAGACGCGTTCAAAGGCATATTTGAGGCATCTCACTTGCAACCATAAGAAGTCCTAATTCCAAAGCAGGAGCCCAAATTCCAAATCTTGGAGTTCCGATTCCTCATCCGGGAATGTAAATACCAAGGAAGTGGTTGTGGGGCTCCCGGAAATGGAATAAGGACTCCCAAAATAATCCATATACCCTGTTAGCCTAGTTAGGGTTATGGTTAACGGTTAGGGTTAGGGGTCAATGAGAAGTGAATTCCTCCATTGAATGTAGTCTTACAATGCTGTGTATAAAATAAAAACTGGGGAATTTAACATGTATATATTTTCTGCGTGAAAAATCGACATCGCAGTCAAATACACGAAACGCATTTGGAGGGAAAAAGCCACGACCATGGGGAGAACAATCAAACTACAAATATACAGCAGGTGTGAGGGATGGGGTTGAACCTACGACCTCCTGTATACCAGGCAAGGTCGTTACATTCTTGCCACTGTGAATTCCTCCATTTACGTTAGTCTTACTACGTGATGTATGAGACAAAAACTGTAAAATTAAACGTACTACGTGTTTTTTTTGCTAAAAATTAGGCACATTTTTAACGTGTAATTTTCCAATTAGAAGCTCATTCCTCCAATGCCTTGAGGCATACTATGCTATATATATAAAAAATAAAATTGGGTGATTATACAAATATATTTTTTCTCGAGAAAAAAAATCGACATCCTAACTTATATAATTTTTTGCCAAAATTGGACAAATTTTCGCGTAATTTTTAAATGAGAAGCTCATTCCCCAATTGCCTTTAATCATAATATGCTATATATTAAATAAAATTGGGTGACTATGCAAATATATTTTTTCTAGAGAAAAAAAATCGCCACTAACCCAATTTAATTAGGGGTCGGTTTAGCTTTAGGGGTTATGAAGGTGCAAAGTTGACCATTTTTCCATGCAATTTTTCATTGGAAAAAGTCTAATTGTTGCAAAACATTGCTAAATAGCCCTTATTTTGCTTGTCAATAACACTGCAACCAAAATACATAGAGAGCCAGTTGTTGCATTTCCTGATTGCAGAATATGTAGGCTACGAATTGTCTAGGGGTTTGACAAAAAACAGTTCCAAAGCATTTGCAATTTCTGTGTCCCGGAATTGTACGAAAAAAACAATGAAACATACTCTTTGGTTTTTTCGGTAAATTCACGTAGAAATAAAATAAATTAAATTAAATAATAATATAATACGACGTTGTTGTCATCAAACAAACGATGCTTGTTTGTTTAGAAGTCCAGTGTCTAGCTCGTCCGTCCCCTATGGGCAGGAATTCCACACAACTCCCCCTCTGACCGACCCCTCCTCTTTCTATGTAAGGCCTCGACACAGAGACGTTGTCTTTCTGTGTGCCTATGTGTGTGTCTCTCTCTGTTTGTCTCCGTGAGTCTCTATCTGCTTGTGTGTCTCCGTGTCTGTGTTTGTCTCTCTCTCAAATTTAGCAATCTTTGGAAGAACGTAATCAACCAGGTGGGGTGTTGACTGTTTTGTTGGCCGACTCTCTGTGTTGTATTGCATTATAGTTATACGTTTATTAGGTTTGTTTTCTCATTCATTTGTATCTGATGATGGTTGCTTGTGTTGCAATCGAAACGTCGTATTCTATTATTATTTAATTTAATTTATTTCTACGTGATTTTACCAAAAGAACCAAATAGTAACTCCTGCAGTCACGAAAGCTTCGAATCTATAATTAAACAATGTCTGGAAGATCTGTATATACTTCACTGATGTTAACCGAGTCACCCCTTGTCTCAATGAAGCCCCCCGAGTCAAAAACAGTTGCATTTGAGCCACTGAGTTGAATGGTTTTCGAAAAAGAGGGACCCTGTGTTGAAAATAACATTCTCTTTCATAGGCTTTCATTGACAGACCAAAGATTTTTGGGCATTGACTACTGAACAATCGAAAGTTTCAGAGAGTCAGTTTTGACATTTCCTGATTGCAAAATATGTAGGCTACAAATTGTCCGGAGGGATTGAAAAAACATTTCCATCGTGAAATGAGCCCCCAAAAAGCATTTGCAATTTATACGTCCCCGAATTGTACTAAAAACATAGGAAAACATCGGATAGCATAGGGGGGGGGGGGGGCGACATTTTTTTTCAAAATCCCTTTTCTCAAATAACTTAAGCATAGCAACTGAAATTATAACAATCATTGTGGCATGCAAGCCATATATTCAATTCAATCAAGGCCATAGGGTTGAGGTGGCTATATGAGCATTACAGATTATGGTCAGGGCTATAGGTTCCACACAAGACACGTTTTTCCCTCGTGTGGACAAATGCACAACTACAGTACACAGTAGAGGGTTTTCAGCGGTTTCACTTAACTTGATTCCTGTGTCGTGGTCACATCTTGTAATCAACATTTAGTCCACTTCCTGTTGTCCAATCAATTCCAAATGTTGCACACAGACTCAGATCCGGTGACAATGCATGCCTGTATCAAAATCGGCATCAATTAATCAATTAATTCGCTACTTTAAAGCAATTTACATTTTGTATGGACGCCTTATTATATTATCTATATATATAAAATCGCAAATCTGTCTGTCTGTCTGTGTGTGTGTCTGTCTGTCTATCTGTGTGTCGCCGGACCATACGCAGTTTCATTGGACGAAATGTGAGGGATTTGCGAGACACGATTGGTCCGTTTGGTTTTCCACGGCGGTTGCCCCTGGCAACGGGTAGCGACGCATTCGCTGCGGGGTGGACGCCATTTTTAATTCCCGTTAAAAATATGCGCACGCATTAACACGCGACTCTGAGGTAAATTCATCAAAGTTTCACGTCCTCTTCACTCCCCCCACCCCAATGCGTGCAATTACTATTATAGGGTCGGTAGATAATACAATTATAGCGATTAGACAGTATTATTGTAGCGCGGGGGGGGGGGGGGTAACGGCCCCAGTACCCAGCCTCAGCCGGGTGGGCAATTTAGGCGAGGCCGGAGGCTCTGCACGGTACTAGGCCTCGCCACCCCACCACACTATAGGCCGTACATATTACTGCACAGCGGCCGAGGAGATCGTGGCTGGGGGGGGGGGCAGGGGTAGCAGCCCATCTGTGTATATATGTAAGGTTTCAAAGGCATATTATGCCCATGCATTATGCAGGATCAACAGCACCAAGGGGGGGTGCAGGGAGTAGCATTAACAAAGGAAAGGAATGTTATTGATATGCAGCTGCAGTTACTAAACAACCACGTAGAAAACTAAAGTATAAACTACATAAAAAACTAAAATATAAACTGCATAGCACCATCAGTATACTTACTATACTCTACAATAAGCTGAGTTACTAACAGCAAGTAATACATTACAATTCTACGTCGTAAAAATTATATAATATGCTTCCATCTAAACTTTATTCTCTTACATCACACGAGCATATACCGTACTATATACTGCCATAGATAAACCCAACGTTAAATTATATACTGTATTACTATAAACCACCCTATACCTTATACATTTCAACATAACACTATGTATTATTCTATCCACCCTAATGTGTATCGAAATGGTTTATTACGTCCTTCCAATGATTGCTAAGCCAGAATCCATCTTCTCGGTTAAAATTGTCTCTGTGTTTGTATATGTGGATCGCCTCATAAACGAATCTCTCATGATAGCCAGATGGCTTGCAGAGAACCTCTGTCTTGGAGAAGTCAATGTCATGTGAGCCCACTGAGTTGTAACAGTGATCTGCCACGGCTGAGGTGTTTGTCCTACCGTGTTTCAGGTCAGCTTTATGTTCACGGATGCGGTCCGAGACATGTCGTTTGGTTTCCCCAATGTAACTGCTACCACAGAGGCAACTTAGTTTGTAGACACCAGGGTACTGTATGTCTGGAACCACATCTTTTACAGACGGTACCAGATCACGGATTTTATGTACTGTATTGAATCGGACCTGGATCTTGTGTTTAATCAGGATTTTGGAGATCTTTTTTGTGACCCCAGCAATGTAGGGTAAGGTGATGGTGGTTTATAGCAGAGGTGTGGACTCGAGTCATGTGACTTGGACTCGAGTCAGACTCGAGTCATGAATTTGATGACTTGCGACTCGACTTGGACTTGCATAACAATGACTTTGTCCCACCTATGAGATGTGGACTCGAGTCATGTGACTTGGACTCGAGTCAGACTCGAGTCATGAATTTGATGACTTGCGACTCGACTTGGACTTGCATAACAATGACTTTGTCCCACCTCTGGTTTATAGTAATACAGTATATAATTTAATGTTGGGTTTATCTATGGCAGTATATAGTACGGTATATGCTCGTGTGATGTAAGAGAATAAAGTTTAGATGGAAGCATATTATATAATTTTTACGACGTAGAATTGTAATGTATTACTTGCTGTTAGTAACTCAGCTTATTGTAGAGTATAGTAAGTATACTGATGGTGCTATGCAGTTTATATTTTAGTTTTTTATGTAGTTTATACTTTAGTTTTCTACGTGGTTGTTTAGTAACTGCAGCTACATATCAATAACATTCCTTTCCTTTGTTAATGCTACTCCCTGCACCCCCGCTTGGTGCTGTTGATCCTGCATAATGCATGGGCATAATATGCCTTTGAAACCCCCCCCCGCCCACCTCCTACGCATTTTCCATGAATATGCTAAATTCCTCTTCATATGCACATTCCTTTTTGTTAAGGCGCTCTTCCACCTCCAACCCAGTTTATATATAAGCTCCTAGCTTGGTAGTGTCTCATTCTTCACCTGAAGACGGCTGCTTGCGTTGTAGCCGAAACGTCGTGAGAATTATTTCATTTTATTATGTTTTATTTTTATTATTTTATTACTTCCCTTCTACGTGACTTTACCGAAAGAACCAAGAAGATGAATCCCTGCAGTCACGAAAGCTTTACATCGAAATATGTAAGGTTATTAAGAAATATATTTTTCACCCGGGCAACGCCGGGTACTTCTGCTAGTTTATATATATTTGTGTATGTTAAAAACTCCGCGGTTCCTAAACTCTCGAATCGCGTCGCCCAAGAAGCAGGCGCCACGCGCCTCAGGCGCGCACGCTCCGTGTCAACGAGACCGAGTTACGGGCACCCTCACTCCACGCAAACACAAAAGTTGTACATTGAAGATGAATTTATAAAATAACCAATTTATTCAAGTCAGCGTTGATGTGGGAGCAGGCGCCGCATCATTGACATACTTCTCGACCGTGAATTAAACGAAGTTGTGAATAAAACCGTTTAAAAAAACTTTTTTTAAGGAGTTTATTTAACTTCCCTTGTGTTTGTCGTGGTCAAATCTTGTAATACAAATTTTGTCTACTTCCTGTTGTCCAATCATATTCCAAATGTTGCACACGTACTGAGATCCGAGTAAATGCATGGCTGTATCAAAATCGGCATCAATTCAGGTCAAAAAACGCCGCGGTCCCTAAACTGTGGAATCGGCTCGCACAAAAAGCAGACGCCGCGCGTCTCAGGCGCGCACGTGCCGCGTGGGCGAGTTACGGCCGCCATAACTCGACACAAACACAGAAGTTGGACATTCAAGACGCAGTTATAAAGTCATCAACTAACACAAGTCGGCGTTGATGTGGGAGCAGGCGCCGCATCATTGGCGTACTTCTCGACCGTGAGTTGAACTAAGTTGTGAATAAAAAAAAGTTTTAAGGAGTTTTTTGGATTTCTAGTTGCGAATGACACTATTATATGATGGATTAACAAAAGCAATTTTTTTTATTTGCACGAAGTAGTCGGGAAATGAATTTAAAGGAAAAGATGAAAGGCACCCACATCATGTGCCTTGCTTTTTGAGAAAAACAAAGATGCGTACTTTAACGAAAATAAGTGTGACGACAAAAAAAGAGATTAATTAACACAATGCATTGCTGCACCTTAATATGCTGCATTAATATTGGTAGGAACCACCTGGTTCCACCAGCCCACAGGGGATTATTGTGTCCGTCCGTCGTGCATCCAAATGGGAGGGTTGGGGCTGGGTGGCGAGGGTGGGGAGGGGCTGGTCACCCCGTGGTGCCCTTATAAAACGTTTAACCTACTCACGCCGGCTTGTGCCCGCCCTCACAGTCGGGCATATTTGCGGAATACACCACGCCGCCGTTGACCCTGGCCATTGACCGAGCAACCCAACGTTCCTACACCAGCTCTCTCCGCAGCAGGAATGTGTTTATCCGTGCGATTGTTATGATGACAAGATCTGACATCTTTGTATTTCATGTAGTTTAATTTTTTTTTTAAACGGTGGGGAAAAAATACGTTTAAGAAACCGAGTCATGTTATTCGTTACATGATTTGCATGTATCGGCATTTTTGTTATTTCTAGTGGTCGTATATTGTATAAGCGCATCTGCATTCACGTGTGACGCTTTTGATAAAAAAAACCCAATGTTATATAGATAACTAGCTTTACTACCCGGCTTCGCCCGGGACTTGGATTCACCACGCCCGACCGCCTTTGTCTCCCCAGTGGCGATGTTTACTACACACCACACCAGTTACAGGTTTGAGGCTGAGGCGACCTAGGGGAGGCCTAGGTTCGAACTCGGGTTGCCGGGTTCGTCGCGCAGCGCGCTAACCACTACACCACCGCTCCCCCCACACACGCGCGCGTCCATAGGTACACAAACACGCGCTTGCTGCAGACACACAACGTTCAGGGTGCGTACGGCCATAAACGACTGAAATAATAAAGCAGCAATAGGTACACAAACACGCGCTTGCTGCAGACACACAACACAACGTTCAGGGTGCGTCCGGCAGTAAACGACTGAAATAATAAAGCAGCAATGCTGCGCAAAGAACGCCTTAGACCTGCAACACATTTGTATAGCACTGTACCCGCGGAGGGTTGGGTTGGGTGCGTGACATGAGCAGGCACACTGCGTGATGCTTCCACATGTATTTTAAAATAAATTTACACGGTGTACAGTCTGGAAATTACCCACATGGCAAATTTCAAGTTTGTTGCATGTCCGGAAGTACGCTAAACATTTTGAACAGGTAAATATTAACAACTTTGCCTTTTATATATATGGAGATAATGGAATGCAGATGGCGGTCTTCTCGCACGGCCAGCTCCATGTCGCCTTATCTCGATCACATCGAACCGAACCCCCAGCAAGGCCTTCTACTTAACGACGAGAGAAAATTCACGTGAAATGTCCTTTTCAATGAAGTCTTCCAGATGTAAAAGATATAAGCTTTTAATGAAGAAATAAAATGATCTAATTCCAAACATAACACAATTCATCATGGGATCTCCTTTGCCAGTACCAAAATATGATAATAGGGTTTTCCCCTTTTTTCTGGCAACAAAACTGGTTATAAGATTTCGATTTAAAGCTTTCGTGACTGCAGGGATTCATCTTCTTGGTTCTTTCGGTAAAGTCACGTAGAATGGAAATAATATAATAATACAAATAAAACATAATAAAATAATTCTAACGACGTTTCGGCCACAACGCAAGCAGCCGTCCTCAGGTGGAGAACAGGTCTGTCGAGAAGACAGAGTCTATTTAAGCTGGGATGGAGGGGGGAAGAGCGCCTTGACAAAATAATTTGCATATCAAGAGGAATTTAGCATATTTATGGGAAATGCAGATATGCGATTAGTGTAATAAACGACTGGACCACGATGTCTGGCTCAGTGTCCTTTATTATTCGGTTCGTGCTGTACACCCACACGGCTGTCTTTACTCTGTAGCTTCTCCACGGTGCTGACTCCAACGTCGGCCCGATCCACAACAGCAGCTCCGCTGCTGTTTCTCTCACACAGCCCCCCTTGGCTGTACTCGCTGCTGCTCTTCTCCCTCCGCAGCTCTCACAGCTTCTTGCTCTCTCTCTCACTCTCCGCAGCTCCTCCTGGCAGCCACACCGCTGCCTCTAACAAGCAGCCCCCTCTCTCTCTCTCTCCGCAGCTCCTCCTGGCAGCCACACCGCTGCCTCTAACACGCAGCCCTCCTGGCTGTCTCCTCCGCAGCTGCACACCACTCCGCAGCTTCCTCTTATCTTCGGGGTTGGCTCCCGATGGCCGTCGGCGCCCCCCCCCTCTCCACACTTGCCCGCGTGGCCTCACTCTTTTCCGCTCACACCCCGACTGACTTCCCCTTCCGGTTTACCCGCTTAAAGCCCCGAACCTTCCCCCCACGTCACATGACTCCACCCCCCGTGACGTCACATCCGGAAGGTCGCTTACGCCCGCATTACACCACCCTCCCCCGTAGAAAAATCCCAGCCGACCTCGGCTGACCAATAACAAATCGTAATGCGGCGAACCGAGCTTCCCCCCCTAAAGGACACTAAGCATACAATGTAACAGCAAGAACAACAACAACAACGCAATTAACATCCACGAGCGTACAAAAAGCATGCAATAAATACAACTGTAAGAAGAAAATAACAAGACAACAACACTCAACGAAACGTAAGCGATTTGGAACGTGTGCGGGTCGCCGGCCCGTCCCGGACGGTCGGCGGCCCACTCGCAGAACGGGAACGCGATGAAAGTCGAGGAACGACAGGGGGTAATCCCCCTGTCGCAGCTGGAAGTCCACCGCCGTTCCGTGTCTCTAAAGAGTTAGTCTTGGGCTTGTCCTGTGACCGTGCCCGCAGCTGGGTCGGAAGGGCTGCAGGGCTCGAAGGTCCCGCAGACCTGGCAGGCGTCCTCCGAGCAGGGCCCCTCGTCCCCCGCAATGTCACGGCCGGCCTGTCTGGAACAGGTACGACAGGCGCTCTAGCGAGATCAATGGACGCAGGCAGGGGAGAGTCAGCAGCAACAGACCCCGGCAAGGCAATATTGGGGGATGACGCATCATGTAAGGGAGCAACATATGGTTTCAAGCGCGACGTATGCACAACCCAGCGACGAGACCCAATCTGGACGCGTGCTGTCTGTGGGTTGGGAACCGCAATGAGGCGTACGGGACCATGCCAGGGTTTGTGCAATTTCGGCGAGGTCCCCGGACGTACCTGTGGACAATGAAGCCAGGCTAGGTCCCCAACCTTCCAAGGGCACTCCCCCTCAGACCGTCGCGCATATCGCTCGTTCCGGGCCTGGGCTTTGGCCGTAGCCACGCGGGCATTCTCCCGCGCCTCCGTGACTCGGCGAACCGTGTCCTGGATGTATTCAGGAAGTGGTTTCCGAGGTCCCTTCACCCCAGTTCCCAATTGCACATCCACCGGCGGCACGTTTTCCCGACCATACATAAGGTAAAACGGCGAATATCCTGTAGCCGCATGAGGCGTCATCCTGTACGCCGAAAGCACCCCGGGGATGTGCAGATCCCAATCTGATTGTTGTTCACTCACGGTATGGCAAAGCATGGCAGACAATGTCCTGTTCAGCCGTTCAACCATACCATCCGTCTGCGGATGGTATGGGGATGTCCGTACTTTCTTAGTCCCAAGGCCCGCGCACACTTCCGCCAATAATTTAGAAGAGAAATTCCTGCCCTGGTCCGTGAGGAGTCTCTCAGGCGCCCCCTTATCCATAATATACCCAAACAAAAAGGCGTCGGTAATGGCCGCGGCCGACTGATCGGGCAACGGCCAGGCCATCGGCCAACGGGAGAGGTACTCAACCCCTACCAGCAAATATTTATTACCCCTCGCCGATGGTGGAAAAGGTCCCAATATGTCCAGTGCCACCAATTCATTGACTCGAGACACCTGAATCGACTGGAGAGGCGGCACGTAAGGATGTTTCGGCGGCTTACGTTGTGCACACGCAGGGCACGCGCGCACGTGCCCTACGACATCTGTCGCCATGCCGTGCCAAAAATAATGACGTTGCAACGTCAACAAGGTCTTCTGCACCCCTAAATGTAAGAGAGTGTCACAATGGAGGGTTCTAATCAACTCGAACCGCAAGGACGTTGGTACCACCAGGCGCCAACGTTCCTGGAACCCCTCCCGCCACATAAGCAGACCATCTCGGAGAGCGGTTTGCGGCCCCACAGCCGTACTCGGACTCCCATTGTCCTTAGCAGACCGCTTCCGCAAGGACACCAATGACTCATCCATCATCTGTTCCCGGATCCAGACAGACCGCGGCAGATTCAAAACCCCGTCAGCCGGTCCCGGTTCCATCGGAGTGTCCGACTTCTCGACGGCCAGCGTGAGCGGCTGAGGGGGGTTTGGAATCGGCGAACACCTATGCGTCCCCGACTCACATTTACAAGGGCCGCGCCGCGGTAATCTGGAAAGTGCGTCAGCGTTCGCATGGCGCACACCCTTCCGATGTTGAATTTGGAAGGAAAATTCCTGTAGCGTGTCCAACCAACGTGCCAACTGTCCGGATGGCTGGTCAATTTTAAGGGCATATTGCAAGGCCGCATGATCCGTACGCACAATAAAAGAACGACCGTAGAGGTATGGTCGAAATTGCCGTAGGAAAAAAACAACCGCCAATAGTTCTCTGCGAGTGACACAGTAGCGGGTTTCCGCAGGAGACAAGACTCGGCTACCATACGCCACGACACGCTCTACACCCCCTTTAGACTGTGATAACACCGCCCCAATACCTGTGTCACTCGCGTCCGTATCAAGAATGAATGGGTGATCGAAATCGGGATAATCCAATGTTGGGGCCGTGGCCAATAGATCACGCAGACTCCGAAAGGCCGCCTCCTCCGGCTGTCCCCAAACAAACTTCCGTCCTTTACCCGTAAGGAGATGCAAAGGCCTCGCAATCGTCGCAAAACCCGGCACGAATCTTCGGTAATACGAGGCAAATCCCAAAAACCGCCGAACATCCCCCACGGTGGCCGGAGTCGGCCAATCCCGGACGCACGCCGTCTTTTCCGGATCCGTGGACACTCCCTCAGCGCTCACAATGTGCCCCAAATAGCGGACGGACCGTTGCAGTAGGTGACATTTCTTTGGTTTGAATTTCAATTTGGCAGAACGCATCCTCGTGAACACTGTCTCCAGCCGCGTCAAATGTTCATCGAATGTGCGGCTGAAGACAATGATATCGTCCAAATATATAAGACATGTCTCCCACTGCAACCCCGTCAAAACGAGCTCCATCAATCTTTGAAATGTAGCAGGGGCCGCATTCAATCCCATCGGGAGACAGTTGAATTGAAATAACCCCTGAGGCGTACGGAATGCGGTTTTCTCCCGTGAGGACTCGTCAAGGGGAAGCTGCCAAAATCCCGAAGAGAGGTCCAGTGTGGAAAAGAACTTAGCCCCCGACAATGCGTCGAGGGAGTCATCCATACGCGGCAGAGGGTACGCATCTGCCACCGATATCTTATTCAATTTGCGGAAATCAACACAAAATCGCAATTTGCCATCCTTCTTCTTAACCAAGACGACTGGAGCGCCCCATGGGCTGTTAGATGGCGATATAATGTCCGCAGCCAACATGTCTTCCACTGCCCCCCGTACGTGTTCTCGCTCCGCAGGACTCATCCGATGCGAATTTAATCGAATAGGGGCAGCATCGCCCGTCTCAATGTGATGGTAAAGCAAGGAAGTGCGGCCCAAATCCAAATCATCGGAGCTGAACACATCGGAATATGTCAACAACAATTTACGCAGCGCACCACGTTGCTCCATGGACAGGGAAGAATTTTCGTCACATAATTGAGCAACCCAACGATCATCCGAACTCCTTGGCTCGGAAACCCCAGCAACAACTCCCCGGCTATGTGGACAATCATGGGTCGCAAACGCCGTAGTGGCATGTGCCACAACCGTACCGGCCGGGACACGGACGTTTTCTCCCCCCGCATTAAGCACCTGTAAAAACGGTAATTGATCCGGCCGGACGATGGTCTGTGCCCCCACTAACGCCAACCCGGTTGTTATCGTGGCGGACGGTGACAACAAGACCCCTACTGCTCCTAGCCGATCAGGCAGGGGCTTCCGATACCGCAAGGGTATAAGCATCTGTGTACCAGGTGGGATGTCCACAGATGCGACGGACAGCGCCTGCACTTGTACGGCCGAAGCAGGTCGCCCCCAGGGCGACGGCAGAAACGAGATTTGACGGCCCCCCGGCAGTTCAATACAATTCTCATTGATTTTGATCAAAATGGGCATCTTAGCCAAAAAATCGGTGCCTAACAAACAAGGAACCGCCAAAGATCTCGATATCAACACAACACCCGAGGCCGACACATCCCCAATAGATATCTTAGCATCCACCTGACCCACGATGCCCATGCTACCCCCGTTCGCAGCGACGCACGACCCATAAACCGGACGCACAGCCCCCGACGGAATGCCCAACAGATGGAAAATGACATCCGATATAATAGTCGCAGACGCCCCCGAGTCGACCAAAATGCGCACGTCCACACCTTGTATGGACCCCGGTACAGTGGACGAACCCGTAGCGGCCGCGACAACTCTCCGTGCCAATTTGCGCCACTGCGTAACTGAATGACAAGGCCCCGTCGATGGCCTTTCTTTAACAACAACAATAGGATCGCGCAACACAGGTGGTGGGTGAGGTGGAAAGCCTTGCCGAGTGTCTGGTGCGTGCCGACATGCCTGTTTCGGAGGATCTTTAGCCGACTTGACCGGAGCCGAGGCCTCCTGCTGCGGCGGAGCCGGGAAGAGGGCCCAGCAGTCTCTGGCGTAGTGGCCCCTACGCCCGCAGCGGAAACATTCGGCCTCGTTGCGCCGAAGCGCAGGCCTCGCCTCCTGACGGCCCCGTTCTGGTAGCACCGCGCGCGGTCTCGGCCCGCCGCGTCCCGTCCATGGAGCGGAGGCGGCCGTCAGTTGTTGAGGGCCCCGGTCATCCGGAACATAGACGGCCTGCGCAGGGTTCCATCCCAGCGCATCCCCATCTTTGACGGGCCCCCCCGTCCACGCCGTCACTTGTTTCCAGCGACGGAGGTTGAATTGCGCATCGAGACACTTAGCAGCCATCCGGGAAGTTAGCTTCTCATGCCCACACACAGGCATGGGGATCCCTAGATCCCGAGACAGCTCCAACATTTTCCCTAATATGAGAGGCTCAAGCAGGTCCTGTGGCGTCTCAGGATAAGCTGCCATGGCCAGCTCCAGCACCGCACCCCTGAACGCCACGGGCGACTCCTCTGGTGCTCGTTGTCGTTGAGCGAATCGCCGATGCGCATCATCTGGTGGCTCATAAGCATCGGCCATTTCTTGAAAAACACCACATAAAGTTGCCTTCTTATCGGTCGCTATGGAACGGAAGAATCGGACAGATTCGTCGTCCAGGAGAGTCGGCAACACCTCCAAAGCCTCCGCATCGGTCCATCTTGCTGTGCGTACCGCCGCCAAGAAGCGGCAGGCGAACGCACTCCAGTCCCCACCGACGGAAAATTCTTTAACCGTTGTAAGGTGGCGACTCCGACTCCTCTTCCCGCCGTCTTCCAATGGTGGTGGTTGTGATGGCAAATTCAAAATGGCGTCGGCCCGCGGCGTGGCCAAGATGGCGGTTTGGCGCCACGGAGCGCGCAAAATGGCGGCCTCTTGCCGCGTGGGCAATGGCGGCGGCAGGACAGGCAACGTGGCGGCCCGCGGAGCACCACTTGCATCATCCATCGTCCCTGGCGCGACGAGATGGCATAGATGCGCCAGGACGTCCTTAAGTGCCTCCAGTTGTACCGCCATCGCTTGCCATCGTTGATCCGCGTCTGATGATGTCGACGGACCCGCCACCGCGCCAACATCCTCCACTCCCGTTCCCGTGGTCGCCTCAGCCTGGCTCTCCTCCACCACCCCAACAGGATCCGTGGTTGGAGGGAGTTCGTCGTCGTCGGACGAAGAAGCCGATGCAGGCGCCGGATTAACTTTCTTCCTCACTTGTTTCGACATGCCGTTGCACTTCCGACACCAGTGTAATAAACGACTGGACCACGATGTCTGGCTCAGTGTCCTTTATTATTCGGTTCGTGCTGTACACCCACACGGCTGTCTTTACTCTGTAGCTTCTCCACGGTGCTGACTCCAACGTCGGCCCGATCCACAACAGCAGCTCCGCTGCTGTTTCTCTCACACAGCCCCCCTTGGCTGTACTCGCTGCTGCTCTTCTCCCTCCGCAGCTCTCACAGCTTCTTGCTCTCTCTCTCTCTCTCCGCAGCTCCTCCTGGCAGCCACACCGCTGCCTCTAACAAGCAGCCCCCTCTCTCTCTCTCTCCGCAGCTCCTCCTGGCAGCCACACCGCTGCCTCTAACACGCAGCCCTCCTGGCTGTCTCCTCCGCAGCTGCACACCACTCCGCAGCTTCCTCTTATCTTCGGGGTTGGCTCCCGATGGCCGTCGGCGCCCCCCCCTCTCCACACTTGCCCGCGTGGCCTCACTCTTTTCCGCTCACACCCCGACTGACTTCCCCTTCCGGTTTACCCGCTTAAAGCCCCGAACCTTCCCCCCACGTCACATGACTCCACCCCCCGTGACGTCACATCCGGAAGGTCGCTTACGCCCGCATTACATTAGTACCACTTGTGAAAAGCGTAGGGGGTTTGGTGGGGGGTTTAAAGTCATATTATGCCCATGCATTATGCTGGATTATCAGCATCAAAGGGAGGGGATAGGGGGAAGCATTAATAAAGGGAAGGAATGTTACCACGTAAACAACTAAAGTATAAACTACATAGTATCATCAGTATACTAAATATACTCTCCAATAAGCTGAGCTACTAACAGTAAGTAATACATTACAATTCTATGTCGCAAAAAATATAATATGCTTCCAGCTAAACTTTATTCTCTTACATCACACGGGTATACCCCGTACTATATACTGCCATAGACAAACCCAACATTAAATTATATACTGTATTACTATACACTACCTTATACCTTATACATTGTAATAGTATAGTGTGTAGTCAATGGTATAGTGTATAGCAGATTGTATAATACATAGTATAAAATTGTATTGTTTAATCCAATGTATAAGGTAATATACAGTATCATAATTGTATAGTGAATATACAGCAGTGTGGTATACAGTAGGGTGGGTAGAATAATACTTAGGGTAATATTATAGACGAAGGTATAGGGTGGTGTATAGTAATACAGTATATAATTTAATGTTGGGTTTGTCTATGGTAGTATGTAGTACGGGGTAGACCCGTGTGATGTAAGAGAAAAAAGTTTAGCTGGAAGCATATTATATTTTTTGCGACATAGAATTGTAATGTATTACTTACTGTTAGTAGCTCAGCTTATTGGAGAGTATATTTAGTATACTGATGATACTATGTAGTTTATACTTTAGTTTTTTACGTGGTTGTTTAGTAACTGCAGCTACATACTATTAACATTCCTTCCCTTTGTTAATGCTACCCCCATCCCCTCCCTTTGATGCTGCTAATCCTGCATAATGCACGGGCATAATATGACTTTGAAACCCCCCTGCCCACCTCCTACGCATTTCCTATAAATATGCTAAATTCCTCTTGATATGCAAATTATTTTGTCAAGGCGCTCTTCTTCCCCCCTCCAACCCAGCTGCAATATACGCACCAAGCTTGGTGGTGTTTCATTCTTCACCTGAGGACGGCTGATTGCGTTGTGGCCGAAACGTCGTGAGAATTGTATTTTATTATGTTTTAATTTTTATTATTTTATTATTTCCCTTTTACGTGACTTTACCGAAAGAACCAAGAAGATTATTTGATTTTGTTTTCTCCGTGCCTTTACTGAAATAACCAAAGAGCAGCATGGGGCTGTAGCGCCACCGTGTGGTCACATGGTACCACTGCAGTGCCTGGCGCGGTGACAGCAGCAGTGAAGCTGTGCGGCGCCTTTACGACTTCATCGCAGCCACAACCGCGCTTGGGACTAACGCCAGGACGCTGCAGCAGCAGCAGCGACTCAATACTACGGGGAACGCGCGGGGTGACGCCTGATAGCGGCAACTGCTGGCGAACTGTGTTGGCCTATACTAAACATGTCCACCACAGCAGACGTAACCACGAATTTAATACAACAGCCAAGTTTCGTGGCGATTGTTTTAACGGTGGGGATTTGTGTTTGGAACAGACTTTCATTTTCATATACTGTACATAGATAGAAGATAGATGGTATGTTACGTATTATGGAAGTGTAGGAGATTGAATAGAAAATACACGTTACATGGAGTTACTAAATACTTTTAAAATATGAAGAACACAGGTGCTGAGAGAAATAAGAAAGGGGGAGAGATACTAATGAAGGAAGCGGCACTGTAGTTGTAATGAACGAGGGCGCACCGAGCAGTAGAGGCCAGGTGGTGAACGAGAGCCGTGACAGGCGGCTAGATGATAATTGATGGGAAGGCGTGTGCGGAGCGAGGCGTCACGTGGGGGGAGATTGAGGGCGGGGAGCGTCGTAGACAGTGGGGGGCGGGGGGGTGGACGCCCCACGCAGAGCGTCGTCTCGCTGGGCACGTGGGCCACGTGACGGTCGTGGTGGCTCGGCTGGGCACCGCGTGGACGTTTTTCTTGTTGCGTCGTTGAGTTCGTCTTGAAGCATCGATCACCAGCTGGTCCATATGGCTTACCAGATCGTCCATGTGGATTACCAGCTCGTTCATGTGGATTACCAGCTCGTTCATGTGCATTACCAGCTCGTTCATGTGGATTACCAGCTCATCAAGGTGGATTACCAGCTCGACCATGTGGATTACCAGCTCGACCATGTGGATTACCAGCTCGTGTTGTGGATTACCAGCTCGTGTTGTGGATTACCAGCTCGTGTTGTGGATTACCAGCTTGTTCATGTGGATTACCAGCTCCTGTTGTAGACTACCAGCTCGTTCATGTGGATTACCAGCTCGTGTTGTGCATTACCAGCTCGTGTTGTGGATTACCAGCTCGACCATGTGGATTACCAGCTCGACCATGTGGATTACCAGCTCATCAAGGTGGATTACCAGCTCGTTCATGTGGATTACCAGCTCGACCATGTGGATTACCAGCTCGTGTTGTGCATTACCAGCTCGTGTTGTGGATTACCAGCTCGACCATGTGGATTACCAGCTCGACCATGTGGATTACCAGCTCATCAAGGTGGATTACCAGCTCGTTCATGTGGATTACCAGCTCGACCATGTGGATTACCATCTCGTGTTGTGCATTACCATCTCGTGTTGTGGATTACCAGCTCGTTCATGTGAATTACCAGCTCGTTCATGTGAATTACCAGCTCGTTCATGTGAATTACCAGCTCGTTCATGTGGATTACCAGCTCGTTCATGTGGATTACCAGCTCGACCATGTGGATTACCAGCTCGACCATGTGGATTACCAGCTCGTTCATGTGCATTACCAGCTCGACCATGTGGATTACCAGCTCGACCATGTGGATTACCAGCTCGTCAAGGTGGATTCCCAGCTCCTCAAGGTGAGTTACCAGCTCATTCGGTGGAATTTTTTGCCAACACAAAGTTACGAGGCCTGTCTTGTGTTTATAGTTAGTCATAGCTAGACTCGTAGACCTTTGCTTTTTTAAGCGAAACATTTAAGCTATTTTAAGCGCAACATCCTCAGATTGTTTTTCATTGTAATGAGGCGAGGAGGAGGCTGTAACACATCCCCAACAGGGATGAAGTTTAACATCGTGCATCAACACGTGTTTAGATTGCAGCCTGCGTGGTGATTATCGGCTGCCTATGCATAATTTAGGCGAGTCCATGCTCGTTGAATATTTATTTTTTTGAGAGGGTTTTATCACGTAGTGGCCACACGGTGGCGCTGCATTTGTATCACGTAGTGGCCACACGGTGGCGCTGCAGTTGTATCACGTAGTGGCCACACGGGGGCGCTGCAGTTATCACGTGGTGGCCACACGGTGGCGCTGCAGTTGTATCACGTGGTGGCCACACGGGAGCGCTGCAGTTGTATCACGTAGTGGCCACACGGTGGCGCTGCAGTTGTATCACGTAGTAGCCACACGGTGGCGCTGCAGTTGTATCACGTAGTAGCCACACGGGGGCGCTGCAGTTGTATCACGTAGTGGCCACACGGGAGCGCTGCAGTTGTATCACGTAGTGGTCACACGGTGGCGCTGCAGTTGTATCACGTGGTGGCCACACGGGAGCGCTGCAGTTGTATCACGTAGTGGCCACACGGTGGCGCTGCAGTTGTATCACGTAGTAGCCACACGGGGGCGCTGCAGTTGTATCACGTAGTAGCCACACGGTGGCGCTGCAGTTGTATCACGTAGTGGCCACACGGTGGCGCTGTGCAGTTGTATCACGTAGTGGCCACACGGTGGCGCTGCAGTTGTATCACGTGGTGGCCATACGGGGGCGCTGCAGTTGTATCACGTGGTGGCCACACGGTGGCGCTGCAGTTGTATCACGTAGTGGTCACACGGGGGCGCTGCAGTTGTATCACGTGGTGGCCACACGGGGGCGCTGCAGTTGTATCACGTAGTGGCCACACGGTGGCGCTGCAGTTGTATCACGTGGTGGCCACACGGGGGCGCTGCAGTTGTCTCACGTAGTAGCCACACGGTGGCGCTGCATTTGTATCACGTAGTGGCCACACGGCGCTGCAGTTGCATCACGTGGTGGCCACACGGGGGCGCTGCAGTTGTATCACGTGGTGGCCACACGGGGGCGCTGCATTTGTATCACGTAGTGGCCACACGGCGCTGCAGTTGTATCACGTGGTGGCCACACGGGGGCGCTGCAGTTGTATCACGTGGTGGCCACACGGGGGCGCTGCAGTTGTATCACGTGGTGGCCACACGGTGGCGCTACAGTTGTATCACGTAGTTGCCACACGGTGGCGCTGCAGTTGTATCACGTGGTGGCCACACGGTGGCTCTGCAGTTGTATCACGTAGTGGTCACACAGGGCGCTGCAGTTGTATCACGTGGTGGCCACACGGTGGCGCTGCAGTTGTATCACGTGATGGCCACATGGGGGCGCTGCAGTTGTATCACGTGGTGGCCACACGGGGGCGCTGCAGTTGTATCACGTGGTGGCCACACGGGGGCGCTGCAGTTGTATCACGTGGTGGCCACACGGTGGCTCTGCAGTTGTATCACGTAGTGGTCACACGGGGGCCCTGCAGTTGTATCACGTAGTGGTCACACAGGGCGCTGCAGTTGTATCACGTGGTGGCCACACGGGGGCGCTGCAGTTGTATCACGTAGTGGCCACACGGTGGCGCTGCAGTTGTATCACGTGGTGGCCACACGGGGGCGCTGCAGTTGTCTCACGTAGTAGCCACACGGTGGCGCTGCATTTGTATCACGTAGTGGCCACACGGCGCTGCAGTTGCATCACGTGGTGGCCACACGGGGGCGCTGCAGTTGTATCACGTGGTGGCCACACGGGGGCGCTGCATTTGTATCACGTAGTGGCCACACGGCGCTGCAGTTGTATCACGTGGTGGCCACACGGGGGCGCTGCAGTTGTATCACGTGGTGGCCACACGGGGGGCGCTGCAGTTGTATCATGTGGTGGCCACACGGTGGCGCTGCAGTTGTATCACGTGGTGGCCACACGGTGGCGCTACCGTTGTATCACGTAGTTGCCACACGGTGGCGCTGCAGTTGTATCACGTGGTGGCCACACGGTGGCTCTGCAGTTGTATCACGTAGTGGTCACACAGGGCGCTGCAGTTGTATCACGTGGTGGCCACACGGTGGCGCTGCAGTTGTATCACGTGATGGCCACATGGGGGCGCTGCAGTTGTATCACGTGGTGGCCACACGGGGGCGCTGCAGTTGTATCACGTGGTGGCCACACGGGGGCGCTGCAGTTGTATCACGTGGTGGCCACACGGTGGCTCTGCAGTTGTATCACGTAGTGGTCACACGGGGGCCCTGCAGTTGTATCACGTAGTGGTCACACAGGGCGCTGCAGTTGTATCACGTGGTGGCCACACGGGGGCGCTGCAGTTGTATCACGTGGTAGCCACACGGTGGCGCTGCAGTTGTATCACGTGGTGGCCACACGGGGGCGCTGCAGTTGTATCACGTAGT